>NC_051046.1:23134017-23471160 GCF_904848185.1 Acanthopagrus latus | reverse complement strand
AACATTTTTTGATTCACACCCAATTAGCTTGTGAAGATTAGTCACAGTTTGAGTCAACTGTCTGCATGATCTAATGATCGTCATTAAAAAATAATTCCCAGCAGTGAGCTTATTCAAGGACTCGTCACCTATGTTTTGGCCAGCTTGATTAAACTTCACTGTTATTTTTTAAGGACATAGTTTGTGATGTCATTTTGAATATTTTCGTTCTTCCATATATGAAGATGAGGTAGATGACAGATAACAAAAATAGACACAGGTTTTAGTATAATTCAGTCCAAGTACAGCATCACAATATTTTCACTTTGTCTAAGGTTCAAATGAGGGCAAGGACAAATAATGGATTTTATGAGTGAAATGCACATGTGCTGAAGATGTTGGAGGCTTTGTTAAGTCATATTATGCATTAAGTCAATGACCCTGTTTGTATCAGAACTACATTCTGGTTCACTAGACAATTTTCTCTGTGTGTAGTTGTAAGCGTGTTTGTGGCTGAATGAAAAAGACAAATGAATAAAATATGTTGTATATGGGCCTTAAGATAAATGCCAATGCAGTGCTACTTTGTCAGCTGACTCGCCTTTTATTCTGACTACCTTCCTGGAATTTGTTTGTTCAGATGGAGCTGTGGTTTTGTCTGAGAAACAGCAGAGGAATTTTTGTAATATGTTTGTGTCTGTGTCTTCTTTGAAACCAATAAGGGGAAAGAGCAAGAGCAGAGAGGGAGAGTGTGTGTGTGTGTGTGTGTGTGTGTGTGTGTGTGTGTGTGTGTGTGTGTGTGTGTGTGTGTGTGTGTGTGTGTGTGTGTGTTTTCATGAGAAAGAGAAGCTAAGTGCTCTTCCAGTCATTCAATCAATCAGTTAAACCCACCCAGCCCAGCATACATCCGGCTGACCAAGAAGAATGAGAGAGAGTATCGTTTGTTAATGTCAAATAATGGAAGGTGGACAGCAATAGAGGAAGCAAAAAGAGAAATGTATAAATAGATACATAGAATATCAGGAAATATATAAGAAAGAGATTAAGAAGGTATAGGACATGGCATTAAGCTGGTGTCACATCTATGGCCCTATTCTATAAAGGACTAAAGACAGAGTGCTGTAGTGCTGTATGCTATATAGACTGTGAACACCTTGAGGCAAATTAGTGAATTGTGACATTGGGCTATGTAAATAAAATTGAATTGACTTCACTTGGCTAAACAGGTCAGAGAAAACAGAGTAAAAAGATGACTGAAGAGATATTAAGGGAGGATTAAACAGATTCAAAAAGATGGCTAGAATGACAGAGAAAGAGATGGATTTTAAACAATTACAGCAACTTCTCTGAACCAGAGAAAGAGATGGGGGAAGTAGAAGCACAGATAGGGTAAAGAAAAGCAGTATCAATATATACATATATATATACGACAAGGCACACCTGTGAAGAGAAAACCATTTCAGGTGACTACCTCATGAAGCTCACAGAGAGAATGCCAGTGTGCAAAGCAGTATTCAAACCAAAGGGTGGCTATTATGAAGAATCTATCCTCCATATGTGTTCATTCATAGCGACAATCTATTATGTAAATAGTCATGAAAATAAAGAAAAAACACTTTAAATGAGGAGGTGTGTCCAAACTTTTGACTGATTGTGTGTGTGTGTGTGTGTATATATATACATATATGCACACATATATAGAATATATATTAGATATATAGATACATAGATATTATATTGTAAATTAGAAGCATGATAATGTTGTTGATTACAGTATAGCATTATGATGCATTAGACTGAAGGTCACCGCTTCTCTGCCAAAAGCATGCGCTCCCTTTTTTTAAAATAATTTCTTAAATGCAAGATGCACTACAGCAAGTTGCCAGAAATTATCGTTTGAGGGTCATTTTTTTTCTGAAGATATATTTGTGCATGTGATAAACTCCTGATACTGTCTTAATAACTATTAAAGATCACATTAAATGGTACTCCCTAACCCTTCCTGTTCCACAGCGGCCATCAGCTGTTCTGTTCCTCCAAGCTATTATATCAGCCTTCACAAATCCACTATGTGTCTACGTTTAATATAGATCCTTGTTGATTTGTTATCAGGAGGAGCATTGTAAGGGCTTACACCGCCAGTCAAATTAATGAAGGTTTTAGCCATTTTAGTAACACAATGTTTAATGAGTATTGCATTGAACTTGAGTAACATCGTTGAAGTCTTGGCAGTTTTGTGAATAGGCATCAGATTCAATGCAGAAGAAACAGAGATATCATTTTTAATTCCATTCTTTCTTATCGTATAAACATGGTGCCTATTTTACCCTCAATGCAACTTGGCTGTCTACAGTTCAGTTAAAGGGTCTGCTATATCAGTGGCAGCTAATATAGCCTCAAGCTACTAGCCTGAAGCAGAGATGAGCAATGGAATACAAAGGTCAATTTGGCATAACTCTACAGCTACAGCTCAGGGTGACACACTGAACTGAACTAAAACAGAGTGAAAGAGGGTCACTGTTCATCAGTACATCATTTAGGACCGTAATATGCATTCTTCATTGTCAACAGATCAATGACCCTTATTTTCCATAGGACCAGGTAACTCAATGAGGTGCTTGTGAGTATGTTTTTTACCTCTTGAACCTTCAAAGCTGCTAGCCCTTCATGACTTTCTAGACACTTTTTTCAAGAAATCATTGCAGGAAACTGTCATCATCCAGATTTTATCACCAGGGTTCTTATCATCTGTAGGTAAAAACTGAATTCTGAAATTATTTTACTTCTTTGCTGTAATCTAGTTAATGTAATCTTTCTGCAAACCGATCTTTAGAAAAATGAATGTTAAAACCAAACAAGGTTTTTTAGAGAAAGACTGCCCATTTTCAAATGTTATGATATCTGAAACTATATAAACTGGACTCTTTTTTTGATTTCCCCTGAAAACATATACTGCTGAGTCTGTATGTGATGAAACAATCTATGTAAGCGCTACAAGACTTCAAAAGTAGCGTCTAACTGGACTAACAGCTCAGAGGATCATTCATACCTGTATGTCTGTATCCTTGACCGGCTCTAGCGGCTCAAAAGTGGTGGCAGCACTTAGACTTTCCAACCTCTGAGAAATATGGAAGATGTCTAAACCTCTGGAACCAAGGAGGATTGACCTAAGAGAAAGACAGAGAGGTGATGAGAATAAATGAATATAATATAAAGACTAAACTGAGACTGACAATGAACTGTAGTTTTTTTCATCAAGCACTAGAGGGCACAAGAGGCTATGCTATTATTACTTTTTCTATTACTTTTTTTATTAAGTTGTTTTATGTATTTCCCCAAACAACGTTGACATAATTAATTTAGGGCAGTTGCACTGTACATTTTATCAACAATTTGGCTGTTAATTGTTCTAAAAACAATATTATGATTGACATGATGATGTCAAGATTTTCAATATTATCTGTTAAATGTTATGATAAAAAGGTGTGATTTTCAGACATGCTCGAAAGACGCCAGGACAGCTATCTACAGGTGTAACAAATATTTGTATTTTTGAGGGTTAGATAGGGGTTGCATATTCAGGAAAGCATCATTTCAGCTGGCCTTGAATATCAATCCCTGAACAAAACCAAATGTTAACATCACCATCAGTTATTTCCCCCCAAAAAAGGCAAATCGAAGGGTCAGGTAAGGAGTACGTAAAATTACTTTTTATCTTAAAGAAGCAGATGGATTTGTATTACAGTCTGGTTCTACATAGGGCACTAAACAGGAGATTTTTCATGGGACATATTCCTTACGCTTTAACATCAGCAGCATCTTGAGAAGTGCGGGTTAGGGTGCGGGATCGAAGCCTCTCCCCTGCCTGCTGGATCTCCTGGAGGTTCCTCTCAACATGCGGCAGCTCTGACACTGCTTCCGTCTCAGCAGCTAGCTGCTCTGCCTGCTGCAGCAGCTCCCCAAAGCCCTCTGCATCCATACCTCTAGAAAAGGAGAGGACAAGTATTTACTGGACTAAAAACAGACAATTTGGATAACATATAAATACAGCTGGGAGATATGGTAAACAGCACAAGTGAGGTCAATAAATAGTTGAACAGTGATGTAGTCATTGTGTTCCACCACATTCAACTTAACATGAAACAGTTACTATGAGATTAAAACACAATCTTTTAGCTTCAATTTGAGGGCAGTCATAGTCACAATATACTACCCCAAACTCCAAGGGACAAAGAATTGGATGGCTTAGCAAAAGGTCTAACAGTTGATAGGCTTGATAATTGTATTTAGAGAAGAAATAAATGCAAAACAAAGCCAGAATATTATGTAAAGCTTGGAACTATGACTTTAACACTTTTTTAGTACTTCATAATTAAAGATGGCTGCTGTACAGGCCTGGCAGAGCATCACCATGGAATACACTGTGTCTGCTGATGTATGTGGGTTGTACACTTCAAAAAAGGATTGGGCAAAATATTGATATTATATCATCACTGTGATATGAGAGTAATTAATGTCTGAATGTAATTAATGTGTGAATATCATTATGTTTTGATATGGCATAAGGATGCCTTTTCCAGTGTTAAAGGATACATTACAGTAAAGTGATTTCATTTTCTTAATTTTCCAAGTTGTTCACTCATTTAGATATGACATCCCAATCAATTTCCTTATGTTCATATTTTGTGGAAGCACTACGTCATCCCTACAACATCGCCCCAATTTCAATATTGAGGAATTTGGTCAAAAAATATCAGGACAATTGATATCGTCCCCCAGTTCTAGATTTGATAAAGTGCTTTTGAAGAGATTTCAACACATCATATTCATAATATGTATTGTAATTTTAAAAAAAAATTTAAAAAACACAACCACAGAGCCCTACATTAAACAATGATTAATTCAGCAGTAAGGATCTATAACCATGTAAACAACCTCATATTCAAACTACAAGGCAGTACTTGGTCATAACTGCTTTTCAAATCAAATAGACTGGTGTACAGAGCAGACACTGTAAGGAAAAAAAAGAATAAGGACACTGTGTAAGTAGAGACACTGAAGTGTATGCTGCATTTTATTGTTTAACTCATGTCAGGTGTTGCTCTTTATATCTAAACTACTTCCGTGTGTCATTTTTCTTCACTTGCCAAATAGACTGTATGCAAAGATAGATATAATGTACAGTTTGTATGGCGTGTGGTCTTAACTTAATACTTGCAATGTAAAATTTAATAACAGAGGTAATGTCATTGTATATTTTACTTCTTTATATACAGTGACTTGGCTACTGCCACGAAGTTTCACATTTGGAGTTACTTAGTGTAAGAAACATCCAAACTGTGAAGAAACTAAATGTAGCCTCGGGTTTGAAGTACATACAGGTACCAGGGCATCTTTTGACAGCTCACATAAACAAAGTGACACCTACAGCGCGCGCATGGACTTTGGTGGTTGTCATTTAGCTTAGCGTTAGCACAATGCTAGCACCTGGGCTAACTAGTTTAGAAACTCGCCTTACTCGTGTTAACACCAACAACAGATAGGTAATTTCATTTGTTGAGAGGAGCGAATTAGATGTTAAAGCTACAAATGTGAGAAAGTTAAAGCTTTGCTAGTGTGCTACACTAGTTAGCTTTATGTCAAAATGAATAGCGCTCAACTGTTAGCCAGCAGGCTAACGGTCTCGCATGCTGCCAGTTGTGTCGTCTTAATCATTCTAATATCTGACAAAACATAGTTGCAGGCTGACATGCTTCATACCTGTTGTCTGGGACAGATGAATCTAGAGTCCTGTCTATATTCCTCGGCTGAATGTATTACAGTTATTGTCTCTTGTTTAATTTTTTTCAGCAGTGGTACAACATGCAGTAAAGTACATTATTTGCCCCGGCACTTCTGGAGTCGATGCTGATTGGACGATACACGGAAATCACACTTCTTCGTCTTCTTTCAAGATGTGACTAACCCCGCTGCTCTGTCAGCTGGACGGGAGGACTTTGACAAACAGCCAAACGGCAAACTGTGAACTTGCTTAAAGGGTAACTACTCCAACTTTACAAACAGTGTGTTTCCAGTTAACTGCATATGTGGAAAGCCCTTTGTAGGCTGCATGCTGCATGTAATGTAAGTGATGTCACTCTGCGGCTAGTTGCATTCTGGGTCGCAAAGATACCAGAAATTGAAAAGCAGTCCACTGCTCGGTATTGCACTCCTGCAAGACTGTTGAACAACACCATGGACGGTTTAAAAACAGATGATCCAAATTGAGGTATAGCCATTTTTACTCCACGCATTGTTATTCCTTCTCAAAACCTGGTTTCTACATTACCTACAGCTTAGCCACTGAGTCACTAGAAGCAATTTGTCAGATCCTTGCTGTTTCCTCTAGAGCCACAACATGCTTTACAGCTAGTAACTCATGATACAGTCCAGGCTACTTAAACACTGACACAGGACAAATCATTTTTCTTATATCATCTTCTTTTTATTGTTAATGGGTCTTTAGTATGTGATATTTATAAATGGGAAAGAGACATGACAGGTTCTCAGATTAGCCTTAGAAAATCAACACCGCTTTTTTAGATAAAATAGGTCTTACCTTTAATAATGAGGCTTGACAGTAGCTTGACCATAAGCACAGGAATAACATTTGTAATCATGAAACACAATTCCTCCCACCTCTATGCCTGCTCAATATGCACAGGGCTGAAGGCACAAAGAAAACTTAATTTGTAAGGCTGAAATATGCATTCATATTCACAGTTTGTTTTTGCAATGGTATCTGACATAGTGTGAATTTTATAACTGTCTTGAAAGCTGTATCTTGATACAACTATTAAAGAGTAAAAATAAAGATCAAGAGAACACATGTAACACCTGATGTTACATATGACAGCAGCCCAATGTTGAACTTTTTACCCTTTAGATGTTCAGGGCCATCATGTGAAGCAACACTGCATTACTTCTGTGGGGTTATCTATGTCATGTAAAACCAAAGCTTTATAGATTGCAGTCAAAATACCAGACATGAGTCAAGGTAGTTAAGGGCAAAACACACAGTAAATTAGTAAACTGACCTTAACTCCTTCAACGCTTGCATCTAAGTACATGTCTCACAAGAATCATGTAACATGATTGACATGATTTGTGTCAGCTCTGCCCACCCAGTTTGTAAAATTCATCACTGAGCTGTGAAAAAGTTGCAAAAATGTCATTTGTTGCTACTGTTGCGAATGATATTTACTTCCCCAAATGTATCATACTACTACAGCTATTGTATAGATATTTTTCTTAACAAATGTTATGTACTTGGGAAAATACAAATAACATTCCTGGTTTTCTTTAATTCAATTGTTATACTGCTAAAATCTCCAAATATTTCTCATATTTATGATCATCCTCTTTTCAAAATATCATTTGTACCACTAGAAATAAATAGACACAGGAGATTTAAATAACAAAATAATGATGACCGCCTACTCCCCTTGTTTTTAGACGATTAACTCTGTTACTTTTTGGTCTTTATAAAACATATTTAAAGCTGTTGTCAGCTCTAAAGTCATTACATCACTACTGATAACAAAAGTCTCTCGATTAGGCTCAGGTGTAGTTGTTGAGCAACTGTCTGCTGGGTCCCCACATAGAGACAGGGCTCATCATATGACTGTCAGACATAAATAAAAAAAAAACTCTGACATCTTTTGCTTTTTTTTTTTACTTGAGCCTTTGTTGTTTCCCCATGAGAGGAAACCACTGGCTGTAGCTAAATCACAAAGCCCAGATGGCTGCTTCCAGGCGACAGTCTGTTGCTTCATGAGGACAAAACTGGTCATGTGGTGTAAAAACTCCCAGAGATACTTCATTATATAATACAGAATGATAGCCTACAACTGTTTTCTGTTATACAACACAGACAGCAGACACAGGCAGGGCATCAGAGCCATGCTTGTGCGCTTGTCATACAGAAATCTCTAAGCTTTTCCTAAAACTCTAATTCAATAACTGTACAGATCAAATACAAGCTGCAAATATTTGCTCCAAAAGTACAAATATGTTGATCTATGTCACAATTAAATTTAAATGATAAATAATTTTGCTACTTTTTCACAGCAGACATTTTGACCAGTCACTGGAGAGAAAGCACATGAGATTGATAACATCATTGCTGCATTATTGTTTGAGTCACTGGTCACTGCACGTTTAAGTGGAACTGAGCCATTGATAATTCTTTTCAGCCGAGCCGTTTACCTGTCTTGACACTGATAACCTGAAGACATTTTAAAAAGTCATACTTTCAGGGCCACTAGTCCTTAAAACAGAGTGTACTCATGGGTTTGAAGTTAAAGGCAATCATTTGATTTCAAATGTGTATTTTTTGCTTAATAGTGTTTCTCTACAATCTACAGTAGTAATCTGTGGAGAGTGCATTTGGTGGTTGCATTTGTTTATAACCGTTTAACATTTTATTCAAAGTTCTGTCCTTAACCAAGAGAAAGACAGACCAAGGCCGACATCTGCAGCCCTAAATACTTTGTTTATCAGCTGTGGCCAAGTGTTTCATTCAGTCTACAACACACATTGTTCTCCTAATTTGTCCTCTATTTTTATGACCCACATTAACGTGCTGATGGGGAAATATAGGCCAGTTAGACTCTAACCTACATTTTCCCAACTTTGAGATCATGAATCACTGTCTGACTCAGAAGCCCTCAAAAAACTGTTTATAACTATTACAAATAATAATAAGTGATAAGAACGTAATGTATTCATTCAAATTATGTAGTATTGTTAACTGTTAAAATCATACAAGTGTTAAAGAATTTGAGAACTTTGTGCTTTCACTTCTGACCATAGCTGGAAATATCTGTCTCTTTGGCAAAGTAAGGGGCGTTAACAGACCTTCAGGAAACAGAAATAAGCTGCAAATCTTCACAGCTCAGGGTGGAACCAGATCAAGTTTACATTTTTTCCCTGATAAATGGCCTAAATGATCAATTTAACTGCATAATGAATTAGTCACTTCAGCTTTAGTAAGTGCACATAACAATACCCTTTACAATATTGTTTTATGGATTCATCAATCATTTAGAGCCATATTTAAACGTGGGCACCAACACTTGTTTTGTCAATACCTCTGCACACTATCTGACAGTATTTTAGATCAGTGACCTTGAACTCTATAGAACAGAAGCATTAAAAAAAATACCAAAACATGTTTATTATTTCTCAGTTTATGTACAAATGAATATTTTGAACAATAACTGGTGTACAGCCTCAACCCAAGATCAAAATCTGAATGTGCAGCACCTACATATATATAAAAACAAAAACAAAAACAAAAATCACCAGTCCTGAGCTGATCAAAGTCCTGTCCAAGCATGGTCCTCTCTATGTACTGGACAGATCAGAAATGGACGTTCTGTGGAGGATCACAACTTTTCTCACAGTCTGTCCTTCATTTGTAGTTCTCTACTTGAACTGATTATCAATGAGGGTTCCCTTCATCTTGGCCTTCTTGGCCTCCAGCTCAGCCAGCTCCTGCAGCCTCCTCTTGCTCATGCCTTTCCTCTCCAGCTGTTTCTCGATCACTTTGGCGTTTTGCGCGTAGGAGTCCGCCACCTCTCTGGCCTCGATCTCCTCCTCCTCCTCGTCGATTGTGGAAACGGTGACAGAGCTGAACTTGCCCATGTCTTTGGTCCTCTTGGTCATCATCACGCGGACTTTCTTGGGGGCCTCTGGTTGTTTCTGGCTGTAGACGCTGGTGTTGCCGAAGCCCTGGCCGAACTTGACCACGGCCCCGTCCACGATGAAGGTGGCCGGGTTGTTCTTCTCCTGGTGCTGGTAGAAGAGCCGCAGGCCGCACTTGCCGCACTTCTTGCGGTACTGCCGCTCGATGCCCTCGGCTCTCTTGATGTACGCGTTTTCGTCCACCTCCACGTTGCAGAACTTGTGGGCATGTTTGGCCGCGTCGATCACCCTGGCTTTGTCCCTCGGCCTCATGGGCAGCTTCTCCAGCTGGCAGTCCAACACCAGAACCATCTGCCCGCACAGGCAGTAGTAGACATGGAGGGGCTTTTCTCCGTCGTCGTACTCCTCTCTGTCTCTGGTGTCCGAGCAAACGACACTTCGAGACACGACCTTCGGCATGCTGAGGCACTTAAATGTACTATTATACCAGTAAAGTCAAAGTAACTATGAGTAAAACTCCTGGACGACGAAAACACTGGTTAAAACTCCCCGAACACAGAAACAACGCCACACTTCCGGTGTACGTCACCGTCCCTCGTCCTACCAGAAACCGCGTGATCAGAACGTTCCGTGTAGGTGAAGATTCCTCCTTTTTCGGTGAAAACTGTTTCATCGCCCCTCAAAAGTAGGAAATAAAATAGGAAAAAAAGACAGACCAAGAATACTCTGTGGTCCTCAGACGATTGGAACGTGAGAAGCACATACATTTGCTCAGGGTCCACAGGAAAGCTGCCTCCATCCTCAAAGACCTCACACTTCTACCCTCAGGCCAGAGGTACAGAGGTGTTACATCCAAGACCACCAGACTGAAGAACTCTTTCTTTCCTGCTGCCATCAGACTCCTAAACAGCAGATAGGCATTTACAATCATGTGTTCTTTGTGTATTTTGGTTGTATGTATGTGTATAAAATGTTTGCATGTGCTCTAAAATGTCGTCAGGCCTGTAAATCCTTCATATAAAAAGTCCGAGAGGGTTAAATGAGTTTGTAAATACACCTCATGCGTTTACTTTCTGGACAAACTTTTGACTTGAACCACATACAGGCCACTTTTAAAAAGGGAAAAAAGTTCACCCTAAAATGGACATCTACTTATCCCCACACTGATAGAAAGGGAAGTACATAGTCCACAAATCAGGAGCTTCAAAGCATTCTTTTCACTGAAGCAGATGGACTCAACTGGAAAAGGGCCCAAACAACTTGCCCTGTGCTTTCAGCTCATGGGACAGTGCAAACATCTTTTTGGGATCTCAGGGCTTCTAGTGACTTTGCTGTCCACGCCAGAGTGTTTTGGGATCATGACACATTCAGCATGGAGTAGCATTTGGGTGAATGAGCCTGCACTTGACCTGCCTAGTGAACCACTGAAAGTAGAGTCTGCAGCCATAATCATATTATGGAGCCTCAGCTTGTATACCACAGCAACCAAGTGTGACCTTGATTAGACAACTTGACACTCAGCAGCACACAAGCTCATTTTATGCCAAGGCTTGAAACCCTATACACACACGCTCAAACTTCAAGCAAAACTGAGACAAAACTTATGCTTTAAGGAATCATGTTTATTTCAACACTGTTGACAAGTACAAAATAGATGACTTTCTCTGGACATTTGCTACTGTAATAAAGGTTAAACTGGTCGCACAGGCGCCATCACAAGGGCAGCAAGCAGCTGATGTTGCAGACTCCTCACTGACAGCAGCTTGTGTCGCATGTCTTCCCTTTGCACACGCAGCCAGAGGCGCACTTGCTGCAGCCGGCTGGGCAGCATGAGCAGCAGCCTGCAATGATAAAGTGACAACAGCAGTCAATTAATCTGCCACTTGGAGAACAGAAAGCCACAGCCGATACAATCCTTAGAAAGGAAGAAAAAAAAAAAAAAAAAAAAAAAAAAAAAAAAAAAAGCACCATTTGTGAAGTTAATGTTGTCATTTACACCCTTAATCAGATAGCGTCACTGCAGCTGAAGAGCTAAGAGCATTAAGGCACACCATCTTAATTTAGTGCACTAGTTTGACCACACACACACACACAAAATGTCTCCATCTACTACCATTTAAGATTCTGCAAGGCTTTTAAGCCTCAAATGTTTTGTGGACTAAAAATAAGTCTTTCCATTGTATGAGGTGGAGTAAGAATTTGTTTTAATTCCAGGACATTAAAAACAAAACCCCCACGTTGAATCAGGGCATGGTTTGAAGGCAAAAGATTGTCAACTTGGTGGATAGCTGTGATTTACCCTTATCAAAACCAATTAAAACCACCTGGGCAGCCGGCTACGTCTGTGTAGAAGCTGATTTCGGTAGAAAGTCAGCATAAATCCAGTGCCAAAATTTTACATTACGACCGAGTTTACTCAGCAATGAAGAAATATAAAATTATATACTACATGGATTGCGATGGAAAAAAAAAAAAAGCATACTAAATTATTCAGGTGTTCTGGCCCTTGAGTAACATGAATTCCTCTCCACGTGTGTCATGGATGTGAGGACTGTGGGACTTACTCTTCTTGCACGAGGTGCAGGAGCAGTTTGTGCATGTGCAGGATCCTCCGCACTTGCAGGTTCCAGCTGAAAAGACACAAATTCAGCCACATCAGTTTCACATTTATTCACCCATTTGACCAAAAACGGTTCGACAAACACGACAGGCATGAAATCTATCGGATGACAACTGTAAATTGAGAACACTTACTCTTAGAGCACTCGCAAGGGTCCATTGTTCAGGTGATGTCAAGGTGTCTCTTCGTGAGATGAGAAGGCGTCCTCAGTCTCAGATGAGTCAGTGTTGTGAATGTCAGACAGCGGGTGTCTGTTTTTATAGTGTCCCGGGAACAACAGCGCCGGGTGCAAAAATGCGCTTGTCACGCTGCACGCAGGCACGTAGTAAACGATTGCAAAAAAAAGCTTGTGCACACGGTTTGGATAACCACACAAGAAGCGGGACAAAAGGGAAGACAAACTGGCACACTGTCTGTCAATTACGTAAGCTCCCAGACCTCGTTTCTGCCCCTGGGGACAATGAAGGCTGGAATAATTAATGTGTTTACACGGATGAAAACATCATCAAAAATGCCGTGAGAAAGATAACAGACTATGAAAGCTCACCAATGTGTCTCATTTTCAGGTACAGGGACACAGAACATGTTTAAATCAGGATAATAATTTCCTCTTTCGTGTGTGGTCAGTATTCAGCAGAGCCCGGGGGGGTTATATGGGGGGAAAAGTTTACTTAAAAGTGGAAATCCATGAGTACATATTGCAGTGTGCACAGATCATGCGATCAGTTTGCGCACGGATTTCCGTAAATGAAAAAAAATTGTGGAGCAGAGCCAAGACCCTTTCACGTGTACCATAACGGCTTCCAGTTTGTGCACTCAACTCGAAATTAAAGTTCTGTAGGTTGGGGGTCATAGTATTTCAACTGGTGGATTCAACTATTGACTCGCTTTGTGAATAATAACTTGTCTTAATGAAATAAAATGAATGAGACCACGACAAGCAGCCATTAAAAGTCTGTAGTTGAAGCTACGCAGATCATTTTAGTCTTCTTTTTTATTTTAAGGTAGAATTGTCCTTAAATATAACTTAAGCTTCATGATTCAGAGTCAAAGAGGAGTTTAACAATTGTAATGTCAGCGGTTGGTCTTTACTTTCAGCACTTAACAATCCAATACTTAATAAAATGACATGCTATTTGGTTTTATTCTGTTTCACTCTGGAGGTGCATTGTGTCTCCGGAATTCTTTCATATTAAATACTAACATATGTTTGAAAAGAATACAAAAAAATAAACGTCCCCTTACGATTTACTACTATAACATTGATATCAATATTAATCCACCATGTGACCTGCTGTGGCGCCGTTAATGAATACTGTCCTTTATTTTTGTATTATTATTATTTTTTTTGTCTCGATAATATTTTTTTAACAGTTGAAGATAAACATTGCGGACGTGTAGTGTCATCTTGATGTTATTAATATGTATAAATCTTTAGTATTGTGTATCATTGTTTGGGGGTCTGTGCACACGGAGCGCACAGCCCAGTGTCTGCTGTGTCCTCTCCCCCCTGCTGCGCTGCACCCGGCCGCTTCAGCCAGCGCTCGTGAGCAGAGCTGAGTAAATGGCCTATTGTAGTATGCTGCCTTTACGTACCGCGCGCAGCCGGAAATATCTCATTCGCGCCGCGAGCGCACAACACAACTGTGACGTTTTGGTTTCTTTCTTTTTCTTTTTCCTTTTTAAAGAGGCTCCAGAGAACATACATAGCGACTGTCTATTAAATCGTCGAAACGTCGATAAATCTGGGTAAAGATTATCACAGATGCGTCTTATAACAGGCTGTCCTGCGATGAGGAAGTCATTTAAGTACTAGAACGCTCCCTGTTGTATTGAATCCTCTAGATACTATCAGCACACTCACTTCAAGCAGTGGATGCGATTGGCTTTATGTTTTCTGTGTTCGTCACATTTAGCAGACATAGGTAGACGTCTGTTTACATCCAGTGCCTCAGATGTAGGACATCGTAGTGGGAGCCTGAAGGCAACACGTTCCCTGTTTTGCACTCGGTGACGCCTGTGTTTCCACAGAAATGACAGTGACAGTGTGTGTTCATGCCAGTGACCGTAATGAGCTGAGTCATAGTATGGGCTGTGAGAGATGTAAATCACTGCGTAATGATGAGTGACACTTAGAGCGGAGTGCAGCTGTCTGGAAACAACTAGAATATCAATCAACAGCCAACAATCACAAGACATACATCCGGTGTACACTGTGTTGCATCTGTCCAAAACGATGATTTAGTGTTTTACTTCCAGTAAACAATCTGATTAAATTAAATGAATGTAGATTTATACATGAACCTTGTGTTTTTATTAAATTATTTCAAATAACATCAAGGGATATTTCCACAGAAATGTATTGACAGTTGGTTATTCCCTCTCATGTAAGAAATTACACATATAGTTATTTATTTTTTTTATTGAGTCAACATGCATTAGCTGTGACACTTTACATTGGTTTTAAGTATAGGAATTGGTTGGAAAATGGCCATGGAGCTAATCAAAAACATCGAATAACTGGTGCTGGACCATATGGCCTTAAAATTATTCCACTTTTGAAATCTGCCTGAGTGGACAGTCACAATATTTTCTTTAATCAAATACCTATATTTGGATATTGCAACAGTACTGCAGGGTTGGCTTTGGTACTTTCACAAAATGAAGACACAATTCATCATCAGTAATGTGGATATAATGACTAAGTGAGTCAAGGAAAGCATTAGGACAAGTAGAACAGTCTGTTAAGTTCAGAAAATGACATAACTTTACTGTAACGCTGCCTTCAAATCCAGGAAAAGTTATGTTGTATCAGCACATAATGATATCTAAAGTCCAAGTCATTGTGGCTTATACTCAAGTCCACTTGTGTCAGTTATTTTATTGACTTGCAACTTAAATTGACAGAAAATAAAATGACTTGAGACTCGATCACTCGGCTGACTTGTATCTGTTCATCTTCTGTTTTCAGTTTATTTTTGTTTGTCTTTTTAGTCTGGTTGTCGGTATATATAAATAGAGAATGTTTCAAATTAAAATCCTTGATTTTAAGATTTCACTCAATTTCAGTGCAGTTCATCCTATCTAACTCTGACGATGGTGAGAGTCAAAGGTTGAAACATAAGGTGTCCATGACATAACAACATTGTTAGGAACAATGAGTAAGAGAGAATGTGACTTTCTTGAGAAAGCCTGAACTCAATAACTGTAATTTTTCTGGTTGCACAATTTGATTTTGCAAACAGACTCTCTGATACACAGAGTTGTATTATTCACCGAGATTCGTCTGCTATGATTACTGTGATTTATTTAAACAAGAGTGTTGGAGAGTGCAGGTGATGAGTAAAGTAAATTAATTAAGCCCAGTGGGCCTCGACTCGTCATTCTGTCTCTTAAGACTTGTTGTGGAAATTCTCTGAAAAGCGGTCCGAACACAGTTAAATTAACACACAAAGACACTGAAATCACAAGTAGATTATATATTGTAATCACATGATTGGAGACAAAAAAACCCCTATCATACAAAGTCAGAAGGAGTGTCTCAAAGGATGAGTAAGAAGTCTTCATTCAACAAACACAGACACCAGACCTGATCAGCCTTCTACTCCTTCGTCACAGTTTCATTTCCCATCAACGTGAACTTGATGGACCCAGGAGTTCACCATGAGCTTATCAGAGAACAAGAAGCCTCCATCGGCTTCACATGTCCAAAAAACATGACCATCTCCTGATATTTAGATCCACAGTAACAAGGTATTGGCAGTACAGCAGAAATACAGACTGAACCAGAATGGCACTCAGTAGAGTGCATACCTTCGCCATGGCCCAACAGTCCAGTTTCGTATTCACCCGTAGATACCAGTCACCTAAATATGGCTGATTTTATCTTCAAGATTCAGACACTATTCCCCGAGAAATGGCTGAAAGTGTCACAAAGAAAAAAGTCCTAGCTCACAATGTCGAAAAAAGTGAGAAGAAAATCTAGGATGTGTCCCTTTATCCAGATCTGCACCAAAGGTTAATGGGGTCTAAACCTGTCCTCCATCTTAGTTTGGTAGGAATCCATGTAGTAGTTTTAATCCTACCAACAAACCAACCCATTTACAAACACATTAACATAGACGAAAACATAATGTCCTTGGCACAGTTAATGATAAAGATGATGATACAGTTCAACTGTTCAGCTTTATAGACATTGACACAAAGGTGCTCAATTGTCACCTTGTGTAACTGGTTGGTTAAGACATTCAAATATGAACTGATGTGAAAGCAAACAAAGTTTTCCAGTTTTATCATTCTTACGCAACCGTGAGAAGGGAAATATGTCTACATTTAGAGAGACACACAAGGAGAGTGAACGCTTCACAGGAAAGGTGCTGTTTGTGTCAGAGCGCTCTAGAGGGAGACATCCCCACATTTATATACGTGGACAGCTTTCCTTTCAGGACACTTTTAGGCTGTTTGGTGTTATCAGTTCTACCAGTAGTGCTAAACTATATCTGTCTATATATCTGCTCTGGGGCATAGTGGATAGAGCTTGTACCTCATGATCTCACGGTCAGAAGGTAGAATCCTCATCTTCTTATTTAAAAAAAATCCAAACTTCATACATATATTCACATGGTTGTTTGGATGAATCATTAGACCTACAGCAATGTAAATATGTTGAATTATTGGATCTTGTCTCCTCCATAAATGTTAATGCCTTCACTTGTGTGAGGGGTGTTCCAGGTCAAGTACTTAAGCTCAGATCAGGGAGTGATACTCACTGGCAGCAGAAATCTAACTGTGTAAAAAAGTAGGGCAAAACAGTGAAGGAATATACCTAAATGCAGTTTACTCAAGTACTGCTCTTAAGTACTATTTTCAGGTAAATTACTTGAGTGTCTCTAATTTTTTTGTGCTATTTTATACTTCCCCTCCACTGCATTAGGTTGATATATTTACTTACTAGTTGTTTTGCAGATTGCTTTTTTATTTAATAGGCTATGAATTATGACTTGTTACGCACTTGTGACGCACTTCTTTTTGCATTTCCAGCAAGGGGCAAATTAAGTTAACGGACTGAAAAGTGGACACAATAATTTGATCCACATCAGCACACACAGTGTACTGTCACCCGTTATCAATTTAATGAACTACACAGTGCATTCACCCTGTTGTTCAGAGACTCGGTGCAGGTGTGGTCCTTATTCAGAGGAGAACAGGCTCCAGCACACGGTCCTCTTCTATGTCTGTCAGTGACTGAGTGTCTGCACGTCGTTGCCACCGAGATGGTCTTATGTTGTGGTTTGGAAGTGTTGACCCGCAAGCAGACATGCCACAGGAAAAGCCTGATGGGATGTTTTATGATCTCTTACTCAGGCTGGGTGCATGTGTGTGTGTGGAAATGGCAGACACTACAGGGTTCAGGGATGGAATCTGATCCTAAAGCCCAGCATGGGGCAGGGCACGTGCACTGCAAAAAAAAAAAAATGACAGGCTTACCATTGCAAGTGACTTTATTTGGGGTTTAAATAGATCTATGGTCGTAAAAACAGACAGCGCATACAGCAATAGTTTCTGATTATTTAAAAAATCCGATATGTCCGGTCAGTTATGCGGTTACTGAGCTTCTTGTTATGTGCTGAGCGTGCTGGGATCTGGTTCCAACAGGGCTGACGTGTCTGTATCTGTCTGGATCCTCTCAGCACACTGTCTGCCTCAATAAAATGAGTCAAAGAAGAGTTCCTTGAGAGAGCTTCTTGAAAAAAAAAAAAAGCTCTTAAGGAAAACACATGACAGCAGTATTTCATTCATCCGACATTAAATGCTTCATTAGGTCTGCATTAGGCCACGGGCTTTCTGTCACAAATCTTTTGCTGGAGGAGGAGGAGGACATCTGAGGACACCTGAAGCAGGTCAGTTCAGTAGCAGCAGCATGAAACAGCTTTTTGGAATTTCTTAATAGTGACTGTAGAGATTAACACTGAAACGATCTCAGTTTATTAAATTTTACTGCAAAGTGAAAATGCTTTTAATGCATGTGATTTATTTTGTTTTCAGTGAAGGCAGGTGTACAAAATCTTGCTTCTGCTGCTCCTACTTGTTTTCAGTTTATTCCAGTCATATCTGTAGGCTGTTGCACATGCTAATGGTAATTATTCTGCAATAAAAAATTGGGATTAAGATAAATTAGCTAGCATTAGTAAGTATTAGTCAAAATGTGAAGAGTCAGTCATTAACAGTGTATTAACCTTGGATATAAACAGCTATAAAGGATACATGAAGGCAGAGCTGAGACATTTCTGGAGCCACATCACATGTTTGGTTATTCTGCAGCCGAGGTGTGTGGAGAAATCACTACTGAAGAGTCTGATTGGGTCTAAGAAAAGTTAATCAATCAGGTTAAACAGTTAAACATCAGATAAAGGTTTTCAAAACCAATCATCAGCAAAGTGATGTTGTCACTTAGAGTCAGTTAGCAGTAGTGGAGGCCCATAGCAGCCCGGGTGAAGTGCTGGTGTCATTTGCACGAGGACAGTGGTCATTTGTACAGGTATGATTCTTGAATTTGATTGTCTTGCAACTATGTATTATAATTCTTTGGTGATGCTGTTATTGTGGTGCATGTTAAACATAATGTAAAGCAAAAATGTTTTATATATTTGATGTATAAAAATCTTAAAGGACAATTTCACTCAAAAAATAAGAACTTCAGTCACCATCTCATCAGTCTCATGCTGATGGTAAGTCGGGTGACGTTTCATGGTCTGAGGAACCCGTTTTTAAACGGAAATCTTCACTGTAGCCACTAAGCTACATTTGTTAGTGTGCACCCTATCTCACTGTTTAACAGTGATGCCCCAGAAATGTTTTATGGACTGTGAAGCTTCTCCTGCCTTTCCAAAGACATGAGGCTGGGAGGATAATGACTGACTTTCATGTTTAGGTGAATTCATCCTAAAAAGCCCTGGCTAAAGCAGATCCAATTACAAAAAAGTGTGCTTAGATTGGAAAGCCATTCAGTTACTACGTTTACTTATACACATATGCTTTTTAAGTTCTTTTCCTTCATGCTGCCAGCGGTTCGTTTTCTTCTCTTTAGTTAGCTGAATCATGGTGGTTAAAGCACAAGGCTGATCTTACTGCATATTTCACCCTCTTCACAGACATGGATCGTGTGCTGAACAGTGCAGACAAATACATCCTCACTCCGTATGTTTACCCGGCCTCATGGCCCGAGGACGGAGCTCTGCGTCAGATAATCAGCCTGTGGGTGCTGACCAACCTGGGGGCGGAGCTCATTTACCTGGGCTTTGGTGCGCTTAGCTTCTACTATGTATTTGACCACAAGCTCATGGAACATCCACTCTTTCTCAAGGTAAGCTGTCTGGTCAGGGATGTGACTGTGGTCTCCTTTGTTTTTAGGATAAAACCATATAACAGGGAACTTTAAAAGTGCTTATGAAACTCAATTTAATACTTAATCGTCTTCATGACCTACATTTGCAAATGAGACCATCAGTGGGAACATTTGGCAATTTCTAGGGTCAAATTCTGACTTATTCAGGTCAGATTAGCGATGAAATGAAGATTTATCTGTGGAAGGGTTCTGAGGATGAATTGAGGATACTCACAGCCTGAAAGAAGCTGCTCTGTAGTCTGTTGGTTCGGTACTGCATTATAACAAGGATTGCTCTGTTTCGGCATCCTCATATGAACTTTATTAATCTTACTCAGCCAGAAGTAGAAACAGTGCCTCATCGCCATCTATCCTGCAAACAGCTGTTTGAAAAAGAAAAATAGTTTTGAAAATATGTTGTGTCTACTTTTTCCAGATTCAACAAATTTCCATGTAGTCGCTTTGGCAAAACATCATAGTAATTCCAAAGCAAACTTCTCCCAAATCCTAACTCTGTGTCTTTGATCTGACAACAGAACCAGGTAAAAAAGGAGATTCAACTCGCAACTTCCTCCATCTTCTGGATGAGCTTCCCCACAGTGGTCATTTTCTTCTTTGAGGTCAAGGGTCACAGCAAGCTTCTTGACAACATAAGTGAATGTCCTCTGGGTAAGATGAGGAAAACCCAGGCCAGGGTTCATCTTCACTTAAATCAACTCAAAATTTAAGTTCAATCAATGAGAGACTGCTCATTTGGTAAAATAGGCTCTAAAATAATTAGTTCTAATGAGACCCGTTAACCTCCTCTGTTTCTGTTTCAGGCTGGCCGGGGGTATTCCTGAGCATTGCTGGTTTCTTGTTTTTTACTGATATGTGTATCTACTGGATACACCGGTTCTTGCATCATAAGAGCATTTACAAGGTGAGAGTTAGCTCATTTATTTCTAGCATTCATATGAAAGCACTGAAAAAATGCTTTAGATAATTCATAGTTACTAAATTCCCTCTAGGTTTATTGTAAAACTAAAAAATATACTGCCTCTGGTGCATATACTTTGTGTCATTACTAAAACTATATTGTAGTTTCTTTACCTCCCAATATCTGTATCAGCATCAAAAGAGTGATTATGTCAATTTTGTGTTTACAGCTTCTGCGTTACCACTACATTGCAAAAATATTCAACTATCACAGGTTAGGTTTACAAAAATAACATGTGTACTGAAATATGACTTACTCAGTGGTGGGGTTAGTTGTGAAAATGACACCTTCTTTGATTTTTGGCACATCGCGGCTTAACAACTGAACCACAGCTCAGTATATGAAATCAATAACTGCACATTTGTATCACATCTATTTGTAAGATGGGCTTCTGACTGAAATTCACTGAGTAGATTTGTTGATATTGTTTGCCTGGTGTGTTCTTCACTAAAACAGTCACTGCAATCGGTACACTTGTGTTTCTCTCCCTCAGCACTTACATAAGAAGCACCATATATTCAAGATCCCTACACCTTTTGCCAGCCATGCTTTCCACCCACTCGACGGCTTCCTGACGAGCTTACCCTATCACATCTACCCTTTCATCCTTCCCCTCCACAAGGTGCTGTCTTTTTGCAATGCTTTATTTGATCTTGTGTAGTTAGGTCTGAGGAGTACTGCATGTTTCCCAATGATACAGATTAACTTGAATAATTTTCAGGTCCAGCTGTATGTTGACAGATTCTGATGACGTTTGCTTGGAAAGCAGTGTAACATACCAATTTTTTTTTTTTCATAAAGTACACTATTGACATGAGGTCGCTTACCAGTGAAATGACATCTGGCATATCTGTATTACAGGGGGTCTACCTCTCACTCTTCATCTTTGTCAACATCTGGACCATTTCTATACATGATGGAAAGTACCTCATCCCTGGCCCTCTTATATATCTGATCAATGGAGCTGCTCACCATGTAGACCATCACCTCTTCTTTAACTACAACTACGGACAATACTTCACGCTCTGGGATCATCTTGGGGGCTCCTACCGACACCCCTCAGCCCTGCTGGGGAAGGGGCCACATGACTACATTTGCAGGCCCACGGCAGAGGCTAAACAAACACAGTGATGATGGAGTTACAGTCAGGATTTTATTTCTGGTTTAAACCACTCAGAGAGGTTTCTAAAGAGATGCTCAGCCTGCATCATGATGGATGAGAGACAACTGCATTAGCTGCAAAACTATCCATTAAGAGCAGAAATTACCTGTAGAGACGATGAAAAGACAATTGATTGTTTTTCCAAAACAGAACTGTGTGGTTGTTTTTTTTTTTACAACGGTTAAATGCACTGCCTACAACTTAGCTGGAAAAAAAGACTGCACCGCTGTGAATACAAATGAGCTTGGTTGAGGTCTAAGTGATCTAAATATAGATCAAGTACAGAACATTATATAAATGAGGGAATCTTTCAATATAACTCAAAAGCACCAAAAACAACAGCCTCCAAAATGATAACAAAGTTCAATGAACAAAATAGAATGAATGAATAGGAATGATCATTTTAACCTTTATGGAATTAGGATTTTGGCAACTGAGTTTTACTCTGAAAAAACAATTACCTATGCATCCAATCTTAGCTGCAGTCCACCCTCTTGCATATCAGTGACTTAGAAGAGCATTTTTTCTGGTATTTCAGTTAGTTTAACATACTCTTTGATGGAAACAATTATTTGTGTGTGTCTGTGTTTGGGTCTTATCAATATCTTCTTAAACATGATAAAGTACACTACTAAATTACTAAATATATAAACATAAACATAAACAGGTAGTAGTCTTTCACAAAACAATCTTTGTGTTTTTGTTAACACATACAAGGACTGCCCAGCATCAACTAGAACTGACACCATCAAGATTAAAGAGAAAGTCTCAAGAAAATGTTATACACCAAAGCTGATATTTAATATTTGTATATACATACTACAATATAAACCCAATACTTTTTCAGAAAACATTTTTTGAATAATTTCTGCTTAGCTGAAACATACTGAACATCTTTCAAAAGACACAGTGTAAAAAGATGGTGAATTACATGTGTTTGGTGCCGCTGTCTGCGTTCAGATGAAGAAGTGTTATTGTTAACACATACAAGGACTTCCCAGTATCCTGCCCCAAATCCTTGTCCTACAGTCTGATTCCAGATCAGTCCCTCAGCTCCCGGTGCTCGGTGTGTTTTCGTGCAGGCTCTGCAGAGCGAGGTCTGTCCACTTCATCTCTTGTTCTTTCACAGACTCTGTGGATCCTCCGTTGTCCTGCTCAGCCTCAGGCAGTTCACTCTGGTAGAAAACAGAGGAGAATAAAGGGGCAGATCATCTCATCATCAGTATGAATGTGTCAAGACATAAGCTGCTTCTGAGTGTGCTTGTGTAAAATACTGTACCGTATCCTGTTAAATGACAACTGATTACATTCACTTCTCCGCAATTGTCACACCTTCTGAAAACCAATATCTAGATTCCTGTACTCAGCACCTGCTATCTACAAACTGATATATGATCGGGTTTGTTTTGAGCTCACATTTTCATTAGTCAGCTTACACACAAGCTGAAAACAGTAGTCTTCTGCACGTTAAAACAAATCTATAAAAGCAGGCTATTTCTAATGCTAGCATGAATCTGTTTGAACGACATTTACCAGAGGGATAGTGACATCTTCATAAGGCAGTCTGTCCTCCCTCCAGGCATCATCAGTGAGGTCCAGGACTCTCCCATCTCGTTGGATTTCACTGTCCATCCTCTGAGCACGACTCCGGGCCAAGCTGCTCAGATCTTCTGCTCTGGTCAGACTGCGCGTTAGCCTCAAGCTAGCTGCAGCGCTTAACACAAGGTGGCAGAAGGTGGGGAAAGTCCGCCAAAAGTCCACGGATAGACTTATAAATAAATCAGCCGGCCTCCCAAACAAGAGGGAAGTAACAACGACACACGGTTTGCCAAAGTGTGTGAATAATAAGGTGTAAGTGTGGATTTGGTTTCAGAGTTGAGTTTATTGTCGTTTGTGCAAAGTGGACGCGACAAATGTACGTAGCAACTGACGCTTGGTGATGATGTAACCAATGATGCCTTCACGTGCGGGGGAAAGAATTGTAACATAACATGTTGTTAAATAAAATAAACTGAATAAACTGTCCGCTGATAAAGATTGTGCGACGCGGTCGGAGGCCAAGGAAAGGCAACTAAATTGACCTTGGTCACGACTATTTCCTTAAAGTACTGTTCCCAATGTTGATGATGAATGTAACCGACCCCACATAGAGTTTCATGGTTACTATGGCAACGAGTCGTCCTCTCTCGCTAACAGAGCCAGATCAAGACTTCACCAACTGTTGTGTTGGTTTTACTCCTTGAGAAGGTAATTAAAATGAGTACATAACAATTTTAGAAGAATTCAAATACTTTCCAGTCAATGGAAAAGAACATTTGGAGATCGATGGCAGGTTATCCAGCCGATAATTAGCATAACTAGCTTAACCAACGTAGCTTGCCACAATTTTCACTCACGTAGTGTCTACAGAGGTAAAATATCTCGGTAGTTGTCTTTTGGAGGATACTTTTGAAAAGATACTTAAGTAGAACAATCTATCTAAACTGTGTATTGAGTTTCAAACTGGTAAATATATCCTTGTCTTCCCGAAATAGCTGAGAAGCAAATGTGCTTGTGAATCTTATTTTAATGTGATAGGTGGTAATGGGGTTAACAAAATGAGAGCGAACCTCTGCCTCACTCAGTTTTTCTCGGGACATCTACCAAAATGTGATTTTGTGTAGTCTTGTATTAAAACTGATGTTCGTGAATTCTGATTTCTTTTTATAGTCACTACAAAGATGTCAGCCTCTCAAGAACAGCCATTGGAAAATGGAAAAACATGCGCCAACCCTGGAAACCCAGTTTTCTCCTGCATGATGACTCCAGAGGTTAAAGATGTTCGACTACCCCAGCGGGCAAAGCCCCAGAATCCTTTGTACAGGACCACTTCCAGTGCCTACGGTCTTCTCCCTCCAACCTTTGAAAGCTCACCATGTACCTTCCACCCTAAATCACAAAGATTTACAGAAGACCTCGGCAAGAGTGGGATGTATTGTGACAACACCTTCAATACAGCCCTGGATCGGAGCAGGGTGTATGACTGTCCCAATTTACAGCATACTGTCTAAATGCCTGGTTGACTTAATGTAAGACCACTGGTTCTATGACATTTAATTCATGTCAAGTATAGTATGGACCACTCTAAATAAAATAGTGTAAATAGAAAATAATACCCATGCAATGAATGCACAACTTTCCTAAGTAGTGTATTAAGAAATTTGAGGCCTTTCATTGCCAAAGCTTCAAGATGTTTTTTTTGTTTGGACTTCAGCCACTTTCTAAACCGAACATACGTGTAGAGATAGAATGAACCCCATTTTATTTTGCTCTGGTCTGTTGCATTTGTTACACTGGATGTTAGGGATAACCCAAATATGTCTTTTAAGTAATGATAGTACTCATATACCTTCACGTATGTGACTACGAGTTCAGATGATAAAATCTTGAGACATCAAACTGGGTCAGACATATCAAGAAGGACTTTTAGAATGACTTCAATGGATCGTACTCTGAAACATGGACCTGGGCCCTGCTGTATGGATGGAGCCCCGCAGACACCTTCAGTCCCTCTCTGTTGCACTGGCCTTATACCCTCACCTAAAGGACAAAAGACTTATGTAAATTATAAAAGTTTGGTGTTGGATGAAAGATACGCTGATTCTCAAAGCATTTTTTTAACCTTCATTGGTGTGGCACATTGCAGATACAAATGACAAACTGAGTCCCCTTATCTGAAGTTTCCCTAAAGTATCTGTAAAGATATTATATAAAGAAGATTTTATCCCATTGTTATTCTAGTACATAAGTGGGACTATGATTTGTCTATACTATCAAATCAAATTATCAACTTTGTGACACCTTGCATGCTATAGGTATTATTTTAAATGGAAATATTATACTTGTCTTGGCATCATTTTAAATAAATAGACATACTGAGATGTTTTTGTTTTGAAAATCTTGTTGGTCTTCTGTTGATTGCGTTCACGTACCGTGGGAAAGATTGACTTCCGGGTATGTAGTCGCCTTTAGGCTTGACTGGCATTCTCTCTCTCTATAAATACATTTTTAATAAACAATGGTAAAAGCACACTTGTTTGACGTGTTCGATGTCGATGTAATGTCACCGTTGAAACTTGTTGCTTTTATTCCAGCTTCTCACTGCCTTGCTCTGTCATAAACCAATACATACAGGTGCAGAAATACACAAAACAGTGATTTTCGAACAGCATAAGCGGTGTTCAAAATACATCACTTGTAAAATCAGATAGCGGGAAAGAAATGTGTTATATGTAAAAAAAAAAAAAAAAAAAAAAAAAAAGGAAAACACAGTTTTACCGTATGTTGACGTTGTATTTCACAGAAATCCTCCTCCCTCCTCCTTCAGCCGCGCCTCCACAGCCACAGCTGATGGGCAACCTTTTTTAGCTGCCAACGCTACGGAACTTAGCAAGCGGCTAGTGGTGTAGCGTCGTTAAAATGTGTTAGCTTGCCGTCATATGTATGTGCTGTTCGACTTCAAAAAAGGTCTGTTGTGGAATATAGACGGGTCTTGTATGCGACTCCATTACTCCGTTGGTGTTTGAGTACTACGCGTAGTTCGTTCCTTCTCACGTTAGCTAACTTGTGTAGTTTGACAGCAGGATCAAAGAAGCTGCTAACCGGGCTAACATATAGCTGGTAAGCTACAACACAACACTGCTAGCTAGGTGTCTGTCTGTTTTGTTAACTACTTCGGTCTGGCTCCACTGCGTCTGAATACCGCTGTTGTTAAAGAAATAGCACGTAAGTATGCGCTCAGGTCAAAACTGAGCCATTATAGCTCACTTACGAAATGATAAGAGCGAGTTTGTGAGACTTGGTATTCATTTGGAACTGCTAATGTTGTAATGCTTGCTTAGTGGGTGGCTAGCTTGTTAGCCAGCTAACTGAAAAGCTCCTGATATGTCAACAGTACTAAATGTCTCAATAAGTCAATGCGCGATGAGCTCATTTTTATTCAGACTGTGACTGTCCTCATTAAACAACACAGCTCTATTTAAACAGCTACATGTTGTGTAGTAGCTAATATGTTTGAGATGGACAGTTAAATGGTTATTGCTGATTGTCTTTCTATTTTCACTTACTTATGTAATTTTGTCCAGATTTGACACTTGGGTGCATGTCACTGAAGCTAGTGTTTATCTTTGCTTTGGGCAGAATATGATATAAACACATCTCTGACAGACTCAACTTGGGGGCAGAGTTTCATTGTTTCTGTTCTCTTTGTGTTGCTTCCACAGATATGCAAGCCTTGGATGAGACCTGTACCTGAGGTTGGGACTGTCTGTGATGTTCAGAGCATTTCTCCTTGCTTCATCTGACCCCATCTGGTCTCTTTAACCAGTCATATATTATTACTCTGAAAAAAGAAATCCCATATCTCTGCTTGGCAACAGTATGATCATTTACGCTGATCCCACCCAGTCCACTGGGAGAAGAATCCCCCCAAACCAAGCTCTCCAAATGATATGATAGTAGCCGCCTGGATCACTTACTGTGCCTGCAGGAGCCTTGCACGGGTTCTGCTCTTCCTTTCCTCCTCAGACTCCCTTCCTCCATTCTGGCAGACCCTTGCCACTGTGGTCTCTGGCACTGGAACCATGGGTAACAGCTGTGTGTGCCGGGAGGACAGTGACTTGGAGGACCATCACCATGGGTCGACAAGGGCAACCCGAGGACAAGCTCGACGGGTGGATCATGCTACAGCCGCAGGTGTTGATGCTGGAGAGGCTCGGAGCAGTCGGCCAAGGGACCCAGTCAGACCACCGCGCCGAGGGAGAGGACCTCATGAACCAAGAAGGAAGAAGCAGAATGTGGATGGCCTGGTGCTGGACACGTTGGCTGTCATCAGGACACTTGTAGACAAGTAAGTGTAAAAGTTAGACATTAATAAGATAAAGAGGGTTTGAGGTAGAAGGGTGAGAGTGGACAATACACATTTGAAATGAATATACTTTTTAGTAATGTTGTTGTTACTTCTGATAATGTTTCAGGCTGCTAATAAATGTGAATTTTAACCTTTTTGTTATTAGGATTTGTATGAGCATCAGACCCATAAATATCCTGATCTTGGGTTAAAAAAGTTTTAACTCTAAAATACTATTCTGTTTTATGGTTCATGTAGTCAACATAGTAATTAGCTGTAGCTGCAGAGCACCAGAAAAGTATTCAGGGTGCACTAGCATATTTACCAGATGTACTGCCATGGCACATTTGGACATTCTTGATCCTGTAGTTCATTTTCACACAATGAGATATATTGTATATTGAAATAAAGGTTGCAGTTTTGTCATCTGTAGCGCATGTGGTGAAATGTTAGGATCACTAGTCCTACACTAAGTGCCCATGAAACTTGAGCTCAGTTGGAGCAGAATGATAAAAAAGGAGAGGTTGGTGTCTTCAGCAGAAGCATCACACAAGGTTTTTTCTGTTATCAGAACATGGCCTGCAAACTCTGACGTGGATGTTTGAAGCAGTAGTTGGTACAAAGTAGAGTCACGCCTTTTGAGATGAGAAGTTCTGTCTTTTCGCTGTTTTTGCAACAAATAGCATGGTAGAATATTTTATGCACATATCCCAGCAACACTTTACTTTGAGTCCCTCTTTTATTGGTTTTATAAATGTTAATACATATGTTTTATCTTACAGCTGCCTACAATTACATTATAGTGTTATAAACGTATTTTTTAAATATTTGTTTACTGTTCACAAATGTGTTTACAAAAATTCCACAAAGGAAAAATGATAAAGGTCCTCTGCTTTCTCTTCTATATGAATCAAATTTATAATAACTGAAGTATTGTTTTTGATATACAGACTATAAAAAATGTTAATAGAGACACTCTCCATACTGTGCCTTTGTGATGTGTTGATTGTGTGGGCTCGGTCACACTTGTCTGGTTGACAGTGTCAGTGCCACCAACCCCTGCAGAAACATCAGCGTTCATATCACTGTCACGCTTTTGACATTTTTATTTCACATCACCAACAATCAGATGAAACGGCTTCAGAAATCACACTTTTTCCTCCTCCAACGTAATCTGTGTAGTCTGCAATATAGAGCTCTGTATACTGGTGATATACTGATATGCTGAAAAATCTCACTCGTTCTCCACAGAGGTGACTTAAATGGTATGAGGTGGTTAAAGTAGCTGCAGCGGGTGTTTGGTTGTTTACCCGTGCCTTCAAACTCTTTAAAAGAGGCCTTAGCCATTTTCTTAACATATGTGTTTCCCTCTCTTGGTTTAGTGATGACTTGCTGCAATGATGTAGCAAGATTTTGATATCCTGTGTAGATGCTGTGTAGAAGCACTTTCTTCCTTATCTTAATCTTCCACTGAGTTATCACCTTCTTCAGAGAACAGCCGTTCCGCTAAGCCCTTTGGGGTTTTGCTTAGCACGAGTTAAGTTTGCAGAGAGAACAAAAAGGTGGGCACAATTCTTGAGTGTGACACCGTTCAGCAGATAACTCATTCCCAAGTATGAATGTTGGCAAAGGTCCACATGAGTTACGGGCAGGTCTGGTTGTTGGTCTTGTCCTAATATCAGCCGAAGCAGCAACCTAGCAGTATGCCAAATTCTTTTCATTTTCAGCCCCTTTTCCATGAATTTGGTCATCAGAGCATCTCTTCTATCTACACATGGTGTGAAATTGTATTTCTTGAGATCATGCAGTAAGTGTAAAAGTCCACCCTGCAAAGAGATTGATACATACCAGCTTTATGCATGAAAGAAAGAAGTCATTTATTCAGTGGTCTTCAGCAAGTGAAGACAAATGCATGCTGGCAGAGGTGTGGTACAAACACTGGAATTTGGCAAGAGGAGAAGTATTTAAACACATCATGCTAAGTGCTAACACTTCAAGTCTTGGTCTCCAACTTCACTGTGACCAGCTTTGAAATTTAGATTTGTATTTGCGTTCAACTGAATTTTGCCAATTCATGTGGTTGAGCTTTGTAGTACTGCATATTTTGTCTTGTGAAAGTATTACCATATCATTGTCTTGCTAATAATTGTATTGTTTGAATAGTCATGTTCTGTTGTGCACTAGGGCTGTGCAATATTGGAAAAACAGACATTATATAATTTTCGTTTTCTGCAACCTATATTGCAATATGAAAAAACAGAGCAACCTACCAGATGCCTCGATAACCTCTAATTGGAAATTATGTGATATTGTAGAATGATTGATTCATTCATTGTCTTTTGAATATATATATATACAACCCCATGTCCAACATCCAAGAATTCTGTATGGTACAACTTATTTATGTTAGGGAATCTGAGGATAAAGCTGCCTGGAGTTGACTGTGAAAATGAAAGCCTTCTTCAGCTTGGGATGAGCCATGACCAGCAGCAGTAATGTCAGCATTTTCAAAAACAACACCCACTGAACCAAGTCCATCACAATTATACGCTTGCCTTAACGTTTCCATGGGGCAGCATTACTGTCCATGGCCATTACTGTGTTCACAGAAACGCACAAAGGCATGAGTCATTTGTTGATATTTGTTGATGCATTGACCACAGGGTCACAAACACTTGAGATGTATTTGCTGGTTGAATGCTCTTACCTTGATGCACCACCTCCATTTGTGTAAAGCACGCTTTCATAAATGAACACATATCACAAATTTTGAAGCAGCGTTTGTGAAAAAAAAGAAAAATACTCCTAAACCATGCTATTATCTAATTCTGTGCAAACTCTGTTCTGTTTTTCAGTGACCAAGAGCCCCCTTACTCCATGATCACCTTGCACGAGATGGCAGAGACAGGTAGGGGAAAAAAATGAGGACACACTTAAAATCAATCATTGGCACTGTGTAGCAGATCATTGCCGGGACAGAATACACAAAGCAATGTGAAGTAAAGTACAGGAGCATATTTCATGTGTTTTTACATTGAAAGGATCAGAGGTTCCAAACTGAGGAAAAGTTAGAAATGTTAGCTCTACTCAAGTGGTAGCTAATGTCTCAACCAACAAAACTGTGTCTAGCTTAGCTTGTAGTCATGTGCACAACTCTTCAGATGTGGAGTTAAGATTTATCCTTTCTACTGACTGATGGGGAGTCCCAGGAATTTAAACAGGTCTCTTCTGAATATGCTGCCAGTGTCCCATCCCCCTCAGGCTGAGCTAGTTGTTTGTGAGAACTGCTGAGGCAGTGATATTACAGTAGCTTTGTAAGTGGCAGACAGTGGCAGTCCTTATCCTCTGTTTAGTGACAGCTTTTCCAGTTTGACGTAATTGTTTCTTTGACATCTCATGCAAACTACTCTGCCCACGATGTGAGCAAATATTTGAATGGTGTTTAAATAGTGTTCCAAAGAATGTCTTGCAGTAAATGTATTTGGTTTGTGTCGTGTTCTGTTGTTAAGTAGAAACATGATATTGAGGGCCAACATATTTAAATGCTACATCCAAAGAAGATGGTATAATGAGGTGTAAAACAGACTATTTATGTCTAGAGAAACCTTCACTGGTGAGAGCCAGACACACCACCTGTTTGCTGTTTACCAATCCTGCAGGAATATTGCTGCCTCAGCATTTATCCAACAAAGTCAGTGGCCCAGCCTGAGGGGACATTTACATCACCAGGGGAAGGGCCACAGTCACGAGATATGATGCAAACATCATGTGTTTGCTGCTACTTACATTTCTAAAGTGGTCATGAGACCTGCTTCCAAGACGGATTCATATATTGTGTTTAATTAATATTTTCCAGATGTGTATTTGCTTGTTTGTGCAGTAAGTGGAAAAAAATGTAATAGAGTTTCTGTCTGTCTTAGTTTGACAGTAACAGGTCTGCCTTTTTATTTGTGGTTGTGCATATTTCAAGCTTCAGGTGATGTTTTTTGTGTGTCGGCACTTTCTTATGCATATGGTGAATGCTGCTTCCATGCTGTGTTTGTGTGTCTGTGTAGCCTCTGAATTCTTGTGTTTGGGCCTTGTGTCATGCACATATGGTGTTTGATGCTCACATGGCGTGGTGTTGTGTGGTTTAACAACAGCCAAGCTGGGTGTTCACTTGCAGATACTGAACCCTGAAGGCAGCCAAGCTGCAAGTCAGTCAGACAGCCAGTCACTCTCTGTTTGACATGTGTTATGATGTTACATTATTCAGCAGCCAGTTGGCTGATGCTTTCATAAGTGATAGTATCAGATCTGAGTAATCTAATGGACAGGAAATGTTGTTTCACTATTTATGATGCTCATAAACCTGGTGCCTGTCTTACAAAGTGATTTCAGAGCAGATCACTTCTCTTTCATCTGGTTTTGTTGGTAATTCTTGTCTTTTGCATGAAAACATTTATTTTAATGAAAGAACATAAGCAAGACACAGTTATCAAAAATATTACCCAGTCTGAAGCAAGTTCTTGGCAGATATGTGTATTTTTCATTTCATCAGTAGGTTATAAAAAAGAACTTTCCACCTGCTTAAATTTTTTTCATAGTTCATTGCAGAGGATGTTATATTTTGAGATGCACTTAGAAGATACCCTACTCATAATTAATTCTTCATTTATAATGCAGGCAGGCATCTTATATGTATGTAGGAGAAAGAGTGAATGTTCATAAGTGTGAAGAGTCTCAAATCAGTCTTTTCCTCTCTTCTCCCTCAGATGATGGTTGGCTAGAGGTTGTCCAGTCTCTGATTCGAGTGATCCCATTGGATGATCCGCTTGGTCCTGCAGTGATCACCCTTCTCTTGGATGAGTGCCCCCTGCCCACCAAGGTTAGTGGCTTGTATGTGTGAGTGTGACACATAAAAATGATTCGACTTTTCACTCAGGAAAGAACTGGCTCCTTTATCACAGTGTCACTTGTTCCCACAAAGCAGGCTGCTTTTTCTCCTCAGGAGCAGTCATTGTTGAACCACTTCTACACATGTGGACTGATGTGGATGGAAAGTAATAGCAACCGCAGTTTGAACCTGCAGATGTAAACATGTTAATGTCATCACCTGCAGATACCTTTTTAACACTAGTGTCACCTGCAGGCAAAGTATGTATAGTTTGTGCATTTTGTGAGTTATTTTAGGTTTTACATGATGTCCTCATTCCTCATTGTGGTAAACTAACCCCCAGTTGATATTTAAATATTTTCTAAGATAATCATCTTATTTGGTTTCGGAGACAGCACTAAGTCAGCTTTCATAACTACTATCCTTTATTGTTTTCTTTTGGCCTATGCTCCCCCCTCTTCTCCAACCCGTCCTCTCTCTTTCCCTTTCAACAAATACAATCTGGTAAGGACCCCCTGCCTTCTGTCTAAAGTAACCTGAGGACAAGGGACACACCATGACACTGTGAACAGTATGAATTCTGTACTCTTTCCAGTACTCAACAGAAACATGCTCCACTCAGCAAAACATATATTGCAGGTTTAAAATCTGAAATGTAAAGCTTCAGACACCCACGCATGCACACACACACACACAAACAAACAGATTTTACAAAAAGGATAGTCTCGCATGCCAGACCTATTTTTACGGTGCTGCCTCAGTAGTGCAGACAGGTCTGGCTGCACCAATTCTCATTCTGGTATAGGGGAAAAACACTCTGAGTTATTTGTGATTGGTTAAAGGAAATACAATTGTGTTAGACGGCACTAAACCCAGGATTCCGTGACAATACCTCTGCAAAATAGTGTCTGGTGGCTTGCTTGTTTAGGTTCATGCCATTGGCAACCAGATTAGTGTTAGAATAACTTGACATTTTCAGCATGTAGGTTGCTAAATCTGTAGTTGTTGACATTTTCCATAGTGATAAGGATTTTCAAAACAGTAATAGTCAGGTAGCAGAATGGAGCAAAATGACACCTGAAATAGGTTCCCCAGGGCAGGCATATACCAAAAAACATCATCCTTTATATAATAAGGCTACGAAATAATGTCTTTGCTGGCAACTTTGACATGTTTACATCTGCACATCTGATCTGCTGCTGCTGCTCATCTAGCATATGAATGGTATAGGCTGGACTTGACCTGCAGCCGATGCAGCTCAGCTGTTGGACGATATTGACTGATCATGATTTCTGGTGCATCAGTGACACTGTGTCCCTGCTAATGAAGCACATTTTATTTACTTGATATGGTGTGCTTACTCTGGGGCTTTGCCCATAGAATCACTTCTGTCTTTTCAGATGTAAATGTACAGCTGTAAGGTTTCATACCACTGTGTACCTTGAAACCGGTACATCCCTGCAACCTAATGTGTATGTGAGCTCTTCATTAGAATAATTGCTCCATCTCCTCTCTCCAGGATGCTCTCCAGAAACTCTCAGACATGTTGAGTCTGAGTTCCGCTGTAGCACGACAGGATGCTCTGAACCCTGCTAAACACAGAAATACCACAGCTGTCCTAGGATGTCTGGCAGAGAAACTGGCTGGTACGGTCCACATTTTCACATTTTAATCCTCAAGTCAATTATCTGGCTCTTTACTGCTGCCAATGACATGTTTGTTGCTTGCTAAGAATTTGGAGACATTCTAACTTATTGCAAGCGACCACAAGGAACAGCATGTCTGTGTGGTTGTCGACTTGCAAGGGCTTCAGATTAACTTATACTCAATTTTTAACACTTACGGTGGTAAATTGTTTGGTGATAATTTGGTGTCTTATTGAATTGTCAAATTATACCAAATTAGCTCAGTATATCAGTCATATTCTGAACCAAGAGGCAGCTCCCCTGATAGTCAGGCATAGCAAGTGAAAGCCAATAGAAAGAAAGTGAAGAAAGTTTATTTGTATGATGCATGTTATTCAGCGTAATGCCTGATAACATGGCATATTAGGACATAATATAATATACATAAGAGTTTTTATTTACATAATTGATCATTTTCTCTTATCATTGACTCTTTTGGTTTGATAGAAAAACAGTGTATTCAGTTTATGCTCAGCTCTCATTTGTTGTCTCTTTTCTTTTTTCTCTTCTTAGGTCCAGCCAGTATTGGATTGTTAAGCCCTGGAACCCTTGAGTACCTTCTAGAGAGTCTAGTGAGCATACACACACACACGCGCACACACACACACACACACACACACACACACACACACAGTTTGAACAAGGCAATACCTCACAAACGTAAATATTAAAGTCTGACATTTGCAGATGTATTGCAGTTACTCGACTAGTAACGTGGCAGCTTTAGGTGTCCCATCAGTGGTTCTTAGAAGTAGCAGTGATGGTTGAAATGAGGAGACGCAGAGTCTGTGTAAATGAGAAGTTTAGACATCAGTGTGCTTCAAATGAACACATGGGGGATGTCAAACAACTACATGCTTCATTTGATGTCCAGCATATAGAGCGCAACAGAAACTGTAGAAGCAGAAGTCTCTGTTTTCACCACTTCTTCTCAGGTTACTTAATTCGTCAGTCTTCTCACTCTCTTTTGATGTGCTTTGTCAGAGCTATAAGGAAGTCAGTACTGCAATTGAAGTGTTTTATACCCACCAAACAAAACGGAACAAAAACACATTCAGAAGTCTGATGATTTAAGTGAAAAAGGGCTGTAATGTAACTGCTTCTCAGGGAAGTCGCTTTAGTGTTGCCTTTTGAAAATGTGCTTTAATGTGAAGTAGTTACAAGTATTGAGGAGTGACTTAGGAACACCCTTTTTGTAGATAAAATTAATGTGCATGGCAGTCTGAGCTAACAGATGTATGTAGCAAACATTCATAGGAGAGTTTGTCCTGGAAGGCAGACAGTGATGGCTAGGTTGTATGAAACGGCAGCATGGCTGCCTGTTGCAAAACTCTTGACCACCTTTGTTTCATCTAACAGCTGTCCATGGAAGCATGTCCACTGTGAATAAACAATAGATGGAATGATTTTCCAAGACCATGTGTGTTGTTTTTGCATAAAAAAAATTGATTGAGAGCACAAACTGATGACCATTTCTTTTCTATCTCTTCTCTATTACCTCTCCAGAGCTCTGAGGCCCACCCTACTGTCATGCTGTTTGCTCTCATTGCTTTGGAGAAGTTCTCCCAGACCAGTAGGTTCACTCACTTTACTTAAAGGCCCATACATGTTAAAGATTCATGACGAGACTGGTGAAAACTGGTGACTTCCTTTAATTAATTAATAAATGAATAAATAAATAAATAAATAGTTGCCTTATGAGATAAATAAGTAAAGAGGAATATTTTCAGTAGCATTTGCTCATGACATTGCCTCTCCTACACAGGCATTCAACAACATATTTTTGAATTAACTTTCACTGTTTCTTCTGCAGAGATAACTTATGGGATTTGTTTGCCTGATTTGACACTCATCCTCTTGCCCTTAGGTGAGAATAAACTGACAGTGTCTGAGTCGTGTATCAGCAATCGGCTCGCTGTGCTCGAGTCGTGGGCAGAGCAGCCTGACTATCTTAAGAGGCAGGTCGGATTCTGCTCACAGTGGAGCCTTGACAATCTGTGTGAGTAGCCTCAGACACTTTTAGCAGAGACGCAACAGTGTCTTTAGTGTCTTTTAGTGAGGCGTTTGTCTGCATGAGTAACAGAAGAAAACCTTCATATTTCCTCTGTGGTGCAGTCCTAAAGGAGGGTCGTCAGTTCACCTACGAGAAGGTCAACCTCACCAATATCAACGCTATGCTCAACAGCAACGATGTCAGCGAGTACCTCAAGATCTCCCCAACTGGACTAGAGGTTAGTGTATGTATGCAAACTGTGAGAATAACCACATGCGGCAGAATTAATGGATCTAGCACATTCATTTAGGAAGATGGCTTCTCATAAATTCTCTGATTTAGCCTTATATTTACATTTTAATTTTAGGGCATTTAGCCGACCCTTTTGTCCAAAGTGACTTCCAGTAATTCATACATTCATACACTGTTGGTGGTAGCTGCCATGCAAGGTGCCGACCAGCACATCAGGGGTTCAGTGTCTTGCCCAAGGACACCTCGACATGCAGACCAGGGGAATTGAACCAGCGACCTTGCAATAACAAGACGCTGGCTTCTACCCCTGAGCCACAGCTGCTCTTGTCTGTAAAAGATGTGAAAGTTTTGGAATCTTTTTTTGCTCATTTTGCTCCCCTCCTCAGGCACGATGTGATGCCTCATCCTTTGAGAGCGTCCGTTGTACATTCTGTGTGGATTCAGGCGTTTGGTACTACGAGGTGACAGTCATTACATCAGGAGTGATGCAAATTGGATGGGCCACCAAGGACAGCAAGTTCCTCAACCACGTACTCATCCTCAGTGTCTTGAATATTCAGCTTTTCCACATTCTGTTTGCCTGCAGTAGAGCAATTTGGCATTTTTTTGTGTATGTGTGTTTCAGGAGGGTTATGGGATAGGAGACGATGAATACTCATGTGCGTATGATGGCTGCAGGCAGCTCATCTGGTACAACGCTCGCAGTAAACCTCACTCTCACCCCTGCTGGAAGGAGGGTATGCTCTACACACACAGAAACACACACTTCAAAGAAATGTTATAATTGTTGACAGTTAGATCAGTAGATGAGAGGAACCACCTCCTGTTTTAAATGTCTGACTCATTTGTTTAGAAACTGCTTAATCGTTTTTAGTGTCTCTGGAGTGTTTTGTGATTTTGAGAACCCACACGCTGCTGTCACTGCCAACATTTAGGCTCTGGTTTACCTCCCACATGGACGGATAATAGTAATAATAGCAGGCCAAGACTTTATTCTGTTGCATGTATGTCCTGTTTAGGAGATGCTATCGGCTTCCTGTTGGACCTCAGCAAGAAGCAGATGATCTTCTATCTGAATGGACATCAGCTGCCGCCAGAGAAACAGGTCTTCTCCTCGGCCACGTAAGTCCACACTCAAAATCAGACTTCTCTGATGACAACAGTCGGTACGTTTACATGCACAGCTTAGCTGGATTACAGCCATAGTTCGACTATGCTACTCAATCAGACAGCTGCAATTGTTCAAGTATACATGCCGGTGAGAAAATCGAATTACTGGCCGGAGCATGTCATACCCTGGTACACTAGGTGGTGCTGTACCCATTTCAACTAGTGGTAATGCAGCAACTTCCGGTTGACCCCTGGAAAAAAATCTTGAGCCTGCGCAGAACGCAAAATCTGATCCGATTCGATGGGATGTATACATGATGCGACTATCAATTGAATAATCTAGGTGTTTTAATCCAACTATGAGAAATCCGATACGATTTTAGTCAGACTAAGGTGTATACTCTTCCTCTCTTCTTTCCTCTACTCTTCCCACTTCTTTCTTGTCTCAAATGACTCCCTGTCTTTCCTTCACTTCTGTGTCTGTCAGGTCTGGTTTCTTTGCAGCAGCCAGCTTTATGTCCTACCAGCAGTGTGAGTTTAACTTTGGGGCCAAGCCTTTTCGTCACCCACCATCTGTCAAGTTCAGCACCTTCAATGACTTCGCTTCACTGCTGCCCAGTGAAAAGATCATCCTACCCAGGTGAGACATGAAGCTGTTCTGCACTCTGACAAAGGAGAAAAGGAGTGTGTAATCTGTTGTCTTACCCAACTGTCATCATTTGTTTTCACTCAGCATCCAACATGTAGATTTGGCATGATACAAACTTGTCTTTAGGGGTATACATGGAGCATTTTCATCACTCTGTTGGTAGCATGGAAGCAGCTCTTTAGGCTTTTTTCTTAAAATGTAATAACTAGTTAAATGACAATAGACCTGTCTTGTATGCTCTGGAAGTGGAACACTAAAATGAAATCCCCCTCTTTATGTCACTTATTGCTGCAAAGTTTGAAAGGTCTAGAGCCCCCTAATAAATGGGTCTCAGGACCATGAGATTGTTACGTACAATATAAGCATGTATTGTAAATACATCATAATGATTTACAGTGTGAAGTTGTCATCACTTTACACAGGAGAAATATGTTCAAATACATGTCTGTAGATAGACACATATCTGCTTTTGTGTTTTTTCTAGACACCGGCGTCTGGCCTTACTAAAGCAAGTTAGCATCCGAGACAACTGCTGCACGCTGTGTTGTGACGTCATGGCTGACACAGAGCTGCGGCCCTGTGGACATGGGTATGTGTGTGTCTGGTGTGGACAGACAATGCTTTAAAAGGTCAAAGATATTTGAGCTTATTCTAGTAAATCATGTCAGACTGATACTTAAACTGTTTTTCTTCTGTCTAGCATTTTCTGGGAATGAAAAATAAAATCTTCCTTCATGCTTCTCCCCCGTCTTTTTCCAGTGGTATGTGTATGGAGTGTGCCTTACAGTTAGAGACGTGCCCGCTGTGCCGCCAGGACATCCAGACCCGCGTCAGACTCATTGCACATGTCTCCTGACACACTTCCTGCCCCTCATCCAATAAGGAGAGACACACAAGCCCTACGGCCTCCTCCTCCTCCTCTAATCCCCTCTCACCCGATAGGGCTGTGAGGAAGGTGCCACAGCATTGTGAAGATACCAGAACTGGAACTTCTGGTAAGAGGAGGCGACGATGGAGAGGTGGAGACAAGAACGAGAGGAGATGAGAGGAGGGAAATTTCAATCACATCTGGATCCCCAGGATCTTTCCCTTATTTCCTTACATCTCCTCTTTTGTATCCTTCTGACAACTCACTGCAGAAGCTGGGCCAAGGATCGTCAACTTTCTACCATCCGTGTGTTTTTCAAACAAAAACGGCAGAAGTGAGGAGCAGAAACATTTTGTCCAGACAGACCAAAACTTCTCATCTGCAAGCCCCTGCGTAGAGTTATCAGACATCCTTTCCTTGATATAAAGATCCCACTGCGCTTTCAGCCCAGAGGCTACTACTATTTAATCCCATCAATGTCATGCACATGTCTGCGGATCTGAAAAGGTTGAATAGCAGAAAAGAGAGTATTAAACCCAAGGTACAGATAAATTTGAGATATAGCTCATGTTCTTGTTTTGGGGTATAGAAGTGTTATCGAGGTAGCATTTTCAGTCTCTTTTCTCAAGCTTGTACCAACACCTGTCCTTTGGGCAGCTTGTAGAAGTAGTCATGGGGTTCAGTTTTATGATCTGGTTAACAAAAGCAAAATTAAAAAATCAAATCAGATTTTATACCACAGAGAACATTAGTGACAAATTTCTTGGTTTACGACCATTTAAAAAAAAAAACCCAAATACTTGAATCTTTATTAGGACTAATTGATTTTCAGCACGGCTGACCCTGCTGCTTTTTGTGCTTTATTGTCTTTGCTCAGATGTTGATATTTCATGAGTCTTGGTCACGTATGTAACAGCCACAACAAATAAAGATACAGGGATTAGAATTACAGGAAGTTCAGTAAATTAAATCACATGTTTGTTTGTCATAAGTGCATATGTTTGAGGAAACAGTTAGGTGTGTACAATTGAATTTCCAACACCTTCACCCTCTGAAATAATCTGGGATTGCTTGATTGGTGCTAACAATTTGGCAACAACTTGTAATGAAGCTCCACCAAGAGCCATGCTCATTTGAGGGGCATTGTAAGTAAATATGTCTTAATTTTTGGTTGTGGTGATAAACATGTGCGTCTGTATCAAGACGACTTTTTTTCAATCCACAAGATGTGATTTAATTTTTATTTTATGATTGGAGACCACCGATGTAGAGACTTGGCTACAGTACAGCTGGTTTTGTTGATTGACAGTGTTGTATTAGCCAGTAAGTAAATCATTTAAAAACAAATGTGAAATGTTTCAGTGAATCATTTTTCCCGTTATATCAGTTGACCAAATTCTTAAGATGCTGTCATTTTGAGTCTGATTTGGCATTGGAATACTTGACATACATTAGCAAAGAAACTACCCACAGCACACTAACATCACCAAGAGTGTGGGCTTCAGCACAGAAACAAATCTATTCGCGTTTCACTTGCTACACATCACAGGACTCTTAGTGGGACTTCTTGTATAAGGAATTGATCTTGTCAAACAAGTTTGTCAGATTGGAAGTGTATCTTCCAGTTGATGGGCTCAGACTGACTAAAATGTGGTTTCCCTCTCTGTGCTTTATATAACATGGCCCATCTCACTTCTTTCATTCTGCCATTTTTCATCTTCCTTCTGTCTTTATAAGAACCTCATGTTTTCTGTATCTTTCTGTCCGTCCTTTACTTGAAACATCTCTGGGTTGACTGACTGACATTTGTATTGGTAAAAAGTGTTGAAATGAACATGTGAGAGAAATTCTGATAAATAGAAAAAATGTGGTTGTACAATTTTAAAAAGAAAAATCAATGTCATTTTAAATTATCACAATTGATGATTAAGAATTTATTTTGGTCAAATTGTTGAGTTGCTACTCCAGCAAATTGCATGAACAGGGTCTGTAAAATCATTCGAACTATACTGGAATGATTTCTAAAAGATAACATGCCTCTCTGAGTGTGACAAAAGACTGGTCTGTTCACTGTTCGATATCTTGTATTTCCTCATGCACCTTATACATGCAGGTGAGAGAAATGATATGGTTGTCTCCGCAATTGGAGATGAAGTTCAGGAATAAGTTGTGAGTTGTATTTAAAACATCTATAAAGGAATTTTGCCCCAGAGTTCCCAAAGATGTGATTGATTGAAGAATTGTTGTTTCCTGGATTGTGATATTTGTAATAAATGTATGTACATGTGATTTTTTTTTCTTCTTTTTTTAATGTATTTCTGAGTGCTTTTTATTTACATCTCAAATCTCCTTTGGTTTCGAAGACAAGATTGATCTGATTGTAAAATATACATATATATAAATAAATTATATAAATGTATCTACACAGACATTAGTTCTTGAAATAACAAGTCCATCACAACCAAAGAAACGTCAGATACTGATGTTTCAAGCATTAATGAAGTTGGTTAGTAAACTGTACTGCCAGCATGTTACTCAGATAGGAACCAACGCGTTATGACCTTGTTGTAGCGGACGGGACGCAATGGTGCACACATGTGCGCCGTTTCCTTGGCAACAACATTACGTTCGCTATTTACCGTCCACGTTAGCGATTTATTCAACAACATGGACATCCAGGAACGAAGTAAGTAAATTATATTCATTAAACGTTCTTTAATGCAGCACAGAAGGCGAACGGATTCACCTTCAACGCGTGAGCACTAAAGAATGTAGCTAAAAAAAAAAAATTAAACTCGTTTGTATACATTAAACGACAGCGTTACATATTGTTAGCTAACGTTAGCCAAGCATTACTTAGCCTGTCAACAAGCTCAGACTAACTACTTTACGTTGTTGTTCAGTGACAAATAGCTTTATGATTATACATCAGTTTATCGCTTCCTTAAAAAATATCTTTGCTAGTTAGCTTAGTTGTTTTTATAACAGCTAATTTAACCAAAACGGAACAATTCAGATTATGCCCCCTCTCATTCTCCAGATATTGGGGGCTGTGAGGACAACATCGTAGAAATGATTGATATGGACGAAGAGAACTTGGCTCTTTCCAGGTGGGTGGTCCAGAGCTGCTTTAAAGTGATCCGAGGGAAGCGCAAATTGAATATTAAGTCAGGCCTTGATTACGGTATGGAAAGTTGAAGTCAAGACACTAGACTTTGTAAGCAAATTGCAATTCGAGGTGCATTTTTTTTTTTTTGACTTTGTGGAGCCAAGTGCTCTAAGTTAAATGCAAATGGGGCTTTACAAGGTCAAAACCTGAGAATTTAGCATTGACTTTAGAGTGTCTTTAAAGCCTCACTGCGGTCACTAGCTGTGATGTGGTGATATACTGCATGTCCTCTGTGGCACATAACATATGGACTGTGCCGCAACTATGACAGAGAAGTAGCTGTGTTTGCTTTCTTATGGATCTCATTCAGTTTGGGATGCCAATATCCAAACTTTGACAGGTTTACAGCTTGCCTACATTGGCTTTACTGAATGATAATATAATACCAATTCTTACTGCTGTTTGAGTCATATCACTTAAAGTCTACTTTGAAGTGATTACAATATTTTTCTCCCTGCAGTTCCTCAGCCGCAGACACTGCTTTTGATGCTGTTATTGGCTGCATAGAGGACATCATCATGGGTATGATTTTGTTTTATATTACTTTGTGAAAAACGATGATTTCAGCAACCTGGCAGTGAGAAGAAATTGTCATTGTCTTGTGTTGTAAAACATATGTCACCAGTGCTAAGAAACTGAATTGGAATTTTGGTGCTTCAAGCAATTGAGTCTTTTCTTGCTCTGTGGGAGAAATCACTAAATAAACTGTGGAACAAGAGAGTAGAGAAAATACTTTATAATGAAAAACAAATCAGAGGGACCAACATATGCAAAACTGTTTCTGTATACAGTGGTGGAAAAGGTGTTTAAAGGGCCAGAATGCAAAATTTAATAAAATGTGTTTGAAGATATGTGATTTTCCACTTATCTGGTAATGTACTTTTCTTGCAGAGGAGGAGTTCCAGCAGCTTCAGCAGAGCTTCATGGAGAAGCATTACCTGGAATTTGAGGACTCTGACGAAAACAAGCTCAGCTACACGCCAATCTTCAATGAATATGTGAGTCGATGGGCATCTCGCTGAGATTTAATGTAACCCCCACTCCTGTCAGCAAGGATTTTGACTTATGGCTAACAAATGTATTAGATAACAGATTTATTCCTGAGGTAAGTATGTATTGGATATAGATACCTTCAGGATTTTTAGAGATCTATCACCTTGTCTATCTTTTCAACCTATAGCTGTACCAAATATTATGTCTTCTTATTGACACATTTCATAGTAACAGTCGTGGCTGTTGTGTAGGTTGACCTGCTGGAGAAACACCTGGAGCAGCAGCTGACCGAGAGGATCCCTGGCTTCAACATGAACACTTTCACAGAGCTTCTCATGTAAGATGTGACATCGCAGATCTCTCCTGAAGCCATTTTCTTTTTTCAGTTTGCCTCTCTCATCAATTCAGCTGCTTTAATTCAGCTGGTGACAGGAATGATTGTCTTTGAAAGCAGTCAGTCCACTCAGACAGTAATTCTGTAGCTGCACCTGTTGCTCATGTTATTTTTACTGTGGGCCACTAGGTGGCACAAAAGTACATAGAAAAATGGGATGAGACTCATCATACATTGTGTCTGTCTTCCATTGCCAGGCAACACAAAGAGGAGGTGTCGGGTGACATCTTTGACATGCTGCTTACATTCACTGATTTCATGGCCTTCAAGGAGATGTTTCTGGATTACAGAAATGTGAGTAGATTGCGAGCTTAGGAACATCTTTAAATCCCTTTTCATAGAGAATCTCTGCAAGAGATTTTGTAATTTATCACATTAGGATTTTTGTTTCTTGGATTTTCTCTTAAGCATAGAGATAGTTGGTGCTGTATTTTCTTATTGTAAACTGGGGTGTCATTACAGAAAAATGTCTAAACTGCTTTTAGCAAAAACTCCTTTCTGAGGAATTTAGCTAATACAGAACTGTCCTAACTGAAGAATTTCCACACTTTCCTCACTGCAATACCACACATGGCAATAATATGAGGAACCACATGAACACTGAAACACTGCGATTTGAAAAGCTACTCAGACCATAGGTGTTGTTTAGCTAACACTGTTGGAGAAGTTAGCACTAGATGTCAGCCTGCTTTTAGCTTTAGATTTCCCTGACCATGTATTAATGGATATGTACAGTAATCTTCGCCCAAATACATGATTAATACCTCCAGCTCATCAAAGCTAAAATTGAAGATCTGTCTGTTCTTGTCCAACAAAGCAAGCTAACTATATAATTGTAGGTGAACAGAGACAGTCTCATGTATATTCTAAACACATTTAAACACACAATTCAGTGAGTGCTGATTGGCAAATCTAGTTTACAGTTTGTAATAACCATCATTAATAAATGGTAAATGTAATGTGATCTCTTTTTAAAAATCAAAAATAAGTACCCAGGACTCTTGTATTTCTTTGCTTTAAAACGAGCTGTATGAATCTGTGTTTCTAGGAGAAGGAGGGCCGAGGTGTGGACCTCAGTCAAGGTTTGGTGGTCACGTCTCTGATCCCTGCAGGCTCAGAACACACCGACTCCACTGGTCCGCTGTGAAACGCTCACATACTGTGTACAACGCTTGAGTTGCCTCCTCCTCCACTTATTTTTGTGAAACTTTGTCCCTGGGCCTTCAGATAGTTGTCAGTGGTTTTTGTCAGTTTGTACTCCAATGTTAAGCTGCTGGATACACTCCCCATGGAACTACAGTATGTGCACAAATGGCCTCTACTAGCAAGTTCATATATGCATTCCTCTGTGTTTTATGTGGGGGGTGGGATGTTGTGTGCACTCAAGAGCCTCTTTGTAGTTAAATAGTGAAGACAGAAGGTGTTGGCGTCTTTCTACTCCATGACCACTGCAGTGGATTTATGACTACTTGAGATATTCTGATTTGTTCAGCTGGAGTTTGCTGTCTAGTCCCGATTTCTAACAGTGGTTTTGTGTTTTCATAAGTTCTGCCTGGTTAGGGAGGAGATACTCAAAGCTCTGGTGCTGGGGTTACAGATATGTTTGTGGTCTTCAGGTCATCTTTCTGGTTCTTATGTGAAAGGCGTCCTCAAAACTGAAGCAGGGGAATCCATTTGTCACGATCGAATGTTTGAATCTGCCCTCTTTGCCTGTTAGAATATAGCAGAACTAATGTAAGTTTTATGAAGTTTTAAATTATTTGGTCAGTTTGAAAACTCAATGTGTTGAGTTTTGTGCCTGTGAAAGTGATTTTTAATGTATATAGTGAATGTGTATGAATGATGGTGCGTGTGTCTGCATTTAGAAGTAAGATCGACAGTATAGTTTTTCGCTACAACATCAAAGTGTTTTCTACTTGTCTTAACATGACAGATGCAAATGTCAGAGTATATTTATGTTTACTGTTGATTTGTTGGTAAAAAAAAAAAGAAAAGGTATTTTCAAATAAAAAGGTAAAAAGCCTACAATGAAAAAGTGCTTTATTTGAACACTTGTATGATTGAGCCCAAGCACCCCACACAGGATTTCACTAGTACTAGTGAATATTTTCAAATTCTCGGTACAAAAAGATACAACATATTTCATGAAGGCACATACAAGAGGAGTTGAGCACTGTACCATATAAATCAAAGAAAATGTTAACACTTAAAATATTTGAATCATTGCAGGAGAAATTAATATCCTGCTGAATATCTGATTAAAGCAGCCAGTTTTCCCATGTACTTTTTAAAATTAATCAGTAGTTTGGCTTTGTCCAGTGTCTATTTGAGCCTGGATATTCAGGAGAGGAACTCTAAGTGGATTTCTGCAGGACAAAGAGACGCATACAGTCATTCTTCACTACCATATCAGGTCATTAGACCAACATTCCAATAACAACATGACAGTAGGCTAACATGGGAGTCGAACATGTAATGACGCGGACCTTTAATGGTACTCATCAGCCTAACCAATGCAACAACTATACTGCTCTGTAAACAAGAAATATTAAACATACTTAAAGTGATTATCAAAGGAAGAAAGGGAACTGGAGCACACTGACAAATGTCATAGACTTAAATTGTGCAAATGTTTCCACACAACTGTGTCTTCACCAGAGGCCGTTTGACTCCAGTGAAGAGGCAATAGTGTCAAAACTGACTGATGATGACACAGAAGGGTTGAACCGTTTGTTTGCACAATTAAAGGCTGTAAATTGGGCTCCTGTCCCCTCCCTTCATTTGAAAGGTTGCTGTCCTTGATCTGAGAAGCACCTGATTTAATGGAAGATGCACGGAGAACACTGTTTCTGATTTTTTTTTTCCTTTGTTTGTTTGTTTTAAATAATTATGTTTGTACATCTTTCACCTTAATGGATGACGCGGGTAAATAGTGCCGCACACTGAAGAAAGAAATGTTCATAACCAAAGTCTCTGGTCAGATTGTCATATTTTGGAGGAAGAGTGAGTTCTTATAACCAGGCCGTTTGTCTTCCTCACTCTCAAACCCCACACTCACACAGGGCCGCAAACACTATGCACAGTACAAATCAACAGCCAAACAAGGACGTGATTTTGGAGCAGGTTATATTAATTCAGATGGATATTTATAATTGGTGGCAGTTTTGCAAATTAATGTCATCAAAATCGCTCCCTCATAATGATTTATACACCTTATACTGTTATAGTAATTTCAGAATTTGTGTAGGAGAGTACGATTTTCAGAATATGAACAAATCACTTTTTTTTTGGCTTTGTTTTGCATTTTAAAAGGTGCAATATGTAAAAAAAATTAGCCACCTGTCAGATTCAAAATCAAAACAGACAGGGGGCAGCATACACGTTCTTACATACTGACCCAAAGTTTTCACTTTGATAGAATAGTGAGACATTTTGGGAAAATGTGCACTATCAATTATCCATCTCTGTTTTTGCTGAAGAACATCAATCTCACGTCTGTATGTTAAGTAAGAAGCTACATCCACCGACTAGTTATTTTAGCGTAGCACTAAGACTGGAGGCCTGGGGGATGAGCTGGCCCGGCTCTGTCCGCAGGTAACAAAATCCACCCAACAGCACCGGCAGTCCATTACCCGTCATATGTTGTTTGTTTAATTAATACAACAACCTAAAACACGTTTAAATTTTACAGAGTGTTTGTCTCGCCTGTGACAAAGCTTCAAGGACGTCACTGCTCCTTGGCAAGAAATAACGTGAGCAAAACAGCTACTTCCTGTTTCTGTGCAAATGTTGAGGGGATCTAGTCAATTTCAGTAAGAGTCAGGCTGACTGTTTCCGCTTGTGTCACAAATTCTTGCTAAGTCAAACAGTGGTATTGATCTGTCTTCCTCTTGGCAAGAAGGCCAAGTTTGTGAAATTCCCATGATGTCAAACAATGGACCATGTCCACACGGTGGCCATTTTCTTCCGATATCACGTGCAGGGTGGGAAGCTTGAATGCTGTGACTATGTTTTGCTTCAGTGTTCCAGGTTGCAAGTTGTATAAAACAAGGAATCCGACAGATAGTTACCACATCACTGCTTCCCCGTTGATCAGCAACTGCAAAGGTGGTGGATAGCGAAGATCTGGAGGGATAGCCGGCCATGTTTTAAAGGGGAACAACATATTTGTTATGGAAATGTTGTTTTATCTTGAAATATAGTGTGATGTCCTGCCAGATTTTCACTATCTATTGTTTTTTCAGTTGCTCAACAAGTATGAAGCAGTGAAATGAAAACAGTTTGTCAGATTGCCAGTGTTTACAGGTCTTGCAATCTGAAACACACCAGCACAATGTTGGAGCTTCCCACCCTGAGCGTGATGTCAGAGGAAAATGGCTGCCAGGTGAATATGGTCCATTGCTTTGAGTTCATAGTAAGGCACCACATGTGTATTTCAAATACAACCTGGAGATGTTTATGACTATATTATGGTAATACACCCACAGTGTTATCTAGAATTTAGGCACTGTCGGCACTATTTGGGGATTAAAAGAAGTTATTATGAAATGGGTTGATTTTGAGCCAGCCTGAATTTGTGGTCTCAGCGCAGACAACCAGAGTTTCTTCAAAGAAGAACTGTGTTTTAGAGGTCCAGGATCGAAAAGCCTAATTATATGTCCATAATCTAGTAATTTCTATTTCTTTACTTCTAGTAAAGTTCATTAGGTTTGACTTAACAGCAATGTATAGATATCATCAGATATCTGAATTTGGTTTCATCTTATCACTTACTGGGGTTAAGCTAAAGTCAGGATTTGGGTTACCACAGTCTGCAGTTGTAGTCACGTGACGCTGTGTTGATAGTTCTGTATCAACACAGGACTCTTCAAATAATTTCAGTATATGTAGGGAAGAGAACACAGGGAGTGTTTGCCCGGGAGCAGCATCACGAGGTTAAGTCCTAGGCCGGCACTGTGCTGGTGGCAGCGTTTACTCCGTCTCCCCTCCAGTCCAAGTAGGAGAAGAAAGCACTGGCACCATACGCCAAGGTCGTCAGAGCACCAAAGAACTGAACAGGCAAAGAGGCAGACATTTTAATGACTTCATGGGGCGGAGCAAAGATATAAATCAAAGATAAAATCTTCAAAATTCAAAGAACTTGTGATTTAACAGCTTTAATGATACCCTGATTGGCCGTAAATGTTCATTTATCTTCACTGGCCTGTCAGTAAAATCCAACTGATAAGAACTGTAGAAGGACAGGACAGAGGCCTGTGCTGTGTGTGTGTGTGTGTGTGTGTGTGTGTGTGTGTGTGTGTGTGTGTGTGTTTTCATGAAATCATGTGATCAGTGCTACTGTAGTTGTAAACAGCATGGACTTTAGCCTGTGGGTGAGACAATAAAACTTATAAATATTGCCAATATTGCCTGACACGCAAACCCACACTTTATCTTTCCATCTGCTGCCCTACATTTTTCTAAACATTTGACTTTGAACAGCAGAGGGGAGGAGCGAGAGGCGGCTGTGGTACAAAGGTACGTTTTCATCAGAAGATTTGAGTCCCTCCAGTCATATGACATGCCTCCCAGCCATGGCAGCCATAAAGAAAACCTCGTCCTTCAGCTTTGCAAGTGGCGGCCGTGGGTACCTGCCACAGCCTAATAGGTAAACATGCTATCAGGAACACACCTAGCCAAACAGTGATGGCAGAGAGAGGGCAGATGGGCGCCAAACCTTTCACAGGAATGTGTCTTTGTAGACACATAGTCAGAGGGTGACCTCACAGTGTTTCTTGCATATTTAAGGCTGCATGCTTTGTATTTGAGTGAGTGTAAGTGGTGTCAGTTACTTACAGCAGCAGCTGCCAAATGTCCATAGTAATAGGTAAACCTGAAGGGAGTCACAGATGCTGCATTGGCCAGGAAGGCGGTCAGGTAGAGGACCGCGGCTACGCCGTTATACGCCATCACCTGACAAAAGAGGAGAAACATTAGCCACATTTCCTCAGAGCCTCTCATGTCTGTCATGGTGTCCGTACCTTTCTGCTTATTTTCGCCCTTGAACCACAGCCCTGGCATTCACATTTCATAACCTACTTCACTGTCTCGTTTGGTCAGCTACTTTTAAGTTGATCATTTGATCTAACCCCAAATGATTCTTGATCCTTGAGAGTAGAACTTCAGTCTAAATCCTGTCGACTTATTGGCTGGTCTGCACTGTGATACAACTACTAACAGCTGCACAGGGAGCCCCAGAGAGTTTTAGCATTTGTTTTAAATTGAATTTTTATTGGTTTTACATGACATGGGGGACAGTTTGAGAAATACTCTTGATTTATTATTTCAGATCATCAATAAAAGCTCATTGAAAAATGCTCCCTCCTTTATCGTTTTAGTTGTCTAGACTCTGGGGGGGGAAAAAAAGCTGTTTCTAATGTAAGCAAACCAACTCTTAAAAATCTTTCCTTCATTCCACTTTTCTGTCCTCCCCTTCCCTCCTTCCCCCACATCGCTCCCTACCGTCAGGGGCCAGGGGACAAAGGTGAGTTGCCGCTGGACACTGAACAGGATCATGCAGAAGAGGATGATGGTGAGGATCCAGAAAATGATGGCCACAAACAACACCCAGCCATACGCTGGCAGCAGATAGTGTGGTCCGCTGGCTATCAATGACCACTGGAGCAGTCCAAAAAACTAGAGCGGTGAGAGACAAAAAAAATAAGACAGATCAACAAGAGAAGATGGCTAGTATCTAACTACTGATTGTGTTATAATGCTCCATTAGTTTGGTCTCTTTTACATTACACAAATGATCATTTTGACTGGAGGAAAAAATAAAAGGCCTACTGACAGAAGTAAAGGGACGGGATGAAGCTGAACTGAAACGTAGCTACACTGAGCTAGGCAAGTGCGTGTCTGTATGTTCACTTCCTAACAAATGCTGTGAAGACAAGATTGCACTTTGGGGTGAGCGGGTAGGTTTGTCCATGCCTTTACTTAAAAAGGTTATACATTTTTGTGTCAACAGTCCTTTGTGTCCTTGTCAATCAAATGTATTAGTATATATCTCTTAACAGTCACTGTGGTGAGGGGGACTGATCAGAGCATGTAAGACGCATACAACACACGTTGTACAATGTTAGTCCTCATGTGAGAATCTGGAGTGTTGCTAGCATCTCTTTGAGGCAGTGGTGCTTCGAGCTAAGCGCTAATGCTAGCATGGAGTATAACGGATGCTGGCCGTTTTTCCTTGCAGTACATTTATGTCAGAAATTGAAGCTCCATATGGGCTCTTTTTAGCAGAGATGTCATGCTGACAGAAACCACACAAGACTCTCTGCTTCTGTACCAGAGAAAGGATATGAAAGGACAGTCTATTGTGTATGCAGCGATTAAGTTTCACTTTTTACACACCTGATACTCAAACATACACACAGTTGGCACTTGGACGTTGACCTTGACAAAGCACCTGTCTTGACAACGACCACTGTTCTGAGCTGGAGGAAAAGATGAAAATGAACTTCCTGACCAAAACTTTGACATGTGACAAGGATCCACAGCTGCACTCAGGTTTGTACCATCACATCAATTTGCTGCCACAGTGCTAAAAGGATTATGACACAATTACCAGAGCAGGAAGGAACCTTCGGTTACTTTATCCCTGCATGTTAAAATGTCTCTGAATTAAGGCGGTGGGTGAAAATCTGTGCAATGAGGGGAACTACACGACGCTCCCTACAACAAGCCCCAATAGTTATATATTATGCAGATGTGTTTTATAATGCAGTATGCATTGTATGCATTAATATTGCATAAGAGCTTGAAGTTTGAAACAGGAAACCGGCTGTTCTATGAATATAACAGGTGCTGCAGAGGAATGAATGCAATAATGAAGAGGGAATGATGTTTGGTTTCAAAAATGTTTCAAGCAACTATTGTTGGTTCTCCTCCTTTTTACCCTTTTCCCATTTTTGTATTACATTTATTTTGCCATACACACTAATCCTTGTACTTTTACACTCGTGAGGACCCTTGTTGACATAACCTATTCCCTTATCTAACCATAACCATATCAGAATTGACTGCTTTACCTCTCAACACTGCTTCAAAATTGTGAGGTAGTTAAAGGGAGAACAAATTAACCAAGTTATACTTGCTTTCCTAAAAATGTCCTCACTCTGTAAACGCGTTCTGGTCCTCACTATGTATCAAGTACAAGTTCTCTCACACACACGTACACACAGGCCACTGAAAACCCATTGAAAGTTTGTTCTCTGACCATCAGGCTCAAACGCCACAAAAACACATACTTCTTTTTCAATAAAACTGCCATCTGGAAACCCAGCCGGCTATCATCTGATAACAATGTAGTCTCTGAGGGCAACGGCCAACGTTTCAGGGCTTCTGGTGTTGCTCAGTGGATATCTGGATAACAGACATCCAGCGTAGACTCCTGCCACAGTCATCTCCAACAACATGCAGCACAACATTAATATAAATGGAAATGATGCTGCATCATCATTGAGCAGTTACACAGCAATCTCATCTAGCCGCTGCAAATGACTGCAGTATCCTGCAGATTTACATTAGATTAGATGTTTCTGTCTTTGCCATAACTGGTTTTGTTACTCCCAGTTGACAGTAAATTCACTTACAGTAGAAGTTCGACACAGAACTGACTTGGAACTGGTTGTATAATGTATGCTGGAAGGAAAGTGGATGAATGCTGCCCATTTTTCTCAGCTGATTTCATCTTCTAAACTGTTTAGTTTAAAAAAAGGTGTCTGAAAGGTCAAACCAGGTGTGATAACTTTCTAAAATAGTCCTTTGACTTATTCTGGTTGAGACTTTGCTGAAATTTAATGTGACAAATCAGCAAAGTGTGACGTTTTGAACACTGGCACTTAACTCTTATCTTTTAATATAAATCTAATCGCCTGAAACTAAGACAGTGCCACAACACTGATGATCAACATAATTTGAATCTCTATTATTGTTCAGTCGAAGGAATTTGTTTTCAGTGAAAAAGCTCCAGAGTCTTGTGTTGTGATGGTTGGCTTCTCTTTACCTTAAGCTTACTCTGTTTTAGAATTGTAACACAGTGTTAACATCTTAACCTTTGGACATCATAAACCTTAATCATTGCGAAACTTATAAATCCATCAGTAAGTACAGACGCTAATGATACGTTATCCCACATTAGCCGATTAACAATCATGTTATGCTAGTAGATTAGTAGAGTAATAAATAACACAGAGTACAAAGGGATCGATTAGGGAGTACCTTCTGCTGTGGCAATCAAACACATGGTCAAGTTAGTCTAACATTGCACATTTTTTTCACACTGTGAACACCTCCCCACTCCCAACCACACCTTACAATCTTACACTACTGTTGACGGCTATTTAGCTGGCCCGATGACTACAGTAAAATCAATAGTTAATAAAGCCTGTAGCACATAAAGCAGAGGTGGAGAGGTGGTTAACCCTCAGATCATACACAAAATATACAATGTCCCTCTGTCCTCGTTATAGGTTCAGTGTCATAATGGGATGGTCAGAGTGGTGTGACAAGAGAGAACAGGGCCATCAGGGGACAAAGATTTCTCGACCTGTGAGTCATTCAGCTAATCACATGATCTCTGTGTTGACTGTGTTTGACCACCAGTATGAGCCAAAGCTGATTGCTTCCGCCCTCCATTCAACCTCACGACCAGATATTAGAGCAACAAAACTGTCCCGCCCCTAGCAATTGAATTTTTTTCCCACTAATGTACATGAAGCACAAAACCTCTATTAATCTCAGCTCCTGACCAGGCTTGACAGTGCACAAGCTGCACCCTGTTGACACACATTCATAATACTGTTGCACCAGATAAAGACAGGTGGTATTGATATATATAGTCTATGTAAAGGGACTGAAAGCCACCAGTAATGTTAACTATAAAGTGGTTGAATGCTAACGTTAGCTAATGGGTTACCAAACATGTTGATTTGCTTTGAAATATGGCCCGGTGTCCTTTCAGATCATCTTTTCAGTTGCTGATCAATCAGAAAGTGGCTACAAGAAGGTCTCAGATCGAAACCTGCGCACATTAAACAGCTTTTTGCACAGATTGAATGTACAGATGCTTTTTTTCTAAAGGTTTGTCAGATCCCCTACATTTATACAATTTGCCACCTAGAATGCAGGAGCATAACATTTACCCAGAATTCAAGTCTCCCACCCTGAGCGTGATGTCAGAAGGAAAATGGCAGCCAAGTTGATATGGCCTACGCACCAAATGTGTATTCATCCGCAGCTGAAACTAGTCCCCAACAACTGCGCTCTTTACTTCTGTTTAATAAACATTTGTTAAAAACGATGGAGCTCCACTGTACTAAATGGCTGAGCTTTTCTAAAAACTGACCAGTTCTATAAAACAGATTTATGTGTTCTCTGGGAATAATTGACCTGTGCCTAAGAGCGACAGATGAGATAAGGAAGTGGGAATGTACCAATAGAGGAATGAACAAATTGTTTTAGGTCTTGTCATAAAAGAACATTAAATAAAGAAAATGTGATAAACTGTAAATGAATCCACTGATGGTTTCAGAAATCATACGCTGACATAAAATGGGGCAGAAAAGAAAGATACATGGCAGGAGTTTAGCCTCTGAACAAAATGGAACAGAAAATAATTTTAGAATGAACACAGTTAAAAGGAGTATAAACAGAACAGCTTGGAGTCTGGGACATACCACTTCTGCAATCATGAGGATGGCCGGGATGCTCCGAATAAAAGATATGTCAACCATGGTGGTGAAATCAGCAGCCATTCCTGAGAAGCTGTTGCCCCCCTGCTGAGAGCCCTGGGCGCTGGGTGCGCTGGTCTCAGTGGTAACCTTGGAGGGGAAGTCTGCCATGATGGGTGTATTGAGAAAAGACGCAACCACGCCAAACTCCTTAAAGATGAAGAGTTAGTCTCAGAATAAATGTCTGCGATGGAAATGTCCCTCCTCAAACACTTTTCACTCCTTGGAAAAAGCCAAAATATTGGGATTCAGTAACCATCAACTACATCCACTGGTGTCAGAGGCACGACTAAATCTTCAAACTAAAGTTCACCAATGTTAGAAAAACTAATAATAAATAAAACACACGCATACAAAGTCTGGATGGTTGAAAAGGGAAAAGACAAACAGTCCAAGGAGTTAAAAGTTAGTCCTCCAGTGAAATCTCCAGGTTCAGATAACCAGCAGTCACTCTCTCCACCTGCACTGACAGGTGTCTGATGGCGGTGGTGTGTTTTTCTCTCTACACCTCACCCTCTCTCTCTCTCTCTCTCTCTCTCTCTGGTGTCTTCCTCTTTTGCCATGTCTATCTCCCGCTGCACCTCCCATATGCCTCTCAGAGGTTTCAGTGACTCATTAACATATTTGAAAATTGGGTGGGGGGAGAAAAGCTAACAAAGTGGAAAGAATGCACTTGATGACCGAATCTGTTTTCGTATGTGCATATCTTTCCTCTTTACAAGGAGGTGATTTACAGCTGCACCGTGTTTAATCACTGACATGTGTTTAGTTTTATTTGAAGAAAGGACAATGTACATTAACTAACATGAGCAAGTCTGTCATGTAAATGTGCCTGATTTAGCCATACGGGCTCATTTTCAACTATGGTCCCCGGCAGGTTGATGGCATTAACAAACAGACAGATTATGAGAGCACATTTGCTTTTCTTATAACCACTGTTTTATAGATTTGGAGAAAGAGCTAAGAGATGTGATATTCCTTAGTTCTGAAGGTTTGTGCTGCTCAATAGGAAAACACAGACTGTGTACTTTTTCCACGTGGCAAATTTACAATCCCCACTTGTAGTTACTTTTGTGGATTAAATTAGACTTTGTTTTATTGAGACTTGAGAAGAACATACATACGGTTTTATTAGGTGCAGACACAAGTTTGTTAACCAATTTGCCATGAGAAGGACCGAGCATTCAAATAAGTTGTTAACTGTTCAGAGATCAGTTTTTGTGCTATATAAATAAAGTATAACTTACTGACTACGTGGCCTAATTGAATGCTGTAAAACTTGAAACTCAAAATCTTACAACTAATTGTCCAAAGTGCAGCAGTGAAGCAATTTGTTTGCTAGTCTTTCAAATTGCGCAAACAGTGGATTTCCGGTTACGGCGGCAGGGTGAACAGCAGCACGCTCTTTTTATATATTGATGAACACCCAAGATGTTGACATAGACCAAAGTGCCAAATGCCGCCAAAAAATAACGGACTGATGGAGGCTGCTATGGCTGGCGCTAACATGGCTACCACTGTTGAGAGGCTGGGGGGAGGGCTGCAAGCTAACACAGAGAGGATAACCCAACTGGAGCAAAAATGCGCGGAGCTCCAGCAGTCAGTCACCAGCCTGCGACAAGACCACGACGATCTGGCCGAAAAACACTCCCGGGCTGTGGCTGAACTTGGGGCACAACTCGACGACCAGGAGAATTGTCAGAGAAGGAAGAATTTGAGGAACGCAGGGTTCCCGGATGGAACTGAAGGTAACGATGTCGTTGCCCTCCTAGAAAAATGGGTACCATCGATATTGGGTCTCTTCAACACACCAGCAGAACTTTGGTTAAAGGAAAAGAGGTCACCGATTTATGGCAGTCAAAGTCTGTGTTTTGTCATATTTATCCCAGTACAGAAATTAGTAAGTAGGTGCAATGGGTTATGTTTACAATTACAACAGAGAGCTGAGCAATTTCTGTATGTTCTCTGATGCTACCTTAACACGACGGACATCAGTTAGTTTTAGGTTTTACCTCTTTAGTTTGGGAAAAAGAGGTCAGGGTCCAGAGTTCAACAGACAGTACACAGAGCAGAAAATTCTGCAAGCTCTTAAAGTAGAAAAGTAAAAGAAAAAAGTCACATCAAATCAAGAATGAATGTAATAAAACAACCATTTTTACTACATTATGAAAAGTTTTTTAAAAAGTCATAAACTTACATCAAACAGTCATAGGTTGTACAACATATAAACAAACAGCCTGGAGAAATACTGTCGTAATAGTAACATAGTAATAAAAGTGATATCATTATAATCAAGTACAATACATGGATGCCAATTTCATAGTACCTATTATGTACCTGATGATGTTTTAACTTGTAAAAGTATTGTAATCATTATTTGTTGCAGAAGAGGGAGTATGGGTACAGCAAAAATCATAAACTGTATTTGTACAAAGTGAAACAGATTGGTTTTAAGTGACATTATGCATCAATTGTTTGATGAAAAAAAGTGTTGTCAGAAGTGGGATTCGAACCCACGCCTCCAGGGGAGACTGCGACCTGAACGCAGCGCCTTAGACCGCTCGGCCATCCTGACTTAGGACAAGCATTGGGACTCCTTACATTTAAATATTTAGGATAGGTCGTTATGGTGATTTACGAACGATTTTGTCCGTAGATTAAAAGCCTACTTTAGTTCCGTGTTCATCATTACTTTTATTATGCATCTATGCTCAACAACAACAGCGGCTTAACTTTATACATGGCTCTCGTGCTCCCTCTGCTGGTGTTTCCACGGTAGTGACACAGACATCCAGACGTTTCATTTGACTAGGAGTAACAGCAGACTTTAAAATGCTCTTTCCGACTCGACTCCCATGCTGGACAAGACATATACATATATGTTTTCATTATGACTAAATAAAAAGAAGATAAATCTGACTCTTTTCTGATTCAGATTGAAATGAATCAGTTTCCGCTTGCGCAGAATCCCCTCAGAGTCCAACATTTAGCCCCGCCCACTTCCTCCAACTACTTCTACTATCTCTGCTTCTGAACGTGAATCAACTTATGCGCCTCCTGGTGTCGGAGGCCATCCAGCACATCCACAAAGCCAATACTACATAAAGTACCCACCAACGAACGAACACAGCGGCCTAAAAACATACTATACTACAACATTTTGAATGTAAACATATCCTCCATATAAAACAACACGGTTTCAAATTGACCGTCAGCTGAATTTAAATACATTACACAAAGAGAGACGTTTGTTTAAACCTTGTATCACTTTTATTCTCAGGATTAACTTTTTGTCTGATAATTTTAACTTTCTATCCCATAGACTATATACTTCAGCATAATCATCTATATCATGAGGACGAACTACGCTTGGCATGAGGACTGGTAGCCAAGCATAGTTCTTCTCCAAAACATGTTTCTTTTAGTCTTTTTATTATTTTTTTTTATATGTTATACTCTGTACATTAAAAATGCATTATTTGTGATTGAAATAGTGGTTGCAGGTTAATAAATGACACCAGACAAGTTTGATTTTATGGTTCTCATGGGAGCTCAGGTCTCTTCCTATGGGGGCTCAGCTCCCACCAGCTCCCACATAACTTGAAACCTGCGTGACACTATCTAAGGGCAGTTTAACAGTGATAAATGGTGGAGTGAAATTGACAAAGGAAAATTGAAGATTGGCCTATAATTCAAATAAATACAGACACATCTTTTTAATAGGCCTAAACATTTGAAAAGCATGGCTGAATGTAATTCCTTTTTCTAATTTGTGTAATTCCAAAATGTTGGGATTTAGTAAACATCAACTACATCCACTGGTGTCAGAAGCACAACTAAATCTTGATGAAAAAGTGTTGTCAGAAGTGGGATTCGAACCCACGCCTCCAGGGAAGACTGCGACCTGCAGCGCCGAAGCGACCTTCCAACATTAAACAACGTTGAAGGTTGACGGCCAATCAAATCCGCAGCTCCAACATTCCCCCACCAATCGCCTTTGCCCAGCTCCAACATTTGACCAATCACGACCCAGAAATGTTGGAGCGAGCGAAATCCGAGCGAAGCCGAGAAGATTTGCGTCAACCTTCGTCGTTTTCGAAGCGGAGTTTGAGGCGAGTGACGGTGACAACAGAAGTCGGACAACAAGTGAAATGGCGAGTATTTACACATTTATCTCACTGCTGTAGCTACACATTAAAACGTTATATAGAAAAGTAATTTCACCTGTTGTGTTAAATTATCTGACTGACATTTTATTTTTTTGTCGCTTTTGTTGCCGTAATACCGATGAATGACTGGCGCTTTTTGATAACATAAGTTTATGAATGATTTTGAAGCAGAATATTTCTACCAAATCCTTGAAATTAACATATATAAACAAACATAGTTTATATGGTTGTCATACGAATACTTATTTTTATCTTCAGATAAACACTCGTTTTCATCGCTGGAGATATACTTTAATTGTGCCCATTTAGTGTTACATGGATCCTTTACACAATCAAAGTCTACCTGTCAAGGGAAGTTCACTGTCAGGGTGGGAGTGAGGTGGTCCTGGTGGTATCCTGAACTCACAGTGTCTTGCGATTTTAACGCTTCTGAGAAACTGACTCATTAAAACTTCATTCTGTTTTAATGAGTTTATTCAAACTGTGAAGGCGTAAACTTTCGACTTCATGATAATTACCGCAACATCCTTTAAGAATACATATTTATAATATAAATCAAGTTAGTTCTACAGCTGAGTTACAAACACAGATGCAATCAAAGCCTAGCTGGCTTTGGTTGTCATGGTCTAGCTTTCATGTTGCAGTATTCACGTTGTTTTCATTCATTTAAAAAATGTTCTTGCATTTCTGTCACCAAAGGCAACATCTTCCAAGTCACACAAGGCGCTGGCTGACTCAGAGTGGATGTCCCGCCTGAGGAAGTTTGCCGGCACTGGCGTCTGGCCTGCAGGTGAAGGAAACAGACCAGCTCCCAGGCAGAAGAAGTGGTATGCCCTCTATCAGATGGTATGAGTATATACACTGTATACAGTGTATTGTATTCATTGTTATTTACTCTCGCAATACATTTAACTCAACTTAACTGACTTTCAAAGACAACACAATTTCATACTGTTTTACTTACATGTGGTGGACCCTGCCACCTTTCTAGCTTCCAACTGTGTTCTGGGGACCTTATTTTCCTCTGAGATCAGCTTGTTTACTATTGTAAATATTCAAATTCTGACTTTGATTGTTTACTCCAAAACTACATAGTGTCCCTTTCAGTCAGAAATCTTGGAGTGCAAAGAGTCATATCAACATAAACATGCGAGACTTTGACTTTCTCATTCTCTAAAATGATACAATAGAAATGCTTGATTTAAATTTTTATTTTTATTTTTTTTGCTAGTGTATATTCACAGTTGACCTAATACAAGTCAGTCAGTCATTGTTATAGATTGTTGAGAATGTTGTTTTTACAGCACCTTCAGTATCAGACCTGAAGTCATTTCAAGCTACAAAATGGGACTGTTACTCTGGAATCTCTCTAAACTGATACCATAACAATGCTAGCTGTCCTGAGCTCAAATCTATCAGTCACTGTAGTATTCATCTGTGTGAATGTGTTTTTATAGAAGCCTAATATTTTGAATTGTAGACATTTCAAGAAAAAAATGTGACTTCTTCCCTCCGATTTCTGATGCATTGTAGTTTTTGATACAGCCCTGGATCGTCATTTAAGAGGGACTTTTTCATTTATGTGGTACACAAGACACATGTTTTATCCGTCCTGTGCTCACAGTCCTATTAATTACCCAGTTTGCTTTAGCTCAACACCTTATTTTGAAAACCGGACCTATTGGATACGTTGTTTTATTTTGAAAGTAATGACCGGATCGTGTGTCGTGCCGCTAAATGGTAACTGTTTGTGCCCAAGAGGACTCCACGAGCGGTCGAGAAGACTGACAGTTTCCAGACTTTGAAATTAAGAAAACACATTAAACAGCAGACATGGCGCTCACCGACGCTGACGTACAGAAACAGGTAAGCTAGACAGTGTTTTTCACGCAGTTAACCTTAGCATGTAGCCAGGTTTGTCCCAGTGAGGTGACGTTAGCCAGTGTTAAACATTACAAACATTAACGGGGGCTAACGGGCTAAAACCTCAACCACAGCAGCACGTGAACTTACTGGCAGCTGTTTAGTCGTTATTACTACGCACCAACTGTCAACTCTTGAAGTTATTAGCCTCGTCAATTGTAGTTGACTCTGATTTGTTGTTTGGCACGTTCGCAGACGAGAAAAGTTGAAATAGTGTGTTGATAATGGGTACGAGTTAGTCAGATACGAACTCTTAGGTCTATCTTTAAACGAGATAAATTAATTTCTTCATATATATGTCTGTTTTTGTAAGAAAATTCGTTATGACTGGTGAATTGGTTTGTACTTAGCCCCTACTGCATGTAGAAAATTGACACAACGTTACCCATTAAGCTTGAACATTGTGAGACATCTGACTTGTGACCATACTATTTGTCTTTTGTGGCAGATCAAGCACATGATGGCCTTCATTGAGCAAGAGGCCAGAGAAAAGGTTGAGGAGATTGATGCTAAGGTAATTGACAGCTGTCAGCCTGTCAGTCAGTCATGTGGATCTGCTGCAGAGAGCAATAACTGGGCCTTGTTGTCATACCTACGTGTTGACAGGCGGAGGAAGAGTTCAACATTGAGAAAGGCCGCCTGGTGCAGACTCAGCGGGTGAAAATCATGGAGTATTATGAGAAGAAGGAGAAGCAGATTGAACAACATAAGAAAATGTGAGTTTGTTTGTTTATTGTAGACAGTCTTGCACTGTATGAGAGATTTGACTGGTCTTGGGATGGATTTTTAGGCAAGTGCGTGGAATAACATGCAACAGATTTGATCAGTTTCACTAGATACTTTTGCATTTTCCCTCACACTGAAACTTTCGATAATTTTTATGCTTTGTTACCTGGTTTTCCTGAGTGTTTCTAAATGTGTCCTTATTACAGATGAGTGTAGATCAATATTTGTAACTTCTCCAGCAAAAGTGATGTAATGGAGGCAGGGTATTTTATAGTTAAACAAGAAACATTATCGTCTAAAATGGTGACATTGCATTGAAACAGTGAACTTCACTGGGAATTTGCTAATTTGAAATTACTTATAAGCATTATCATCCAGAAAAAGTTTCCAAATCAGTGCATATTAGACAACATACTCACCAAGGCTAATATTGGCCATATATCCATCGGGCTCTATCTGTGAGTAGTGGGTGTCAGGCAGAGCAGCTTGCATGGTAATGTTTGCAGCAAGTTTACCTGTTGACCTTTCCTTCTTCTCTCTCAGTCAGATGTCCAACCTGATGAACCAAGCCAGACTGAAGGTGCTGAAGGCCCGAGACGACATGATCACGGTCAGAGATTTGCTTGAATCTCACACAAATTTACATATTCCATTCATGTTACAAATTGACACAGGTGTTCTGCTTTTAGATTTGTTTTATATTTTGATAGAAACATAGAATGTGTCTTATTTATAACTACAGTTAAATCGCATTCATTCATGTGCTTAATTGTCATCCTTTTCATCCCTGGATTAAAATTCTTCTTGTTCTGTACGGTTCCACCACCCCCATAATTAACTGTCACCACAGAAAAGCCATAAATACTTACACACTGTATTTAAGAATGTTTCCACAGTATGACACGACTCTCCACAGTACAGTCTGTGAGCATTAAGTTTACTGTCAGGCAGTCTAAATGAATCAGTGAATCCACTGGCCTTCTCTGTTTTCTGTTTGTGGTCTTGCCTCAGGATTTGTTGAGTGAGGCTCGTCAAAGGCTTGGAGAAATTGCCAAGGACCCTGCAAGGTACTCCACCCTCTTGGAGGGCCTGGTGCTTCAGGTAATAACCCTAACTGCTCTCACTGGAAGAAAAAGCTAAATCAAAAATTGATTTTTGTTAGTTACCTGTTTTCTAAATTGGTGCTTTTGACTCCTCAGGGATTCTATCGACTATTGGAACCTAAAGTTACCATTCGCTGCCGACAGCAGGATGTAGAAATGGTTCAAGTAAGGTTGAGCTGACCACTACATTGTATGTTGTGATTAGTGTAATAAGTCATGATAGTTGGAAGTCTTGTGTTGTATAAGTGTTTTTATTGCTTAACAGGCAGCTGTTGACAAGACCATCCCCATCTATAAAGAGGCGGTAAAGAGCAACATAGTTGTCAAAATTGATCAGGAACGTTTTCTTCCAACAGAGATGTAAGTAGTTTTGCTGGACTTTAGCATCAACTCATACTTTTCTGATTTTAAATGTATTGTCAGATGACTCATTTATATTGGTTTTCTTAAGTTTGCAGTGTCTCCTCTTTTTTTAACAGCTGTGGAGGAGTTGAGGTATATAATGATAATGGGAAGATCAAGGTTTCCAACACTTTGGAGAGCAGGATAGAACTAATCGCACAGCAGGTAGAGTAACTTTGATAACAACTCAAAATGCAAATCATCATTTATGAGCTTTACACCACATTAGTGTAGTTTGTGTTGTTTGCCTGTGGAGGGCAGCACAGGCCACTGGGTTCTCCTCTGTGAAGCAAATTACCTCAGGGATGGAGAGTTGAAAATAAAAAAGATGTGTACTAATTCAAGACATAGTCTCAGTCAAAATATATGCACATTAGAAACTTAAACAGTTTTATTTTTTTGCAAACAAGAAGCTTTTTCTTGTCTTTTAGCCTAGTGTTTGCTTGCATCATCCAAGGAGATTGCAGGCAAGTTCAGGTAAAAAGAAGAGAGACCTGCGCTGCTCTTACAAAAAAAGTTGAACACAGACCCTTTATACATAAAGGATGTAAAGTGAGGATGCACATGATCCTTTGGATCCAATGATCCAAATTTTCAAAAATGAACCGTTTCAGCAAAATGTGAAGAAAAGGCAGTGTTCATGCTATGTGACAGATGTCTGTGTTGTTTGTTATAGTGACGTCTACTGCAGTGATCAAGCTAACAGCTAGCCACAGCCCACCTGTCCCATAATACCACTTTATCAAAAAGCGATGGAAAATTCAGATGGAAGATTTACATATTAGTTGTATAAGACTAGCAAGTTCACTGCCTTTCACAACTGCTTACCTTTGTGTGGGATAGATTAACAAAATAAACTCACAAAATATCAAGAAAAGCTATACACTTTGGCTGTTCTTCTCCCCGTCTTCAACGTATGTCTTTTACTGCACTAGGACAAGCTTAATTGTGATTGTAAATCTAATTTCATTTGAGCTCAACTAAAGGAAATTGAAAACCCACCAAAACAATGGTAACCCCCCGCGATCCAAGGTCACTGTCCAGGCAACCTCCAGTCAGATGATAGGGCTACTAGCTTCACGGCTTACTGAGCTTGCTTTTATCAGCTAATGGGAGCTAGCTACAGCTAAGGATAGCTAGCAGAGAGCAGCAGTTCTCGCTTACTCTGGTGACACGTCGAAAATCTAAAAATATATTTACAGCCACCTTTGAATTGTGGCCACATCTTACAAGTTACACCACCTCCCTTTATATCCACAAAATGAGGAAGAAAGAAAACACTGCATCATCCTTGTGTGTTAATTTATCATCCAGCCATCCTCTCAGTTTCTTATGTGTACATAAATGTATCCTCACTTCACATCTGACAGATGATGCCGGAGATCAGAGTGAGCTTGTTTGGAGCCAACCCCAACCGCAAGTTCATGGATTAATGGTGGACTAACAGACTTTACAAGGTGATTGCAGACCATCATCATAGTATGCAAGAGTCTGTATAAACACACTTGCCAATCATCAAGGGTCAATGACATCCCTGATCTGCTAAAGGGGATTCTACGAACGTTTTCATATATGTTTTTATTTTTGTACTGATGGACAAAATAATTGCACCATGTAAAAGTGCCATTTGTTTGACCCCTTCAGGTGAAGTCTAAAGGACTGCCTTAAATTGTCATTTCAGTGCCAATATGCCTTCCTCCATTTGTTTGGGAAATCTGTTGCTCTATTTCTTGATTATAGTATTCAAAGCTACATGTTTAGGTCACCAAAGATACACACATTGACCTACGTCGTCTACATTTTTAGTAGTCTACAGTCTTAAATGATGTTCAACATTTTTTAACAGTTTGACTGTGTGCATGTGCAGACAGTCGTTGTTGTTGTTCTTTTGCCAAATTTCTGAAGCACTTTACATACAACAGCCAAAGAAATAAAAGCGCGTGACACAGAAAACTCAACATGTATGAGATATCTTTATTTACAGCTTGTAAACAAACAGTTTACTCAGGCTATGTTCGCTCTACAATGAGGAAAATGTAGTAGCCTAGGTACACTAGCCACATCAAAAATGTGTCTTGCATTAAAAATGTAAAAAAAAGCTTTTAGTGCCACCCAGTGGACTTTAGTAATGGCAAACAGTTGGCAAGACAAAGTGCCATACTTCCTCCATGGGTTTGACATATAGTATTGTCCTCGCTAAATTGGACTCAAGTACCAAATCAATGTTTCAACACTCCCAATTGCTTTGAGTTCATTTAAGACTTACAGTGTTGATGCTTTAGAAACTATCAGCATTGATAAGGCTTTAATTGCATGTTTTTAGTTATTGTGCGCACATCAGTTGAAGCAACATATTTTTATGCATAACCAAGCAGTATAAATAGCCCTAGACTTCACGCAGGTTTTATTTTTAAACCCTTCCAAGCTGTAGAGCAGAGGAAGTCAAGGCTATGAGACAGTAGCCCAGCAGTGTAACCTGTGGCCTTTAGGCAGGAAGTGAGCAGTCTGTTAGGGTATATTGTATGCTAATACAGGGATTAAAGCATTACCATCAGATTAACACATGACCTCAGGGACACTGACAGGCAGGACCTCCCAATCCAGTAAGCGAATCCAAGATTACAACTCAGACCTCACGGATAGAGTAGGATGAGTGCAGAACAGGATGAGATCAAGCTTGTGTTCTAGAGAAACGTATCAAACAAATAAAGGATTGGCATCTGTAGTCGAGCAAAATACCCAGCTCAGACTCTGACATCAGATGTTCTGCAATATAAGCTTTTGATAAAGATTGAAAGGGGAACTTGTCACTTACTTAAGATGATGCACAGTTCTTTGTTGGTAGGCATTTTATTAAGCATCCTCAATCAACATGCAGCAGCTCTCTCTTAACCACCAAACAGAATAGTCTCTTTTGGGTCGCAAGAACAACCCTGGACATATTGCATCAAGCACACAGGGATGACCCAGACAACTCGGGCCACATACCCTCAGATTAGTCACACACATACACAGGACCCTGTTTAACCTATGGAACCCTGCTGACAGCATGTAAAAACCTAGAGAAACATGATTAGTATGAACCCACTGGTCCACGTATTAGTAAAAGGGAGCCCCTTCATATCTCTTCCCTTGGTTAGTGGCTCTCTGTATTCACCATTCTCTCAGTTGTCATTCACTGCAGATTGAAGCAGTAAATTATCTGTACAGAGACAACACGACCACCTCCACCAAGCACCGTTATTCCAGCAAACCTAGCACCGCCTCCCCTACCCCAAGAAAGTACACACCCTGTGCAATGCCGAAAAGAGGAGCAATGACAAGAGCACGACACGTTGCACCTTTCAGAAACGCTGCCGGGCCCTCCCGCCTCATGATGCGCCTGAGAAAGAACACAAACAGGACAAAAATGTTACAAGGCTCTACACTTAAATATATAAACTCAGTAAATGTTTTGTTATTAACTCAAAATCGTACCGTGTGCAGTCAATGATTCCCCTGTACGTGTCTTCTCCTTCACCTTTTTGCAAGGTCTGCAGACGAGTCTTTATCACTGGACAGGCATTTAAAAGGCAGAATGCACTGTCATTACACATACTCAAAGATCACTGTCAGTTTGAGCAAACAGCAGACAGTGACAATCGCAGCATGAAGGGAAATGCTGACTTGCATATTAAAGGGTAAATTCACCCAAAAATGAGAATTCACTCATCATCTACTGAGCCCCGTGCCCGATGGAAAGTCAAGTGAAGTTTTCCACTGAACATTTCTGGAGCCTCACAGCAAAACAGTATCCCAGCATTCTCCTAAAAACTGAAGTAGATGGGGACTTGTTTTAAAACATAACAAAACAATTTAGAAAAAAGGGAGAAAAAAAAACGTGTGCGATCCTTCTGAATTTGATACATGAGTTCGACCACGGGGGTGTAAATATTGTTTTTCAAATCAATTTGGGATCTCAGAGCTCCTGGAGACTTTGATTATGCCGAAGAAGACGCATGGAGCCATTTAACTGTTTTTTTTTTTCTGTTGTTTTTTTACATTTTATAAACAAGCTCCTGTCTACCTCAGCTGTTAGGCGAATGCTGAAACACTATGCAGTGGTGTATAGAATACAGCTAGAATGATTAATTGATGAATCGATCAGCTGTCAGCTGTAAAAGGAATTTCCACCTATTTTGATAAAAAATGGATTGGTTTGAGTAAAGTCTGATTCCAGCTTCTTAAATGTGAATATTTTCTAGTGTCTTTACTGCTCTATGACATTGAACTCAATATCTTTGCATTGCGGCCAAAACAAGACATCTGAGGATGTCACCTTGGGTTTTTTTGTTTTACTGTTTTTGGACATTTTATAGACCAAATAAATTGATTAATCAAAAAAAGATAATCGACAGATTATTGGACAGTGACAGTAATGGTTACTTTGTCTGTTTCTTTCTCCCACTCACCGTCCAATGGTGTCACAGCCACAGCTGCCACTGAGCCCGCAGTGCAGCCTGCCACAAAGGAGTGCCAGAATGGCGCCCGGGTCTGCACATTATCCACGATTTCCTGGCCCAGCGCATTTAAGTTGGCAAACAGCGGGAAGTAGATCATTGAGAAGGGGACATCCCTAAAAAAATATGATTAAAAAAAAAAAAAATGTGAAGAAAGAAAAGTCTCTAAGGGGGTAAAAATGAGATGGAGTGAAAACAAAGTGTGAGAGGGTGAAGTCACATGAGAGATGCAGGGAGAGAGAAAGAGAGACCTGGCCCCATTCAACTGCAATATTGCAGCCAGACATAGCTGCAGGGACTTATTGATCAGCGCAGATTGGCAGAGGTGTCAGGAAATACAACAAAAGCGGTATGAGTTATGCAATGTAACAATGTGCTAATTAAAGCGGTGATGACAGAGTTGAATCACAGGAGATGCAGAGCTGGAGAACGCAAACAGCTGTGCATACTCATGCACCTAATGTTTAGAAAGTTTAACAACATGATAGTGAGGTATAATGACAGGGACTGGGTGACACTAGTGAAGAAATATGTCTGGAATTTTCAAAAGTATGAGAGTTAGTCAATATAGCTTGTCTGGTTATATTTGACATATTTTTCATAGTCAGTAAATATATATGTACATTTAAAGTAAGACGGATAAAAGTTTAGTGAAGGTAAGCATGACAAGATAATGATAAGCAAATGTCATGTATTGTAAATAAGAAGAGTATTGCCACCGAGTTTCTTAATAGATTAATTCAGATTCATAAGGTCCTGTTTTGAACAACCACTGTGGCATTCAAGTATAGATTTCTGAGTCTACGAGTGCACTTGAATGCACCATGAAGTCCCTGTCCTCATGCCATGAGTGTGAAACTCTGCCACAGACAGACAGTAGAGGACAGAAGCAGCGTGCCCGAGTGACACCAAAACATCAATCCGTGGATTTTATGAATCGATAAATGTTCTTTCAGATGGAAATCAAATTTGATTAGGTCACTCAACCCAAAACATCAGTGAGAGTGTGTGTGTGTTTATGTCTTTGTGTGTGTCACCTCATTAAGGTGGCTCCAGCCCCCCTGTAGAGGCCTGCCAGTCCACGAGTCTTCAACAGCTCAACAGTGATGCCGGTGGCTGAGGGCCGAGGAGGAGGACTCGGTTGCGCTGGTGGGGGGGCCACTAGTGATGGAGCTGGACCAGAAGCAGCAGCAGCAGCAGCAGCAGCAGCCTGAGGCCTGGGCCTCTGGGCAGCTGGTAGTCAAACACATATAATGCCAGGTTAGAAAAAAACAAGCAGGACAATTTAATGGTACGTAATCACATTGTTATCCAAGATTAAGATTCACAAGATAATGTTTCACATTTACCGATTAAATAAAAACAAAAAGTTATTAAACCCAGTGAGTCAACTTACCAAGCCTTCCTGCATCCTGCAGCTGGATCTTAAGCATCTCCATTGGAGTGGTGACCACCACCTGGCAGGTCCCGGCCCCACACCCTGCCAGCACTTCCCCCCACAGGGGCAAATGCCTGGAAACACATCGGAGTGTTAGGAACAGGTATAAAGCATTAAAGCTTAACCACAGACAGTATTTGAGATCAATATGTTTCAGAGCCCTGGAGTGGCCATAGAGAGAAAAAAAATGATGCATCATTAGGGGACAAAAATCAGTGTACCCATCCTTTGAGAGCTTCTGTCTGAAGACGTCGTTGGCTGCCAGCTTGATGGCTTTTTCTGGCGTGACGAGAGTGAGATTCACTGCTGCACCTGGAAACGCAAAGAGCTTGAGGACAACCAAAGGTTTCCACAGAGATACACAAATAGAGCCCACCTACACAACAGCTTATGGCTCACCACCGTTGGCTAATAGACACTGGTCACTTGATAAAAAGATTGAGGGCTTGCAAGAGACACAACAGCGTAGGTGTCTGGATTAAGCTTATAGTAAAGCACACTTATAGTGTTGTTTGTCACAGGGATTAGAAATGCAAAAAATACCTCTGTAGCATCCAAAATAGCCCTCAGAGCGAACCGTCTTTGCCAGGCAGTCCAGCCTTTAAAGACAAAAAGAAACCATTGACATTTTGTCTGTTTTCCAAATAACTGTGTGAAATACTGATGTCCTAAAATACACCATAACATTAAGACCAACCATGTTTATATTTAAATATATAATATGTAACTTTTCAACATTACTATGTCTAAAATTGGCTGAACCTTACATATTTTGGTGAGTTGTGTTGCTTTTATTATCCCAAACGTTTTAAATAATGTAAAGTCAGGTGCACACATCCAAAGACTACTTTACAGGCAAGTGCTGGACCAATAGAAGATAAAACCATGAATGAACAACATTAGCACACTGTAGCAGTGCAGTTTATTAGCACGTCCACAGGTGACCTTTCAGTCAGACCTTTCAGAGTGTGCCGTCCTTATATCATGTTTTTCCTTTAAACCCAGAAACATTCACAATTTATGGTCATTTGGTTGCATGTCGCTTTCAACTTCCTGGACGACATCAGATGATACCTCAATGAGTGAGGAAGGAAGCAGGTAAATGTGGCGTGCATAAAACTTTGAAACATGAAGTCATCTGTAAACATTTCTGCCTCAGTCACAACAGATGGATTTTCATCAGCAGTTGTGGTTGTTAAACAATGAAGACAAAGTCTCCCGTGATCCATTCACAATGTCATCAAACTATGTCTTTTGTTTTCATTGTTTTGATCGCCCACGGCAGAAGTTACATAGTGCCTGTTTAAACATCAGCTTCACTGACAGACATTAAGGTCAGATTTGTACTATTATGCATCACTATCAGTTTGGCCTTTACACAGATACACCACGACCCTCTACCCTGTCACAGCAACAAACCACACAGAGGGCTGTGGAATCATTAAACTGTGAGTTCTACTGAAAATCTCCCTTTTTTTTCCTAGCAAAGACCCAAAAAAAAAAAATCTATGTCATAAGTCCTTTGAGGGAGTTAGTTACCCAGGCTATTTTTCCATCTCTGACTCACACTGGAAAACCGCAGTCTAAAATGTTTGAAGTCGGCAGGGCTACGCCCGATCAGCCAGCAGTATTATACCCACCAGATGTGCGCAGTTACAAATTCACTGTGTCAATCGAGGACACTGTCTTGTTCTCTGCATCTCTATGAAATACATTCTGATTAAAACTACATAAAAAACTAAGGTGATGGATTGTGAAGTTGCTGAAGTGCATTCCTTGGAACATTTGTCAGCTTCGGTGAATACAATTTTAACAGTTTTAAAGCTACCACCGCAGTCCATGAAAACACACACTGAATACGGCCATTCCTCTCATACAATCTTGTGAGCGGGGTTTTGTGACCAAAACACGGCACCAAATATGGGAAGACTTTGTTTATCTGTGCTGATCCACCCTCAGAAATTCAATGGAAAAGTATGTGACTCATCGTCAGAATAATTCCTGTTTGTGGCTCAAATTAGAGAGTGCTGTTCACCAGAAGCACATTTAACCATTCGTCGTCAGCAGATATTTTGAAAAGGTTTTATGGTTTAAGAAATGTCGATATTGGTTTTGTGAAAATTTCCTTGCAGAGAAAACTTGCCATCAGCCGTTACCTTACTTTAAAGATGAGGATAAATGGATCAATAACAACACCTCAGTAACGACTGTTTAAGTGGAAAACAAATCATTCAGGAATGCTAGGACCAAGGAACTGTCACAATGTAAGAGCCGCTATCTTTGTATATGGCAGATCAATGACAGTGTCTGGTTAACTCGGGCCAAGGGGAGCACTACTCACATTCCTTTGTAGACTTGGACGCCCTGCTGGTTCTGTAGGCGGGTCTTGGCCAGGTCAATAGGAAATACACATGTCACACCAACCAGGCCTGCCACGCCCCCATTAATCAGCTTAGCAGGGAGGCTGCAAAGGGATCAACAAAGACACGCACACATGCGTGCACCGATCCACGTAAGCGTAGTCACCCACACTAGCCATGCAAATGACACATTCATTCATGGATAAAGATAGAAATAAAGCGGGCACACGGGGAGTTCCCCCAAGCACCACACATACACATCGGACTAACATTAACACAGATGTTGCTCAGTGAATGCAGTTCAACTTGTCGTCTGTAAACTAACCTAATGAAGTGAAGAGACTCACCTAACTTTCATCTCCGCCATCCTGCTTGTGTTTGGGCTCTAGGCCCACGACTCCTCTCCTCCTCCTCCACTTACTCCTCCTCTTCTTCCTCTTCGTTTTCCTCTTCCCCTTCCCTCTTACACTTATTGCACGCAGCCCAGAGCTGTCAGCACTAGCTTAGCTCTCACCTGCCCACCCACGCCACAAACACAGCCCCCTGCTTCTGTTAATGTGGCAGCACTGGAACACCTTCTTCTTCCTCCTCCTCTTCTCCCTCTTCTTCTTGTCCTTCTCCTTCACCCCGGTGCAGCAGGGGTGGACGCCCTTTTTTCCCAACCACCAATGTTGGATCTGTGTCTTCTGGCCAGCCCCTCTGTTCTGCTGCACCTCACACCAAAACTGAATCTCTGTCCCGCTGCCTGGAAAGACAAAACACAGGCAGTTAATCTGGATGAAATCAATAGAAAGAGCAAGTCAGAGCAATGTTTCTTTATTCTATATGATACATTGGTATTGTCTTTCTCGATGGCTTTATAAGACAGTTGGAGAGTATTGTTGTGATGGAGAGTATTGTTGTGATGGAGGGTGGACACACCTCACATGAACTATCAGAGTCTGTAAAATCCACACTTAGTCATTCTTAAATGTGAGTAGCGGCATATCCCAGCCCTACCACACTGAGACAGAACATCTTGAGTCTTTCTAATCTGCCAGCTAAAAGGGATAAGAGTATTTGATCTAGCAAGGAGGGCAGAACTGAAAATGAGGGGCTTACCGGTATTCTTTTACCGCATTTGGTATCCAACATTTACAAAGGACTGAAAAGGAGATTTGAAAGGAAGATGGAGAATTTGCTTGACAAGTTTTTTTTCTTTCTTTCTTTCTTTTCTCTTTTTTTGTTCTGGATGAACAATAGTTTGTAGTCTTGCCTAAGAAGTGTGTATCACGGACAATACAAATGCCGTTGAAACGTTATCTGGGGTTCACAGCTCTTGTTGCTCCTTGTTTCTTCCATTCTTTTTCTGCCTTTTCCCTTCCTGACTTCCCCCGTCCCTCAGCTCCCTAATTAATCTCTTTCTTAATCTCCCCACCTCCATTCTGCCTCTATTTTTACCACTGTAAACCTTCACCTACCCTCGCCTCTCTCAACGGAAACAGCTTTTGCTTAGTTCATCTTCTCGTTTTTATTTGACATCTTTGTAAATTTTTCATCTCCAAATATAATTTTTTTTCCCCCCCATCTATGTCTTCATACTCTTCTCCTTTGCTGGATCCTGGTCACATTCTACACATGCCTTTCACTGAGCCTCTTTCTGTAAAACTTTCTTTCAGCTCAGCTCCATTCACACACTGTGGTGACCCTGCCAAAACACAGACAAGGGTGCCTCACCCCGAGTAAACCTCCAGCTCCCAGACCGCTGTTTCCCCCCAAACTGCGCTAGAACACCCCTGCTCACACAGTTCACACCACACAAGCCTCACGAGACATCTTTCAAAAAACCACAACTTTCCCCCATGACTTGAGATAAGGCAGTGGGGTATGGGGGTCTTACCTCTGTTGGCGCATCCCACAGACAGGATCAAGCTGTCCACTTTCCTTTCACCTCAACAATGCGTGCAGCAGTGGTAGTCAAGCGAGAGCGATCTGAGAGAGCCAGCCGCCACTCAGGGGCCGTTGCACAAACACCAGCATTGTCCTGTTGCCTAAGTCCCTCCCCCTCGTGGTGACTCCCTGTGTGAGACAGCCCCGGCAACACAGCTCTGCACTAACACAACTCGACATAAACTCATGCCCGCAGAGCCGCTGCCACAACACACGCAACAGACATGGCAGAGTCAAACACCCTCAATTATATCTCACCGCGTTTTGTTTCTAAGAATATACAACGTGAACCAAAAACTGGGCTGCCCATCCGTAATGAGCTCTCCATTCAGCAGTCCCAGTATTACATAATACCTCAAGGCACATTGAATTCCACAAATGTTCACAGACTTCCAATTACTACCAAGGAAACAGTGATGCAACGATATGGTTATCCCTGTTTGGAATATTTTATTATAGAGAAACATGTAAAAGGAGGTAATATAAAAGACAAAAGGTCATGTAAGGGCATCAACAAAAAGAACATGTGACTGCCACAGCAACCACTCGTTGCCCCACAGCTATTTTTTTTCATGAGCATTGACTGATGTATTGATTCCTCCTTATGGAAAAAACTATTACTATCAGTGATCATTGCACTCATCAGCAGGGAAAATCTATCACTGAAGATGATATTTTCTCGGTTGGCTCACACGTTTAAAGGGCAATGCATGTCCCGGCTTACACTTCACCAGGCGTATTCAATAATGCACTTTTTTGTACTTTTTTCATTTTTAAAATTCAAAGTAATTATCATGTATATGAAAGTGCCAGTCGAAGCACCTTTTTAATTGTAGAAGTAGGCTGTCAGTTCAATTCTCTTAAATTCCCTGTGCTGAAACAGCCTAGGTTAAAATCTTTTAATGAAATAAGTGTATTTCTGTGCTGGGAACAGATATAACTGATGAATGGGCTAATTAGCTAACAGGATGATAAAAGGGCCAGAATGAGGTTGTTAAAGGGCCACCAGCTAAAAGGGTCTGCACTACATGTTGTATCCCCCATCCCTTTTCTTCCACTTTTCATCTTTTGTACACTGAATTTTATTCAACATTTAAGTCTATTTCACACCATCATACTATTTAGACTCAATCCCACATTTCCAACTCTTTTAGCTCCTTCATCTGCTCCTACACATTAATCAGAAGTTCAAAGTTCCACATCTTTTATCTTGACGTTATCAAACATTATAAACTAGCAATGCAGTTTAGCATCAGCTTTTCATCATCCAGCATCATCACTGTAATTCCTTTAGATTTTGCTTTTCCAGCCTCTTCTCATTATGCTGTATCTTCAGAAAGCAGAACTCAGACACATGGCTGGCAACTGTTACAATGAGGATATTTTCAAAGCTTGAATAGATTGAGGGATAGTACTTTCTATGAAGCTCATGTCTGTAGTGCATTATAATGCATTATGAAAGTATTTATAATGCACCTGTAGTGCTGTATAATCATATTTGTTAGCACTCATAAATGTGTAATGCTTTATATGAAAGATTATTACAAGAATGTCTGGATTACTCTGATTTTACACAACTTTGTTTAAAATTGGAGTGATGCAGTCATTGTGTTTTATTACCTGTAGCACAAGTACCAGACTGAGAAACTGAACGATCTGCTGAAGACTGAAGTGAAAACTAGTGCATATATACTGCAGGAGCTTCATTAATGGATGGGTTGCTTGTGTGCAGGCTGATTAGTAGCAGGAGGCGTGTGACTGTTGACAGCAGAACGCCCAGACAGACAAATACAAGGACAGACAGACACAAAGAGAGACCAAACAGGAAACAAACAACACACACAAGGGAAGAGAGAAAAAAAAATCTGAAAACACACAAGGACACGTGAGAGGCAGAGCCAGACCATTACAGCCTTCGCATTCTGACATATCCCAGTTAAATTTGAATTTTATTTAATTGTAATAGGTCAAATATTGCACCCAGGTAAATGCGTGTCTTACAATACCATAAGAGCATCCTTTTGATATGAGTGGCTCAATAAAATTAATAAAACCATAGACCTGATCATTCCGGTGTCCTGAAGTGATGGAAAAAAAAAATATTCAGATGCTTTACATTACGTTAAAGTAGCACTGCCAAATTGTTACACTATTGTTATCAGAAAATGTACTTCAAATATGAAAGGTAAAACTTATTATTTAGGGTGAGACCTGGCTGTGTTTTATTCATTTTGATATGTTACTGCTGATTGTAGTATACAATAGTATTGCATGGAAATGCTAAAGTACAAGTATGTCATGAGTAAAAAGTACATTGCATCACTGCTGTACTGCTGTGAAGACTGAGCTACAAAGCAAAGTAAGCAAACTGGCTCTTCTGTTGTCTTGCAACCGCTGTCGCTGTATAGCATCGTAGACCATAGTGGCCTTAAAGTGTTCAAGTCTACAATCTAACCAAAGACTCCAACATGTTATTCACTGCAATGAAGAACAGATTTCTACCACACTGGAGGGTAGGGTGGCACTGAAAGTCAAAGACATAACAACTTTTCAGAAAACACATTTTCACGAAACAGGGCAGCATTTCACAGAACACGATATATCAGATCACTGAAAAGGTGGGACAACAGTTCTTGTTTCTCATTGCTCACAACCCCGACATACTCATAGCTTCGGTTCAGATTCTCTAAAGTGTGCTTTCAGGGTTCCACGAGACGTTTTTTAAAGGGGCAGGAGGAGCAGCAGGACTAGCGGTGCAGGAAGCTAAGCAATGTACTTCTGCACCAGCTAAATGTAATTCAGACACCTAAAAGCCCATGAAAGGACATCAATATCAGGTTAAGTGTGGACTTTATCTTGCCGTCTGACAGCCCTTTCCGACGGGTGACTGAAGCCATTTATCACTCTATCTAAAGCCACCAGACTCCTTTGATAAAAACAGTCATTTTACCTTGGAGAGCATGAGAGTTTTTGGTCTGCTGCTGTCTCAATCAGTTAGTTGTTTTTTGTTATTGTCTTACTTCACTGAACTAAACCGGGGGTGTGCTGGCGGCCATCTACTATTGGTAATGTCCTGACTATAGATGAGTAACACATGCAGCTCCTCTTCAAAACCTGTACCTTTAAAATGTCCCATGACCTTTACCCTTGGACTGCTACTATGCCATCATATCCACTTTAGGAGTACCGGTCTGCCATATTGGCACTTCTCAACCCAGCTGACCACCTATGGAAGATTTTTCACCAACTTGTTAGACAGTGCTTTCCACCACATGAATCTTTTAGAAGAATGGTGTCCATCCCTCCAGCAGATGTCAGATACTTGTAGAATACTGAATATGCCCAAACTTCAGGATAATTGAAGTTATCCTGAATGATATGGTCCAATGACTTTGCTGTTTTAAACCTCAAACTCACAGTTGCTCATCAGTCCGGCATCTCCCTTGTTGTATTTTATCTTCATCATGGGCCACACGTTTTCAGTGTGAGACAGGTCTGCAGAGCAGGTACGTGCAATCCTTTACTACAAAACCACATGAAGGTAACAGGTCTCATAGTCACAGATTGTGACTTGGCACTGTCTTGCTGAAATAAGCAGTGATGTCCCTGGAAAAGAACTCTTCCAGCTGGCAGCTCATGCTGCTCCAAAATCAGCATGGTATTCTCCAGCATTAATGGCGCTTTCACAAATGCACAACGTTACCCATGCCATCGAAACCAACATACTCCTATACCGTCACATATGCTGGCTTTTGAACTTTGTACAGAGTAACAATCTGGTTAGTCCCTCGCCACTTTAGCTGGAGGACACAACATTCATGATTTCCAGAAACAATTTAAAATGTGGACTCACACATTCTCACTTTTCATCATTCAATCTGAGATAAGCTCAGGGCCAGGAATGTTTGCCACGTTTCTAGATGTTGTTGATCTATGCTTTTTCTTTGCATGTTAAAGTCATAACTTACACTTGCATAACTGTAGATGTAGTAAAAAACTGTGTTTTCCTGAGCCCATGTGGTGATATCCTTTATACAGTCATGTCAGTTGTTATTTCAGTGCCATTTGAGGGATCAAAGGTCATTCTGTGTTGGTTTTGGGCCTTGTGCCATACATGAAGAGACTTCTGAATCTGGGAAACTTTTGATGATATGATCGTTTGTCGATGGTGAGTCAGTTTGAACATTACATATGTTGCATTTGTATTGCATTAATTTAGAGATCTGTCAAATAGCTTAATTAAGATTATTTATGTTTTACACAGAATCCCAACTTTTTTTGGAATTGCGGGTGTTTTCACTAGGCTTGCAGACAATGTACTTGGTCCATGTTGGCGGATACATGAGCGGTCCTCTTGCTCCACCTTTAGACCAGAATGTCAACTTGCACAGAGAGCATCTTATAAATCTAACAATTTTTGTAATGCCATTAAATGTGTTGATCAGTTTACTTTTGATCTAAAGGAGCCTGCTGTAGACAGTGCCACCCTCTGGGAAACATTGACATTTTTCCCCCCAATTATTGGGTATAATAAAACTGTAGATTCTATGGACCCCTTGAATCGGTTTGAAGATTTTTTTTTTCTAAAGCCATGGTAATTGCATAAGAGAGCTTGTTGACCAATTATATGTATCAAGCTATTTATTAAAGTTAATGTGACAATTTAAAGTGCACACACTGTACCAGGTTTTTCAGTTGGCACAAGCTATTTTTTTAAGTGTGTCATAAATAAAGTTAAGTAAATTCTTACTTCTTACTTCGATACTGATGGCTGCATGAGTTATGTTCATACTACTTCAGTGTTTTTTTGTTTTTTTTTTATTGATTATTTAATGGAACACACCTGGGTCAGTAGTGGCCTAAAGCTAAGGGGAGTAAGGTCTGACGATATTCTCTCTATATATAAAAAAATCAATAAAATAAGATAGAATAAAAAAAATATGTGCATGGGAATTAAATATTGTAAAACAGTAGTAGCCTTTTGTCACTGTCACTGAGCACCTCTGCTGCCATATAACATGCACTTTGCGCATATTGCGATAGGGGGAGCCCCTGTGTAGTGTATGGACCAAAACTTACATAGCAATGTTGTTTACAAAATCAACTGTAATCTACTGTACGACACAACGAGCCTTTAGGATTCAGGATTATTCTTAAACTGCTGTTGGAAGCGAAGTAAATCAAAGAGTGGTATGTAAAAAACAATAATACAAAGTACGAAATTCATGAAAATATAACAAAATACGCCAATTAATGAGAACTGTTTTCTCCGCACACACTAAACGGCACACACATATAATTAAAGAATGTACCTGTCTCATACCTGGTTTAACTTGTTATTTTGTTTTGCTTATTCAAAGCCATTCCCTTTAAACGGCGGCTGCATTATGAGGGGTACTGTTGACAACACATTTTTGTTACTGTTGCGAAACGACACATCCATCCTAACATTTTAAGCGTTATTTGTTATTGTCATTAAAATAATACGACAAAGTCGATGCTAAAAATACAGTTTATGTTGAAATTGAGTTTAACATTGAGAGTAAATTAATCCAACACCCCCTCCCCGTCGCGCAATGGAATCGCCCTACCCATCTGTTCAGCTCCGGTGAGACTCTGATTAAAGCAGATTGTAGCGCTCCGCGGGTCGCAATGGCAACCGTCCGAACAGAACGGCAGCAGCAACTTTTGTCGTGTTTGTAATGTCACGGAGACACTCTAACCCGCTGAAGAAACTACTTTCTAATGTGAGAAACACACGCTGCACAATTTCTCCAGTCCGAAAATGTCCCAGGGATGTACAGTTTCTGTGGAAGAGATCCAGTCGTGGTGGGAAGTCCCCGCCATAGCCCACTTCTGCTCGCTGTTCAGGACGGCGTTCAACCTTCCAGACTTTGAAATAGAGGTAAATACGAATTTCTGTTGCCTGTGATGACGAGTAATGGCTTTCAGCACGGAAATTAAAAGTTGTTTGTGTCAGCTCTTTTGTGTGTGTGTGGTCTGACGAGCGCATTTTGTGTAACTATCTGGATAACCAGCTTAGCACTGTTCCGTTCTGTGAACTTCTCGTGCGCTAACGTTACTAACACAATCCTGTTAGATAACGGGTTAGCCAGCTCGTTAGCACAGCTGAAAGCTAGCGTTAATTGCTAATTGCGGATCACCTAAAGTTAAAATATCACGACAGACGTCCGCTCCATGTATTACTCGCGATACAGCGTTGTGGTCCGATGTTCATAGTAACATGTTGCTCTATATCTATGGATTGGTCTGATGTTCCCGAGTAACCTCGCATCAAGGTGCTCTTGTAATGATTACAGGACCATGTGCTACTCGTTTGTTTTCATTTGGCCAGCGCATCATGTTTATGTCGAAGAGCGACCCTAGTTTAGGTCACGTAAACGAAAAGTAAATCAGAGAGGATGGGGAGAATACGTTTATAGGAAAGTGACAAAACGATACGAAACTTTAAACACACGGATCATTAAACATTTTTTATGAATATATTTAAGCCACTGAAATGTGTTAAATTATCGAAAAGTACCGCACTAACCACAGTCGTTGTCCTGCTCACAGAGTGGTCTGTGCTGCTGTGTTTTGTTTCTTTTTCCGTCATATGAAGTTAAGTTCATGGCGTGAGGTTGGAGTTTATTGTCTTGCAGTTGCAAGCCATCTGGCTTGGGTAGCCATAGGGACGCAGATGCTCCTCAGGCATTGTTTGCTCGCCCAAGTCCCGTTTTGTTGCAAGAATCAATGGTTTAAACGTTTATTTTTTCCAATATCAATCGGGTAGATGCAGTTATAGATGTAAGATCTTGGGTCGCACTCTCATTCTGTCACAGATCAAACGAAATTTGTTATACTACGATTACACAATTAACTTTGTCTCGCGATTCGACCCACTCGTTCTTTCAAATGTATTCGAGTGTACAAAATATTCCCTACATGAGTCTGTACAAGTATCACAACAGAGTTGATGGAGACGGGTTAATCCATCGAGCAATGATTTGCACTTTAAAGAAATCGGTAAGGTCAACATCACGCATCAACAGTCTCCATCACTCATTCATCCCCACCCCCTTCGGTAGGGAAACACACGCAGGCATCGCTTTGTTATTAAACGAGGTGCAGGCCAGATGGGGGATCGCATTGCGCCTAGTTTATATGAAAGTTGATGGTCTTGTGCTGTTGCAGTTCTCATTAATGCTAATGTTTGGATTTCTGCGAAAAACACTTTTATTATTGGTGCTGGTGGTGAGTTACCCAGCTGTAAAGAACTGATGGTCTCTTGCTTTTAACTTTATGAGTGCCTCTTTTAACCAAGCATGGTATGAGTTCAGTTTAACATGAGGGTCTTTCTGCTGCTGTCCAGTGCAAATGATGTGTTCATTTTAAACAGCATGATCACATGTGCACCCCCCAGCTGGATTTCGAGTAAATATTGAGATTGATGTGATAGTCTTATACTATGACATCTCAATCAGGCACAATTGTTCAAGGTCATAGCTCCTTTGGTTCTCAGTCAAATTATCTGCAGCAGTAGTTATGATAAATAGCTAACAATACATGGCGATAGAATCTTACAGTTTAGGTGTTTGATTGAAAGCCAGAGGAAACTAAAGTCATTTGTCTTTTTATAGCCCAATATAACAATCTTTTGTAAAATATTACACCCTTTTTTCTGAGAACCTCCAAAGAAAATTTCTTTGATAACTGTGTCTGTGGGATATTGTGGTGTCAGTGCTGAAACCTCCACTCCACATTGAACCGTGTTCAAACTAGAATGCATTTTACAATGCAGCTGAGTGAAACTCATCTTGTTGTATATTTGTATTATCAGATGTCAGTCCAAATGACTGGATATATTTAGTCATTGCTTGACTGGGACATGAGATTGTTTTGAATAGCACAATATGGATTTTTTTCAGTAGATAACTGATGATCATATACATCTCATTGCACGCCAGAGGAAAGGAAAAGCTAAGATGTATAGAGCTGCTGACAAGATTTATTTGACATTCCATTGCTCTATTAATATTTATAATATCGAAATTCAGGGACATTCTTAGCCACAGCAGCCAAAAGACAGTAATATTACAAAAAACAATAGTAATCGTTAAAATAAACAATATAATAAAAAGGTTAGAAGAGAATAGACACATAATATATGCATATAAACATGATATTGTACAAAATGAACACGTAATTATAAACAGTGTTGCAGTGTATTGTTATTTACTAATAATACATATGTGTATTTAAAAAATGACCAGATAGTGCAAACCAAAAATGAGAACTGAGTTATACTATACAGAGCATGGTTTGTGCTGTGTTGTTTACATCAAACACGGTTAGGATTAATCATCCACATCAGCAACAACATGATTGGCACTCTAGTCTAGACTGCATGGTCCCACACAGGAGCAACAGTGTGATGTAATAAGCACAACCGGCTGCAAATGTGTTGCTTTTATTTATTGTTTTTGTTGTTGTTGTTGTTGTTCTATTTCTTCTTCTTCCTCCTCTTCTTCTTCCTCTCTTCTTTTTCTGCTTCCTCTTCTTCCTCTTCTCTTGGTTTATTGCTGGATTACAAACCATCATCTTAGGTGCAAATGGGCACCTACTGTATTGGAGTGTGTAAATGCTGCATTTGTGAAAGTAATTGGGCATCATGTTATCTGCCCTTACAAGAAATAGTTTGTTCTTGCTTTTATTTCTGTGTTGACTTAAGTAGGTGAATTTCTTTGTATGTAGTGTACAAATCAAGTGCTCTTATAGTTTGTCTTCTGGGTAAGTGAAAGGTGTTTATATGAAGACATTTATTATGCTAGAGTTAAAATACCTTATGAAGCCATGTTGATTAGATGAAACTTACCTATTATGTGTAAAAGCTCCCTTTTATGGCATTGGATTTTAGAAATATCTACACGCCTCTGCATGTTGACCCACTTGTGTGAGGTGATGTTTGATACATTCAGGTACTCTATAACAGTATGCCCAATGTTGTTGTTGCCTTGAGATGTCCATAATATGGTCTTACAGGCAAGATTTTTCACACACACATTCACTCTGAAAATGTATAGTAGTGTGAGAAGCTGGTTATTATGAGGGGGAAAATATACATTACATACACAGTTAAGACAGATTTTCCTAGTGTTTATTTAGCAGCTGGTAGAGATACATTCAGAAACATAGCATGCATTCTAAGAGAGAGTATGACTGATAAGCTCACATATGTCCCAGGCTGTTGTTCAGAACTTTGTTCTGATTTTCTCTCTGTCCTCGTTTTTTTCCTGTAAAGCATGTCACCACTAATCCTGGCAACAGCTTGGAGCTCTGCTTTTACACCTGTGTGCATGGTGCCATTTGCAGCTGACAGAAGGCTATTAGGAAGATTTCAGCGACAGGAAGTCATAAAAATTAGGAAATGCAGACCACCTTAATCTGACCTTCTGTCTTCAACACTTTGGATACCAGGAAGACTCTACACTGAGCTTTAATTTTAATATCAGCTGATGGTCCTGTCATATTAGTTGCTTCTCTGGCACTTAATACTAACATCTTAATACAAAGATCAGGCAATCCATTAATTTAAAACATAAGTCAGCAGTGGTTTGGTCTTATGTCTGAACATTAGCATCCAACATGATGACTTTCTGAGGAGTTTGTGTTGTTTAAGTAAGAGGAAACTGTCAGACACAGTTTGTTTTGCTTAATGCCACATACCAGCAACAAGGCTAACTTGCCCGGGCACTGTGGCCTGACTCATTTACCTTTTTCCTTGTCTTGACTTGTCTATTTGAGGTCAATGAAAATTGATGAGCCACTTGTATGTAATAGTTAATCAGTATAGTGACAGCTGACAATTGGTTTCAATTCAGTTCATCGTCTTTTGTCTTTCTCCAAGAAATTATTTTGGCTGTGCTTCTGTAAGATTTGTCAGGTCATGTCAGTCACCTTCAGTTGCAATCATGTCTCTAGTTGTATAGGTTGAATTACCCAAGAATCAGGGGTGGAAAGGGGGCAGGAAATGGCTGTCACTGGTCATGACAAAGTGGGGGGGCGTCGAGTGATTTCACTCTGTCCTGGGTTTTAGTGTCAACTCTGACATACCATCAGTCCTTAGTTGTGGACACACAGTCACGCATTGGTTGCTGTTGTCTTTGTTGTGTCAGTCTTTGCCATCCTTTCCCTAAATTATGAACAGCCAGGGCTGATATTGTGACTGCTGATGGCCTCAATATCACAATATTTTCATGTTTTCGCTTGTTAGATGTATATTCATTTTTTTCCTCTGTCGTAAGCTTTGGGTGATGAGTAAGCAGTGTTGGGCACTAACGTCGCTACAAGTAACGTCGCTACAAGTAAGTAGTGATGTTTCTAGTTTAAGTACATTTCTCAGTAGCGTGGTGGTAGTGTCGCTGTTTTCTGAATCAAATAGCTTTTCAGGAGGCTTAGCTCTTCTATTGACCAAGTAGTGCGGTAGTGTCCACACAAGCTACATTTTTCCAAATAACTCTGAAGCTCAGTGCAGTGGGGCTTTCTGCTGCGGTCTGAAATATAATGATCAGTCAGTGATGCCACCACCATACACACCTGTGTATGTGGAGCTGACAGAAGCATTTCCGTATGATGGTGACATCACAAACCAATCCCTGGGCTGTTGCCTACAACGTTTCTGCTGCAGGAGAATACAGACAGGTGAGTTTATTGAGTTTCGTTAGTTGATGGAAAGATGGAGGAGGAGATGAATTGATTCAGAGACAAAAAGACAAATTTGAATAATGAGGGAACAGAGTGACATTCGAAAAGTTTACATTACTCTGAATTATTACTTTTGTAATTTTTAACCAGCAGAGAGTACAACAAAAATTTAATTTCTCCAAAAATAAAGTATGGTGGTTAGTCAAAATTATTAGCTTAAAATGTATGTAGATATCGCTACTAGTACAAATTGTACTGAAACTGCCAGTTATATGGGCTGCTGGTAGATAGAGTACTTTATTAATCCCAAAGGGCAATTAAAGTGTTACAGCCGCTTGACATAAATTGAATACAAAAACAATGAGGTAGATAAAATAAACAAATACAATTAAAGGCTGAATTATATATAATGACTAAATAGATATATAAAATAAATATAAAATATAAATATAAAAGCTGAAACTAGAATACAGACTAGAGAACCTTAGCAAAAACTATGACTATGATAACCGTTTCTGTAGCTTAGCTTGCTATTTTTCTCTGGGGGTATCTTCAGTGTGGTGAAGCTTAATTTAATGTAGAGTAACTGGTAGCTTGGCTTACTACACTTTCCAAGTAGCTTGCCCAACACTGTGAGTAAGATACAGGCATACTTATGCTGCATTATTTTGTCTTGGAGCTCTGGATGGGAGGGGCCAACTGATTAAATTTCTACTGTGGTGGTGTCACCGGAACACCCCTTCATATTTCTCAGAATGTAGACTGTGTTTGTCAATGCCACATTTCAGCCCACAATGTTTTGTGCCCTGTAAAACTGTTACCAGGGTGGTTATTGACGAACTCCGTGATCCAGGGGGTATTAGACAGTGCTGTTGTGATACTGTTGGGGCAGCTCTTTTCTTTCTGCTGGTGCTGGTCAGTGATAATGGAGTATCCCCCCATCTCCTTGGAAAGCCTTACAAAAACAGCCTCATGCACATTGTTCATTGGCTGATACACCTCACTGTTTCTGGTTTCCACTTTCCTCGGGCTGCAAGCAGTGAGCTGGGCAAGGTGTGTGTGTGCGTGTGTGTGTGTGAAGAATGAGTGGAAGGTTAGGGGAAAGTGGGGAAGTGGAGAAAAAGTGTCCTAGAGACAGAGGAAGTGAAAGCACATTAGTAAGAGTGAGAGAGTGATTTGTAGGAAGCAGGCCCAGGGTCCCCATACGCTGATCCTCATGATGCCTGAAATCCCACAGTCTACGGACGCTGTGGGCCTCTGTTGCTGGATCCTCAGTGACGAGCCCTTCATGCCAAGGACCTCTGTCCCTGTCAACTTGCCTAGTTGTGCTCCGTGGGCAGCCTGTTTGGCACATCATCTTGCGTTTATCCCATGTATCTTCATCAGCTGCCTGTCATTATCTCAACTGTGCCTTGAATTCTGCCTCTGCCTATGCCTCTTTGGGGACGATGATTATTTATCTAGTGACATTTATCTAGTGACATGGGAAATGTATCTACCTCGGGAGTTCACTGGCAAAATGATTATGGATGATGCTTCCAGTGCTCGGCAGAACTAACTTAAGTTTCATAATAACTGATACACTTTTAAGGGTTTCGATGTGCTAGATCCAGTCACTGACTGGCTACTCCTTGTGAGACCCTGAAAAAATATGTGGTAACACACACACAGGACTCAAAATAAGCACCAGCCCCAACCATTTTTTGCATGCAAGCGTGGAAACAAGAGAGGCGTCTTTCCAACCATGTAGCAATGGGGCATCACAGGTGGAAAAATGCATTTTTTTCGACTCTTTTTGTAGTTGCTCCATTCACCTCAGCAATGTTATTTATGCCAGCTGCTATAAAAATTGTTGCACTCATACATTTGACTAAAATTGTCAGAGCAGTTTCCGAACAGTTGCTTAGAAATTCACAGTTCCAGTGTCAATTTTGTTTACTAACCTAACCTACTGTGTTGCTGTTGGTCAGTCTCTTATCAGGAGACCATATTCATTCATTCATTCATAAATTCTGTTACAATTCAATTATCTGTGATGCTCAGTCCAGAGTGACCTTAATTGAGATTGAATTTTTCAAACAAGACTAATAGTTTATCTGATTTATTTTACAACAGTGCTGTTGCCACTCAAGACTTTTAGTGTATGTACAGTACATAAGATGAATACATATGATATCCTATAAAATAGGAATAGAAACAGTACCAGCAGTATTAGTAAAAGCTGTGTTACTGTTATAATTTTAATAATACCCATTTCCAGTCCTCACACATCCATAGTCTTCCAACACTTGTGCTTTCACTAATGTTGCCTAATTAGACCTTCTCAGAACTATACAGACTGTCTTTGACCAACAGCTCCTTCACTCGTTCATACAGTTTGTGACATCTTGTAATTTCCAACAAAGCTAGAGCCATCTTCATTTGATTTACATATGTAATTTGGGCATACAGCGCCTTGAAGTTCTAAGTAAGCTTTTCTTCTTGTTTCTGCCCCGTTGATGAATTGTTAAATACCTTTTTGCTCATCTGTACATGCCAAACTCCTGCAACACAGCTTCATCTACATCAACCCCTCTACGAGGAATTGTGTCTCTGTCTACCTCTCCCCATGCTCCATCCTCATAGCCATCTCTTGTCCCAGTACCCCATCCCCTTCTCGAGCCCCAGCAGTCTCCCTGTCGCTGAGCCCCAGCCCCTGGCATCACCATGACTAAACCCCAGATGGTGGTTCTTTCTTTCCCTTCCCCCTGGAGGGTGGAGGCTCTCCACTCTGACTGGGTGCTAGCTGCTGCTGCCGCTGCTGTCATTCTGGGGAGGGGGCTCCTATTTTTGTAAAGCCCCCAGTGTGATTGTAAAGAAGATTTAGTCCTATTAGATCTGGTAAATAAGCGAGAGCAGGCTGCCTGTGAGCACGCCCTTGTTTCTGTTGTCTAGAAAGCAAATGGATTAACAGGGGAATAGGATCAAGGCTTAAGTATTGCTCCATCATGGCCCAACTTCAGACAGTCACACACTCTTGTGGATTCCCAGTTTTTGTGGATTACAACTGGAGATAGCGGTCGCTTAATATCTGTTTCCAGTCTGGCCTCAATTAGGGGGCTTTGATGTGAGGGCCAAAGATGGTTGTAGTGAAGAGGCCGCCTATCTCTAGCAAAAGCAAGCAGAGGGTGGAATTTGAAGATTTTTCCTGTTCTACAGCTTCACCGCACCCAAGTTTGTTTGATATTTGCACCATCATCCTCAGGCATCAGGAGTTGGTGACTTAAATCACTGATAATGTTTACGTTCATGCTTGGGCTCCATTACCAATTTAACAATGACCCATTCTCATCTGGGATCTGTACTGTTCACTCATCCCTTGCACCCCTTTCCCTTTCTGTCCCTCTGTCCCACCCACTGACACATCCCCAGCCCAGCCCTTCCTAAAGCTCTACATACACCAACCTCTGACACTCTCTAGTCCAGGCTACACTTACAGCCTTCAAAACTTTTTCAGACTCTGCGAGTACCGCTCAAAGATCAAGAACCTTTCTGCATGTCTTTTTTAATACCCTCCCTTACATGCACTTTGAGAAGGGCTTTGTAAGAGGCTGCTGCCCCTCCCCCAGTTGTGATTGACAAGTGAGGCAGCAGTACATGCATCAGATGGTTTCACATGGGGAGTGTGTGCACAGAGGGGGAGGTAGATGGGCACATACACCAGGGTTTGTTTCAGCCAGCTCCATTGTTGCAGCTCCCCATGGTTCCCTCTCTCTGTCTCCAGTCTGGGGCGGCGTCCCTCCAATGTTGCTTTCTCACTCTGGGCCTTTGCGCCTGGTTGTGAGGCAGAGGTAAGAGAAACCAAGTGATGAGAACTTCACTTAACCAGGCCTCATCCAGTGGGAACCCTGGAAAATGTTCTGGAGTCAGTGGTTAATATGTGTATTCAGCTTGCCAAGAAAAACGTTTTGTGTTTTGTGATGCAACATCACAGCGAGAGGAGGAAATAAAGAGATTTATTCTGGAACATGTTGCTGTTTGTTGCGTATAGAGATAAGATGTAAGCAAAGAAAGAACGATGTAAAGAGGGAGGGAGCTTTAGGAACACAGACTTTTTTTTTTTGAGCAGTGTTGTCCGAGAGCTGGCATAAGGTAAAGCAAAGGAGGGGTGTGGGTGTGTAAAGCTTTATTGGGGCACAGACTGGCACACACTCGGCTGACCATGTGGATTGTATCAGGCCACAGGCTGGCACTTGCGCTTTCTCAACTTGAATGTCTCTCTTAATGCAGTTTGTTTTCAAAATATCACTGTGCTAATGTAAATGTGGGGTCCTCCTCACCTGTTGCTGTTACTGCCAGGACTATGACAGTGTTACTCGGAAATATTGCTACTGCGTGGGCATGTTGTTTTAGTTGCTGGTGGTGACACATTAGAGCACAATCCAGGAAAGCCGGCTGGAGCAATAGATGCGAATCTGGAGGCTTATCCTCTATCAAAACACAAGTTTTAAACTTGAAAAACACCAACCCCCTTAACTGATGATTGCAAGGTAAGTAATCTACCAGGAAAGTATGTGTACATTTACATGTACATGATAAGGCAACACCTTATTAAATGAGGCTGCATTACATTTCAATAAAAGCAAGTCAGATTCAACTCTTTTGGAAATTATTTTTAGTTGTTGTTGTTTATGTAGTTATTTTTTCTTGAGCCTTCTGCATTTTCATTGGAGGAGCCTAATTAAAAACAATTAGCTGAGATTTAGACCAAAAACAGCCCAGCCCAGAGTTAATAAGTATAAGTATAAGTTGCCATGCAGCTGTGGGGCATGTTGTTTAGACAAAAACCCTTATTAAACAAAGATCCAGGCATACTGTTGTAGAGGAGACTTTGATATCATGCCTGGTTATCTTTTAAACACTGAGACAAACAACCTCTGCTACAATGAGACACCAGTGTGTGACTTCTAGATATCATGTTGGCATCCAGGAAGTCCAGTTGGAGAAACAAATTAAAGCATTGCCCTAATGTTGATATGAACGATAATGTTGTGTTTCGGGGCACTCAGAATTCAGTTTAGTTCAACATTTTCTGCAGATGACCCTGCTTTTGGCATTCCTGCTGTATTCAAATGAATTAAAGGGCTTTCAACGAGCAGTTTGCTTCCTGCGAACACAGCCAGTTGTGTTTGATGGATAACACTGTTACAGAAAGCCAGAGATGTTGCCCTCGCACCACCTGTTCACCAAGCATATCACAAAATGGAGTCTTTGCCAGTGAGCATTGTCTCCAAAGTGAGACTTACATTTTGACAGGTAATTCACTTATGTTCTCAGTATGCCACTTAACATATAAACAATAAGTTAGAATTAATTCAACTTTTGGATCTAAAAGCTCCTTTTTGTTTCCCTGTCAAGAAGCAAGTTGTACTCAGGTCTGTCTTTTTGACCTTAAGGCTGTAAGACATCTGCTTCATGTTGTTTTCTCCATTCTTCCCTCTGTTGTCCACAACCACACTGGTCAGGGACAATTTCTTTCTCCTTGGAGGCCAGCAGGCTGAATTTAACTGCTTGTGTGTGTGTGTATATGCACACATATGCAGGTGCATGTTTATGTAGTCAGAAAATGGGACCATTGGGATGTCGACTGAAGCAGGAAGTTCTGATTTATATAGAGATGTTGATGATGTGGTTTCCTCAGAGCTGGCAGTGGATATATGAAAGAAGCGCTTGGCTGCAGTGGGTGGCCCTCCCATCTCCTGTGCTTAATGATCTCTTCTCCCACATAGCCCACCAGCCAGGCCAAGGCAAAGGGTCTCAGTCTGTCTGCAGGGAACTCGTCACAGGAAGGATCTGTCCACCGTCCATCTCTCAGCACAGCCACCTGTCGCACCTGGCCTTGACAATGATGCTAAAATGAGACTCAGTTGAAAGATGAAACTGACCATATCATTGTATTGGAGCCTTTATAAAACAGTAGTTTTTTAAAATTTAATTTTAACTATATTTAATGTTTGTCACTCTTCCTGCATGGAGGAGCAGCATATATAGACCAACCTGAAGTTGCTCTTCCTGTTCACATATTTTCATGAACAAATGGCATTTTCGCCCAAGGGCTCCAAAAGTTTGACTGTGACAAAACATTCAGAATTTTAAGGCGGGTGTGGACGACACAAATTTTCACTGAGGCTCAACCAGACGTAGTGAATAACGGCCAGCGATGCTAACAAATCAGCAAGTTCTTGTTTTGGTGTGTCAGTCAGATGTGTCTGGCAGCAACTCAAAGATGTTGATGCTTGCCTCTGATGATCAGATGAACGGTACATCCTGAGGATGCGAGGGCGTTTTCCTGTGGTGTTATGGCTGTGTGTGCATGTTTGTCATGTGGCAGGAGGTGGTTACGTGTGGGGGAGGAGGGTGTTGTCAGATGATGGCTCCTGGAGGAACCATGTGTGAGATGAAAGTGGGAGGGGAGTGGGGGAGGAGGAAGAAATAAAGAAAGAGGCAAAGGAGAGGAAGAGAGGAGCCTTTACACAACAAACAGGCCTCCCTTCCCCCTCCAGCTAGCTGTGCATGCATCCTCCAACTGTTGGTGATATAGACCCCGGAGGAGCTGTTAACGGCAGTCGCATGGAAAGTGTCTGCAGTGAGCGTAGCCAGAGAGGCCAACCCCCTGATACTACAGGCTCTGTGGATCTGCCACAACCTTGGAGCTGCTGATGCAAACGCTGCCGCTCTGCTTATCACAAGCCTCGCTCTCTCCCTCTCTCTCTCTCCCTCTCTCTCTCGCTCTCTCTCTCTCGCTCTCTCCCACTCTCGCATTGGCCAGACACACATTCACACACACATTTTATCTCCATTTGTCTTTCCCTACAGATATGGATTTGGACACATGATGGGGCCATTGGTGTCCACAGAGAAATGCGGTCGCTTTTATCTACAAATGCAGACGGTCTGTTCTGCCTTGAAGTCAGTTTAGGCTTGATGTCTCCTTTGTTTTAAGAAGTCTGGTCCTCTCTTAAGTTGATTCATGTCTTTTCGTGTCTTCTCATGTCTCGTATTTTTCATGCCAAACAGACCTAGAGTTTCGTCCTCTAACGGTAGAACTTATCTTTGCACCCTAAGAGGAGCAGATGTGTGCATGATGTGTGTTTACTACATGCACATTGGACCCATTCCTGTGAGGCAGCTGTCACAATTCTATTTCTCACCTTCAACAGGGACTCTGTTCTGCTGTGCAGTACCATACATTTCACTGGTTAATCATGCAATTACACAGATTTCACTACTAATTGAAAGTTGTTGCAGTTTCATGTCTCTTTTTTAGTCAATACACACCCTCCCTTTCTTGTTTTTTTCTTTTCTTTTTTTTTTTACTCTCTCTCACCCTTCCTTTTAACTTTTGGGGTGTCTGTCAAATGACAGTTAGTAGTTACAATCAGTAACATATTAGATACGCATTGACACCAAAGCCAGGCGTCCAAACAAATGTCCGACCCATGTTAAACCAAGGTTGGAAGGATGTATGCAATTGAGCGCTGAGTGACAATTGTTGATCCATTCAGAAAGGATGCATGTCACAGTGTTAAGGCAGGAACACACTGGCCCAACCATTGGCCGTCTGAAGCGTTTGGGGAGACACGGACGAGTTCGGGAACAAATCTGTGTGGTGTGTTCAGCTGCGTTGGAAGCTTTTGGAGCCATGCTCCAATTCAACGTGCAAAGTCAGAGATGGTTGGCTGTCGGAGGATTGGACGCCATTGGATACTCTTTTTCCATCTTGCAATGTCTTCATATAAGACATTGCAGGATTGCATTGCGACCATCAGCTCAGCCAAAATGATCTTTCAAGAAATGAGGCTGAGGCGGTCTGTTTCAGTGCAACTTTTCTGCCGAATGGCATGAGAGGCAGTGGAGTTGTCAGATAAAGGCATCTGGCTGTTTGTTTGAGTCTGGGGGCCTTAAGCCTGAATGAATAGCCACCAACAAGGAGACCAAGGACTGTATTTGCAAGAGAAACCATGTAATTGTATCCTTTCACCCTCAACCTCCGCATTTTCTGTGACTCTGTTTTTATTAAGTTCATATTTGGGAATGGGACAATAAAGTGAATCCTTCATTTCTGAGATTGAGGAAGTTAGAGGAAAACTACCACTTATATTATCAAGTTGTTTTGACAGACTCATGCCAATCTGGCTGACAAAGTGCCTCTGTGTATTTTCAGGACTATATTGTCAGGGAGTCTGCACAACTCCGCCTTTTCATTGTCTCATGGGCTGTGGGCCAGGGTGCATTGAGCACAAGAAACACGAGCAGTGTCACACACATTATACAAACAGTATAAAACCAATACACTGACAGTTATCTTCAATGAAAGCATTCCTTGTATTATCAAAATTACAAGTGTTTTACTTTTGAAATGATTTTCTGGTATGTTCCAGTTTGTTGTTGCCCAGCATTATCATAATCTGTACTGTATGATGCTGGATAGATCATTGAACCTAAATTAAAGTAAAGACACATAGAGGTAACTAATGGTGAGTGAGGCGATTATATTGTGATAATGACCAGATTAGAGAATCATTTGATTTTGCAACTTAAGCAGCTTTGGCATTCTAACATTTGTTTCTGTGTTGTTCACCATGGTTTCAGCAAAAGCCTAGAGAAATAGATAATAGACAATATTTTTCTTCAGTGGAGATAATTTGCTAGTCACTTGACCTTAAGGAAATCATACAAACGTCACGTGTAAGCGGTCACGCTTTGGAAAGCTTGGAAAGCCTTTTTGAGGTGGTCACCAATGCAAGCTCAATGTAGCTTGAACGCGTGGACGTGCTGTCATTTTCCCTTTTATGGCACAATGCTGTGAGACATGTTGGAGTTTCGGATGTTGGCATGTAAATACTATTGCATCTGTCCCTGTTCAGGCAGCATTCAATCATCACTCAGTAGGCACTGATTCAGAAACTGCCATATAAATGCTAATTTTGGTGTAAAGATTGTTGAAGTGGAGATACGTCAGGTGTGACAGTGTAGATGCTGCTTTGTTATACCACCGTGCATTTAAATAATTTTTGGAAGATTCATTACCTATCACAATCTCTGTAACTAGCTAGAGCCTGCATTGTCCTCAGCTTAAGTGTAGCCAGCAACTGGCTAGAGTGGAGACAATGTGTGGAGGAAGGGGAGAGATAAGGAAGACGGAGAGAGGAAAAGAGTGGGGTGGAGAGTGGAGCGAGGTTGTTGTCAGGGGAATAATAGAATGCCTCAGAGGTCCTCATAGACACTGGGCAGCAGAACAGGGGGAGGAAAATGGTGTGGAAGAAGGGAGGAAGAGGTTAAGCCACTGAGAGAAGCAGAGAGAGAAACAGCAGGAGAGTCAAGTGGCAAATATCTTCAGGGTGAATTGCAAATTGCAAGCCAAGCCCACAAAGGGGCGGCGGTAATGACACACCTTTTGACTAAGCTTTGACTCACCCTCCAATCTTTGTCCCAGTGTATGTGTGTGTGTGTGTGAGTATGAATAGTCTGTTTTGTTCACCTTAGTAGCTTAGTGATACATTTGACACCTAAGCTCTATGATTTATACACAGCCTATCAGTTTTCCAGCTCTCTTATCTTTGTGTCCCATTGATCATTAATGTGAGGCAGCCAAAGTACTCCACTGTGTTTATTCTGTTGACACATGAGCAAGAACGAATGTCAGTAAATGTGTGTTTTGTTTTTGTTGACTATGTCTGCTGATCGTTATGGGAAGTGTCCTTGTGGCGTATTAGTTGGGTTATTACTTTTTGTGTATGTGCTTACAGAGGGCAAAATTTCCCGAAGGACATGTCCCTCGCAGCCCTTCATCAAGCTGAGTGTTTGTTAGCACCAGGCCACAGAGGGATTGGGTGGCTGGATGGATGGCTGAAGAAAGGGCATGCACACCACATTAATTCCCCTTCCCTCTGCCATCTGAGATGCTGTGTGGCACTTCAAAGGTGGAGCAGGGTGGTGTTAATCCATGGGCTGGGGCAAGCCCTCTACTCTTGCGTGCTGTACTCAGCTCGCCGCTCTTCCCCTGGCCCTGGCCCCCAAGCTTTTTCAAAGTGTGATCAAAGTGCATTCTGTCTCTGATGGATGGGCTCACTCTGGCCATGGGACCAGGAAGTGGAAGAGAGTGTGACCCAGGATCTCTGAGCATCCTATGCACACGAGCTCGTCCACACACGGCTACACACTCTGTGTTCCTAGATTTAAATGATCAGCGCTCATGGTTGTGACAGAGTTCTACAGCTGGAGAGTATACATTCATGTGAAGAAACATGTGCTTCCTTCAGGAACCTCCTCTTTGTTGTCAAAGGTCTATCTGCCTTCTTCTTGGCTAGGTGCATACTATACAGTATCACAGTCTCAAATATCAAGATTTGGGAGAGAACTGCGCTATACAGCTCTTTAACAAACAAGACTGAATGACTTGCAAAAAACTAATCACATAGTGATTGTTTTGATGGATGTAGACACTAGAGAACTGACAGTTGGTTTGTGTTGCAGAAATGTGTGAACTCAGCAAACGTAGCCATTAAGTTTGTCAATAATACCTGTTACTAACATTTAAAGATATATAGTTAAATACAGAGGTCCAAGCAATCTGAGGTTTCTGCTCTGCCTATTTTATACATGGTGTTGCTTTGCATGACGCTGACATCTCATGACACGGGTAAACACGCATCATTCATCATCATCCTCATCATTTTCTTTAGTCTGTGACCCAACAGATAAACTAGGTCTCAATAGTGAAAGAGTTCTTATTAAAAAAGATATGAATGAATCAGACATGCAGAGATTGAGATGTATACATTGTTAAATAACATGATGGACAAAAGACAGTTGTTTGTAAGCTAGTTATTGTAAACAATGGATATTACACCTGACCATTTTTAGCTTAGGAGGCTCAAACGAGCAGGTAAGGACTGCAATTTTGGAATTTTTCAGAATCTTGGGTCTCTTAGGGTGGCTGAACTCCTTGTCAGTGAGGACTCCCTTGACAAGCTGTGTGTCCTCCAGCTTGCCTCCCACTTTGACTTCCATCTTGATGAGCTCCAAGTGCACATGCTACCTCTCCATGTCAGCGATAGCGAGGATGGCATTCACTGCATTCTCTGCCATCTGTCCGTGGCACCGATAGATACTTTCGGTCCCAGTGTTGTCACAAGGGTATCGATGAGTGGCTATGTTGGGATTGCAGGGAATGGTTTCTGCAATTTTGTACAGCTGCTCGATGACAATGTCAATGAGCAGCAATAATTCGTCTGAATCTCTGGTATATCAAAATGTTTGTATTGACCATCAGCACATCCAGTTTCTATACATTTGTGTCTCGTTATCTGAATGTATGAACACACAAACCTTTCAGCCATTATTTGACAGGATATGATGGGTAACACAGCAAGATAGAGATCTTGACTTTAAATTTTATCTGGTATGCCTCTCTTTAACGCACCAATTCTGTAACTTCAGGTCCTCTGTTTGAGTCTTGTTGTTATTTTATTGTTGTTGTTTATTGTTGTTAAATTATTCTCAACATCCATTATAATGTATCTCATCCATCACTGTGACAAGCTGATCTTTTGGCTCTTGAATTGTTCATTAAAAAATGCTCATCAAACTTAATGAAATGCTCCTCCTGTGTCTCATGATACACAGCTGAATTTTATCTACTGCCATCCAACATGCTCTCCTGGTATGTTTCTATAGTAGCTTGAGTCAGAAGCAGGTACTGGCTGTCTCAAGTTTTCCTTCATACTCTTCTCTTTCTAACCTCAAACAGAAACATTAAACTCATCCTGTTTTTCAACTTCTTTCTCAACCTCCTGTCTGTTTCTTCACTCCTCCTCCTCTGTTTTTCATCGCGTTGACTTGTTGGCTCCCAGCTTCCGTCACTCTCCATGGCCGGGAGGTGTGTATGCTGACCTTTGGTGACCCCTGAGCTCAACCGGGTACCTCTAGAGAGAGGCAGACTGAGAGGAGACGAGTGACCGTGCAGTAATTAAACTTGCCTCCTCGTCCTTGAGATAATTTTGGACCATTTCTTTCTCCCTTAAACATGCAGTAGTACTTTGTGGATGTTTATGAGAGGCAGGAAGAGTTAGGCTCTGTTGTTGATGTGAAACCAAGGACCAGGAGGGGTAAGAAATGGTCAGCCTCAATCAGTCATGTTCTGTTTTTGAAGAGTGACTGGTGGGGCTTCAGCCTGAAGGGGCTGCTTTGCATCCCGCAAAAGGGTGCTTTAAGTGAAATGGACACTTGGCTGACAGAGCACTTTGCATTTGCATTTCTGCCCTCTCAGCCTCCTGTTCCCTCTTTCTCCCCTCCTGTTCTACTATAGAGCCTTTGGGGCATCATTGGGGAGAGCAGTGCATGCTGGGAAGCCGTGTGGGGTCCTGTGTCTTGGTTGGTCAGCAGAGGAGAAGAGGGGGCACTGCTGTGCAGCAGCTCTAGGCTCCTGCTGCCTGCCATATCTCCTTGGTGCTTTCAGGTCTTTTAGAGTTTGCTCTGCCGGTTACTGCCGCTTCATAAAACCTCAATGGCTGAAACACAATGCCAGGCAGGAGAGGGGTCATGGCTGAACTTGAACCTAGGCTCCAGCCAAAGAACCTGTGGCAAACCAAGGAGCCCCAACCACACAACTTGTGCATTCCAACCACCTCTCCTGCCACATACCTTTGCCAGCTTACCTTATACTGATACGAAAGTGTATTCTGAGATATTAAGAAACATAATGTCTTGTTCTTTTGAACTATCATCTCACAGCTGAGATGGTGTCTGTTTTTTGACTCTAACAACTGTTTCATGCCTCAAAAATTGCCTGTTCATTATTCTTTTTGCCCTTAATGTTATCTTTCTAAAGTCTTTGTTCCATTTTTTAGCAGCTGAGCAGTGGCAACAGTTGTCATATCTGTAAATTGTGTATCTTTGCACCAGTGTCTGTGGTCGATTAGTTAATTTCCTTGCAGCATTCTTCATGTTTGATTTGACTGTACTGTCTCCTTTGTTGTGTGTTTCCAGGAGCTGGAGAAAGCCCTGTCATTGCAGGACTTGGACTTCCTCGGGGACCTCATTGCCTGTCTGTTGCAGGGATGCTACCAGCGCAATGACATCACGTGAGTGTACAACAAAGAAAATCAATCTGTGTGCTGAGGAAATTAATGTTATTTAATTTCAAGGACTTTGTGTTTCATGGCATCATCAACAAGTGGATGAAATTGTTAGTCATGGTTGAGGAAGTGATAGTTACGTTGTTGTTTTTCAAACAATTTTAGAATACAACCTGTACAACTGACCAGTTGCAAATGAAACTGAAGTCTCGTAGTATACAAATATGTTTTTAACTTATGCACACCTGAGTTTAGGGGTCATTGTGCTTTGTCCATAATGGGTCATTTTTAATGATGAATGTCTTCAAAAGTACACTAGAATCTTAAAGTTACAGATAGTAATGTTTTGTACTGGTTGCGATGTATCCTGATGACTTAATTACAGGTTGTGTGCGATAATACAAGTTACCATGTATTATGGAAACAGGAACTCTTATTGGGAAGATACAGGAAGTGATACTTGTTGTGCGTCATGTTTGTGGTGAACATGGTGGTTGCCAATAAAGCAGCTGTCAGACAACTTAAAATGATTGTTTTACCATAAATTGAGCAGGTATCAAGCATTTTGTTTTCTAGTAAGGCTGGGAATTAAGTTTTAGATCTTGACTAAATAAAGGCAGCCACAAAAGAATTTTGCGTGAGTGGAGGTATACAGTGTAATTTCAAATATTTGATGAAATATTAAGCAAGCAAGGTTATGCAGCTGACCAGAAATTCAGTGATGGCTAAACTACTGAATAAGTGCTTAAATAAGTGCAAACCTGCTCCGAATTCTATTGTTGAAATGTGTGTTACAAACTTCAGTCGAGGTCCTAGCGTTGTCAGAACCAGAACAGCAGAAGCATTTCCTACAATTTCAAATGAAACATCAGAGGCACAATGGAATATAATCAATTAATATCATTTGATTTGTAGCTGCCAGGAAAAACAGTATTTCCATATCCTTTAAATTAGTCAAAGCACCCAGGAGCCTTCATAGGAAGTCTGACTCACTGGCACTATGACTCGCTGAGACGTCAGAGTTTACTCACCATATGGTGACTGGGTCTGTGGTGAAATCATCCTCTACCACTAACACATACTAGAACAGCATAACCACAGAAACTGTGATCAAATAATGGGAGAAAGTGAGGGTGTTGCAGAGGCTGTTATTCAAATCCACACATAATCCACATATCTAATATCTCACTGGGGTTCTCCCCTTTAAACACACCCTACTCTAGCCCTTTATTGGAAGTAGCATAGTGGTACCAGTGAAGCGATAAGATGCGAGGCAGGAATGATCCAGTTTTTCCACCCGGGCAGCCGGTAAGAGGAGGACAACCTGCTTTATTGGACTGGACAGGCGCTGGCATCCTGGGGGTGGCTGCTCAGCACTGGCCTTTCACAGGGCTGCCCTTTTCATCCGCACGTGTTAAACGCTCTGCCGGAGCGGGGACGGGAGGGAGGGAGGATGTCGGAGAGAACGAGGGGCAGAAAGTAGGAGAGAGATGGGGTAGCGAGGAGGGGGTAGCCTGCAGCTGTGTGAAAAGTGCACACTGCTCTTTCAAGATAAGCCATTTTTTCTGTCCCTCTTTCTCTGTGCCGTTGCATAGATGCTCACCCCTGCCCCAAGCCCTTGTTCTGTTCATGTGAGTTGGAACTGAAAGGTACAGATTAATCGGCTAGACCTGAACCGGAACCAACGTTTATTTATCAGCTCCCACTCATAGCAGAGATACAACCCTGCTCCATTCAAAGAAACAAATCTTTCTTTTTTGTTCCTCCTCCTCCTCCTCTGTCTCACCAGCCACTATGATAGTTAGAACTTTGTTTGTTTCCTAAACTTTGCATCAAAAAAGGACGCTAGCCAATATGGCCACATTGTGTGTTGGCTTTACAATGTGCACACATTTGCAATTGAATTGGTTCCGTTTATCCATACTGACAGATTTCAGTGGACAAAACAAATATTCACTTGGTTTATTTTTTCTAATTTAAAAAAATAAGCATTATGTGACCATTTGTAAATATCTTAATTATAGTTAACATATAATTTTACTACTTACAGGTACAGATATTAAAAACATGTACAAAGTCAAATAAATTTATCTAACAAATGAACCTAAAATTTCAAGGGCTTAAACTCATCACTAACCTTTCCTTGGAAATTGAGTACTATTGTAATAATATTTTTACCCTGCTTTCTAAATATCAGCACGAGTGAAGGTAATAGTAATGTTTGATGTTATCTGCCGGCTGTCAAACTTACGTCAACTGTGCATACATTGTTAGAGTTTCGCCCACATCCTCTTACGACACCCAAGGAAAAAGATGCTCAACTATGTGCTTCAGCACAGAAACATCTTTCTGCACCAACATTTTCTTGCGAGTCCTTGATTGATACTGTACATGTACCTCTCAACAGAGAAAAGAAGAAAGCAAGATGGCACACTCCTTAGCTACTTCCATCATCAGCTCTGAAAAAAAAGTCTTTTTATTTCTTTTTCTTCATGATTTATCCCTCTTATGTGTGTTTCTGAATTACTTTAACTTGCCCTCGGCAATTGAGCAAACCTATTGCTGAGCCCTCCTAAATCTAATAATCACTGGAAAAGCAAAATTTAAGAAAAAACAAAGCATACAAAAAAACACAAGACTAGGAAGACCTGACAGACGTAACAAATCCAAGTAATCTGGCATTACACACAACAACTGCTAAAGATCATGTAATGGTACTTCTGCCACTAGAATGTCAGCTGCTGCTTCTTATATAACTGAATAGACAACTGAGAGAGAGAGATTTGCTTGCTGCAACATGCCTAATTTGTCAGTATTTGTTTTTAAAGAGATTTTAATGTTGGAAATGGCTTGCATCACAAATATATGCATTTGTGTGGTCTTGAGAAACATGTATAACTTGCTGTCTCTCTTCTATCCTTTAGCCCAGAGGCATTCAGTAGTTACCTGGACGACATCATCAGCTACCGGTGGGAACTAGAAGAAGGGAAGCCCAACCCACTTCGAGAGGGCCCCTTTGAGAATCTCCCCCTTCGCACTCAGGTGGAACTGCTGCACAGGCTGTGTGACTACCGTCTGGACGCTGCTGATGTCTTTGATCTACTGAAGGTACAAATTCACGATAGTTATACTCATTACGCTCGGTATAGAAGTATTATATTTCTTTGTATTTTTCTGTCATAACAGAATTTAAACAAAACCATGCAAAAATACTAATGAAACTACATCAGTTAATGTCAAACCACAGAAATATGATGGTACCTTTCCTATAAGCATTTGTATCCAATCACTTTATGATAAGTACATGAACAAATCTGCTACTTCTTAGGTTTTAATTTTTACAGTAAAAGTAGTTTTATTAGTTTCATGAGGTTTCTGTAAACATGATGTGAAAGCAGGCTGACAGTGCTTGATCCCAGAACTGGTTGGTGAATTTTAAAGCACCACAAGATTTTTCATTCTTCTTAATCATTTATCATTTAACATTGCTTCATTGTTTTAACTGTGTCGATAAGAGGAGCTTAAAATTTTCATATACATTTATATTTGTCACAGAATGCCAGAAGTCTAACTGAATTTGAAGAACTGTAGCTTTCATTACACCCAATAAAGATAGCCTCTTGGACAATAACTCAATGCCTATCTAAGATGCAGCTTTTAAAAACTGACAGTTTATAATTGTTCTTGAATATGTTGAATACGTATTCACATGAGATGACATTTTTAGAAATAATTTATCTCAAAAAAATGTATGAATGTGTTCAGTAAGATATTGGAACTGCTTCATTTCAGTGTAGGCTCAAAGGTTTGAATGACGTCAATCACAAGTGACTGATGAATTAAAAACAGAATCCTACACATGATTTGATAAATGTAGTGTCTCCACCCCAACCCCCCATCAGGGACTAGATGCAGATAGCCTAAGGGTGGAACCACTGGGGCAGGATGGAAATGGAGCCCTCTACTGGTACTTTTACGGCACTCGTATGTACAAAGAAGAGCCAGTCAAAAGAAAAGCAGAGAAGATCAGGTAAATACCCTCTGTCTCATCGCAGTACACCAAGAATGAATGTTATGTCACTGGTAATGTTTTCTGTGGTTGCTTAGAGCATGTGGTAAATGTGTAATTGCAATAGCAGTTTGACACTTGTTTACAGGTCTGAGGGTTAATTACCCACTGCTAATTACCCCTTGCTAAAAGCCTGTCATTTAAAAAGTATCTTCTGCTTGTTGCTTGTCCAGCAGTGAACCCACTGAACTAACATTACCTGAGAAAAGGAAAAGGGGGAGACCACCAAAGAAGAAAAGACTTGAAGACCCTCAGCTAAGGTGAGAAAAACATTTTTGTTTGTTGTCAGTGCAAATTGCCCATTGCAGACTTTGCTTACACGTGTAGTTGTGCATGTGTTGCACAGCTGTAATGTTTATGTCAAAAGAAAATGCAAGACACCGTAGCTGACTGCAATATGGATTTTGAGTGTGTACATATAAGTGAAGGTTTGTACAATTTTTGTATTAAAACAATGAAAACGTTGTAAAAGCTTGTTAAAGACGGTGATCACCTGATGGGTTATTTGTAGGCTTGTGTTATCATTTAATTTGCTCCCTTGTCAGTCATCATCTGCTTGATCTAAAATGCAATAAATGATGAATTAAGTATTTCTTGGCCATTTTCTCTCCAACCATATTGTGACCATGAGTGTAGTCCCCTTGTATTGAAATTTGCGCTGTGAGGAAAAACGTAGCTGGGAAGATATCATGTATTATAAAAATAATTCTCAGTTTAGATTGAATTTCAGGTGAAAGGGAAGCTGAAATTTTAGCAGATAGCTGAGGAGGGAAAAACATAAGCAACCGTGGTGTCGCTGAGATATACAGTCTCAAATTTGATATACATAAAACTCTAATGTAATGTCTATAAAGCATAATAGTCATCAATCCCTATATTTTTGAGGGACTGTTTTGCATCTAATATTTATTCATTCATTCATTCATTCATTTATTTTTTTTATTTCAGTGAGGTGGAGAGTGGAGTAAAAGAAGTGAAGACAGAAAATGGGCTGGAAGATCTTCCCCAAAGGCCAGGTGAAGTGATTTAATGAATCTGAGCAATTCCATTTTCATGTTGACTTCATGGAGGAATGTGTGTATTTGCGCTACCATTGAATTTAAACGTCCTCAAACATTTTCACTTGAATCGATGTCTCCCCTCTTTGCTTCCACCAGGCCATAAGCGAGGCACTTGGTCCCTTGTGTGTGATACAGAGGAACAATGGGTCAGTCTGGCGGAGAGCATCAAGGACAAAACCTCCCCACAGGACCGCCACCTCTACCGTGTCATCAGCCAGAACTTCCTGCCTGAGATCAGCAGCATGATTGAGCACAAGGTCAGACACCAGAGACAAGACTGCTAGTAGTCCCCTTTACAGCACTTCATAATATCATCTCTTAGATAGAGCCTGGATAGAGTTTGTCAGCTGCTTCCCAAAGTAATATGACTGAGCACCAGGTCATGAGCAGCAGGTCCAACCATAGCTGATGTGCTAGTGATAACATGTAAATAGTCTAATTGAATTTTTTTTTTTTCAATCAGCATGTTTGAGCGTTGCCTAATAATTCTCTGTGGGTTGCAGAAGCAGGCCTTTTTTCACTTTACACTTTAGCTGGGCCAGAATCAGAATCAGAATCAGATAAAGCTTTATTGCCAAGTGAAGGAAAACTGGTCTGTGCTTGTATTTAATTGTCCACACCAGGGTAATGAAGTTTGCCCCGGGCCTTTAACTTGAGCCTGACTGTTGAGAACTGTGCTCTGTTGCTTCTTGGGTACAAGAGGGCACAAGTTCTGTAGTCACCTTCATTGGGATTGGTGAGTCATCGGGTCCTGCTCACTTGTTTATCATATCTTCCTTGGAATATATGTAAAGTACCTGAGGGGGAGACTATACATATACATTTTGCCCAGATTGTAGCAAAAGCATGAGTCAGAGCCACCACTACCCACTCAGTTTTCCTCCCAGTGAAGGATTTTAGTCACTGACTGCTACAGCAAGTCAAGACTAAAAGTAAGCTCCTGTTATATCCTACCGGTTTGTATAAAAATGGTTGGGCTCTTTCCCCTCCTGTGATGTATAACCAGCACTGATTGTTGCCATAGAAACCATTTCAGACACCCTCTCCATCATCATCATCATCATCGTCATCGTCATCATCAGCTGTTAAGTAAACAATAATGCCTTCGTTTATTGGCAGAACAGTTTGTCACTTATCATGTCTTTCATTATCTGTACGCTCAGCTGTACTACTAATACTGACATGATTTATTGTATGCAAAAGAAATGTATAGCCTTTGTCTGTGCAGAATATTAGTGAAGCCTTCTAGTGGAGTTGTAATGTTTTTGCTTTCTGATCTTGTTTTGAAATTGAACCACAGCTGCTTTAATAGCACATTTTTTAAAACTCCTCTCAAAGAACAGATTCAATTAAATGGAAGTTCATGCCCTAATGTTCCTCTAATATGCACTTAAATTCCACTGATGTTGCAGAGCAGGAGATCAAAATACTGGCCTTAATACTCGCCTATTAATTATATGAGCGTTACATCACCCCATTTCACCATGGTATTGTGTGGAATTTGTGCTTTAATTTCTATTCAAGACCAAATGTACATGAGATTTATATGAAACACTTGAGTCTTTTACACATGATGTCTACAAAAGATGTTTATCTTTTTTTTTTATTATTGAATGGCATCTAGTGGGGGGAAATTTCCCAGAGTCAGAAGCATCATCTTCATCAACAAAAACCTCCAAAACCAGCCACTCCCCATAATAAAGAAGCCAGAATCATTTCCATGTAGCTCAATGAACGACTTCAACTTTGTAACATGAACAACATGTGTGTGCATTTACTTCACATAGAAATATCTGTCTATATGCAGCTGTGTTCATACAAGCGTGTCAAATAGACACAGTGCGTAGATTCTTGAATCCTTCCCTCAATGTGTCTCAGGCTGCTGTCACCAGCCATTTCATGGGGCACTGACAGCGGGCGGGAGCTCACCTTGAGGCAGAATGGAGCCTCTTGAATGACAGCTCTGCTGTGCTGCAGGATTCTCTCGACCTCTCTAAGTGGTGACACCAGAGGCACTCTATCTTGTGCTGGATGGGGGGCTGGGGGGTTGGGGGGGTTTAGTGCTGGTGGTAATGTAGGGAGGAATTGTGGAGCCTGAGGATATGCCAGTGCTCCACACTAGGACCTCAGTAGTCTTTTTTCGATCTCTCTCTCTTCTCTTTTCTCTACCTCTCTCTCACACACATCGTCCTTCCTCTTTCGCTTTCTTACCTGCTCACATGCTGGCTCCATACAGTTGCTAATGCAGTTTAGGCCTCCCATGGTTGTTTTATGGATGGCCTGAAGCCTGACTATGACACCTCTCTGTGCTGTTGGCTATGCAGGGCTGACAGCTATTCACAGCCAGGTTTCCCTGATGAACTCTGACATGAGCTGGACAGACTGGTCCCTGATATAGACAGGCTTTCAAGGGATCTGCTTAGAACACTCAGTTTCCTTCCTTTACTGTGTGCTAAATCTGGATCACTGATAGGTCATTGATGTGGACCCAAAGGTGCATCTTAGACAGTACCGTATCTTCAAAATGCATGCTGGGGGATTGAAAATAACTTTCATGATTGGTCAGCTGGTGTCACATTACTGCATAGTGTATTCTTTAAACTGGACAGCATTTACTCACACTAGCTGTTGTAGTTCTTTTCTGGAGCTTATCATTACATTAGTAGACTCAAGGGACCACATACAGGGTTCAACTTCTTTACTGTGCAAGGCTGTCACCCTTAGGGAAAGGTGTGGGAATGCAGGCAGCAGAAGAGGGGGTGACCTGGGGGGGGAGGGGAGGGAGAGCCAGTGACCTCCCATACTCACTGCTCCTCCTCGATTCCCCAGGGCCTGTCAATGTGTTGGCTTGTGTGTGGCTTGTGTGTGGCTGTCTGTCTTGAAGACTCAATCAGTAATTTGTTGGCAACAGAAATGACAGGCATGTACACATATGTAATTCATAAATAAATAAGAAATTGAATGATGGATGAAAAATTAGAGAAAATTAGATAAAGAAATAACTTGTTGTAAGTTGTCGTCTGCTGTTGCTTAGAGTATTATAAAACAATCAGTTTGGGAGCAATGTAAGCTTCCAGTATGGATTTCTCATTCACATGTTTGTTCATATTTGGATCACAGCGCTGAACTGCCTCTATCTTTAAAAAAAATTCAGGAGCGGGAGCAGAAACAGAAGCTACTGGACCCAACCCCAGTTCGCATATCACAGCGGTTCTCTGAAAAACACAGCAACCAAGAGGAGGAGGTCTGTCTGTGTGCATGTTTTTTAATAGAATTGCAGACTGCAGATGTAGTTCTACTGTAACCTTGTTTCTGAAAAGATATAGATGTCAAAAAAATGTTGTCCTATTTGTTCATTCAACAGTCCTTTTCACAAACTGTTGTGAACTACTGCAATACATTCAGGCTCAGTGAGATGTTTGTTCATCCCTTGTAGCCTACCAGCTTCTCTACATTATTTCTGCTTTTGCACAAAGATTATATAGTTAAAGACAAGTAACTTTCTGCTTCTACATATTAATGTTTTCTAAAAAATACCAATGTGCTTGTTTGCATGTATTCAGGACAATCTGAAGGCTGTTTTAGAGGAGGATAAGAAGAAAGATGAAGAGCTGGACCGACAGGTCCTGCTGGCTGAGCAGCGACGAGAAGAGGAAAGACTTTTGCAGGAAGAACAACACAGAGAAAAGATGGAGAAGATCAAAGCTGTTGAGGGTAAGATGGATTGCTGCATAAAAGGATGGTGCACAAATGAAAAGATGCTCCTGTTTGTGCTAATAATACCTTTAATTCCAGAATTGGATAATATTGCTGTGTAGCAAGATCACATATTCATAAGTCTACTAGTATATGACTGAAGGTCAAAAAATAAATATGAATCTGAGTGCTAAAAGTCAGATATCAAGAAGCTGCAGTTATTTCACATTCTTTCATCAGCGACGTGTCAGCAGCAGGTAGGGGGCTTTTGTACTCTTTCTCTAACTTGGGGATCGGGGGAATAATGGATCATGAACAGCTAAAAAATCTGCAGTAACATAGCAGCACTTGAAGCCTTGTGATTTATGTATAGTACACAGAGAATAGAGAGGGAATGTTCAGCGCCTTTAATCACAGGATCACTTCTCTTTTTCTCCCACCCTCTGATGTCATCTGTCAAGGGTTAATGAACTGCTGATTGTGCTTCAGTGGAGGAGCCTCATTAATGTATTATAGATGAACAGCAGGACCTGGCCTGCGCTCTGTGTGGATTGCATATGTGGAATCCTCCCTCAAACCTCTTTAATCCACATGGCAGGGGGGCTGGCAGGCCTCTCATGTTAAAAGATAAAGCAGCGATACATACGCATGCTCTCTGATCTGCTCTGCTCTTTTGATCAAATGGGCCTAAGAAAAGATGGCTGATGAATTGCTCTCTTTCTACTTATGTGAGCCACAGCTGTCTCTGATGGTCGAGGCCTGGCTTTCATTGACCTTCCCGACAGCCTCAACAGAAGCAAATACAATTTAAACTTAACTCATGAGCCAGAAAAAGCAATTAAAATATTGTTTGCCTCCAGCTCCCCGAGATTGTTTTTTTTTTTAATTGTCCCCTGTGTTCATCGTTCCTTTCTCAGAGCGGGCCAAGAGGCGGAAGATGCGAGAGGAAAAGGCCTGGTTGCTGTCTCAAGGGAAAGACCTGCCACCCGAACTCCTGAATCTGGAGCCTACCTCTCCTGTCCATAGAACACGCAGGAATAAAGAATTGTAATAGGCTTTTTACATTTCAGATTTTCATTTCTAATTGAATGATTCTCAGGGTTGATTATTGTAACCTACTGTCTGTTTGACATTTCAGCTATGAAATTGATGACGACTACACTGCTCTGTACAAAGGTATGGTTGCTGAGTCGTTACTTAAAGCTGTTGCTTTGTCTCAATCTGCATTACTGTTTTTCTGATGTCAGGTCTGGTCTCTTTTCTACAGTGCTTGAGGCCTTAAAATCCCATAAAGATGCTTGGCCTTTCTTGGAGCCTGTTGATGACTCTTATGCCCCCAATTACCACGAGATCATCAAGGTACTAAATACAAGACAATGATGACTGGCATGACATAGTAGTTAAGGTTTCTTTCTAATATTGTGTTGGTATATGTGTGGTTCACATCTCAACTAATGGAGTCAACCACAAATACATCATTTAATTGTTCTGCCAAACCCTCCAGACTCCCATGGACCTGTCCACCATTGAAAGGAAGCTCAATGATGGGGACTACATTGCAAAGGAGGAATTTGTTGCCGATGTGAAGCTCATGTTTGAAAACTGCGTTGAATACAATGGAGAAGACAGTGGTAACTTAACAGCTGCACAAACACAAACCTGAACAAATGCATTAAAATCCATTTTAGTTAGTGTATGTTGTGAGAAATAGGTGCATGTATGAACATTTTGGGGTGTGAATTGGGGGTACGAGTGGGAGTGAGAGCAAAAGGAAAGGGGCTGGACTTGCTGTTGTGTAGGGGCCGGGGCCAGGGCAGCCCTGACAGTGATTAATGAGGAGTGATTGAGCTGTGCTCCAGTGCTCAGGGGGATCTGAGCCCTGCAGTGCCAGAGAAAAATTCCAGCCCCTAAGCCCCCTGTCTGGAGCCATCCATCCAACTGAATACTCTCCCCAGGGATAGGGGGAGGAGAGTAGTAAGGGGGCCCAGGGTGGGGCAGGAGAAGGTGGGAGGGGTTGGAGGAGCAGGGGTCAGCCTACGCCCTCTGACCTGGTCAGCCGGCCAGCACTTAGCTGAGAACAGAGGAGCGAGTATGTGTCAATGGGTACACGGCATCCATATTGGTTTGAGTGTAAAGAAATGTCTGAGGGATAGACAGAGGTGGTGTGGTGTGGGAGTGTGTGTAAAAGGCATGGATTGACTCACATTATGCAGATGAAAGCTATTATTTGAGTACATGTGAGTTGATGTGCTATAGGTACTTAATGTGTTTTTGTGTGTGGTTTTGTGCTGGAAGTTTTATGTTTTATCGTATGAACATAGCTGATGTCTTCCTTTCCCCAGAGTACACTATCATGGCAGAGACTCTAGAGCGGTGTTTTAGCCGGGCCTTACTAAAACATTTTCCATCGGAGGATGGCGACACAGATGAGGAATTCCACATCAGCAGTGAAGACAAGGAGCGCAAGGACAAAAAGCGCAATCGTAGCAGTAGAAATATGGGACCTGAAAGTCTGATCAAGGCCACTGAGCAAGTGCAACGAAAGCGAACCTTTCAGGGGGGTAAGGGCAGTGCACCCTCAGAGGATGAGGACAGCAAACCAAAAAGACCTCCTCCTCTCCCACACTGGGCTAATGGCCCGCCTCACCACCATGGGCTGCCTCTAAGCCAGCAGCACATCCGTGAAGGGGACATAAGGGGCATGTACCACCGAAGGCAACAGGTATCCACAGGATAACTAAAAAATGATCAACTGTAGTGTGTAGTGTATTTTAATAAGTGATATGAAAACGTTCATGTTTGAGGTTTTTTTCTTCTGATCCCTGCCTGTGTAGAAGGAAAAACTTGATTAGTAAATTCTTTCTTTTTCTTTGCAGCTCCCTCGTCCACCTGGTCCTGCTGGTCCTCACGGTCCACACATGTATAGCCAAAGAATGGCCATAGATCCCCGCTTCTCTTACCCAGCTCACATTCCCAGGCATGGAGACCCCAGTTTGAGCCGTTTGCCCCAGAGCTATAACATGCAGGTATATAGACCCAATTACACCTTTATTAACATTATTACACAAAAGTCACAGTTTTTACGGAGGGAAAACTGTATTGCATCTTAAAAAGGACTGATGCACAGGTTCACTGATCAAAATGGCCAACTTTGAGTTTTTATTTTTATTTTTTTATATTTTTCTCAGCATCGCATGGTTGAAGGTCATCACATGGGTCCTCGGTATCCAATGGGCCCAGATCCTAACCAGCAGCAGCCTCCACACCAGCAGCAGCACCCCTACATGGGTCCAACTCATGGCCCATCTCTGGGTCCACGTCCCATGGCCCTCCAGCCTGGACCTCCTCCTGAAGCCAGCATGTACCCATCGCAGCACCGTCCAGAGGGACACAACATGCACCCCATGGGTAACAGATTCTCAGGGACAGAAGGGCCACCTCAGCATAACTACCCAGGTTTGAGACCCCCTGGTATGAGCCTATCCAATATGTGGACTGGTATGAATCACCAGGAGAGACCCAATGGAATGCGCATGCAAGATCCCAACTTTGTGGACCAGCGCAGCTTTAGTTATGGTGGAGTTCCCCCTCCAGTGGGGCAAAAACCATGGCCAGAAGCTGCTGGAGTTCCCCACCCACCTCCTAATGCCCAGTATCAAATGTCTGCAGCGGTCAGCTCCCCAGGGCCCATGTCCTCACGTCCCACTGTTGCCCACCCAGACTCATCTGGTAGGACACGCTTGGCTTCCATGCTGGAAAGCCCAGAGATGCTGGCCCTGCAGCAGCTGTCAGCCTCTTCTGGACCCCCTGCTGGTGCTCCTCATCAGCGCATGGGCAACTTTCAGCAGCCTGGGCCCCCATCAGGAATTGGCAGCATCCCAACTCAATCCTCTCAGCAGCCTCCCCCTGCCCCTGAGGTTCAGCTGCTGCGTCCTGCTGGAGACAATGGGCCAGACAGCCAGCCTTCCCAACAGACAGACATGCAGCCCAAAGGTAGACTTGACCTTCTCTCTCAGTATTTCCCCCACCGCCTGTATTCTGCATGAAGGAACCCAAGCACAGTCTAACCTTTCTCTCCAGAAATGTTCTTTCCAGACTGTAGTGTTTGAATTTGTAGCACAGCCCCCATCGTTGTCCTTCCTTTGTGTTAAGTGCCTTTTGCAATTTGATTTTAATTATTTTTCACAGTAAGTGGCAAATTGAATATTCATTAGTTGGAAATTATTATTAGTATGAACATTTTTGCTGGTTGCATACAAGATACAAAAAAGAGATGGCATGTCATCAGTTATGCTTCACTGGCAAGCTTACAAATGTGTTTGCATTCCCTCTTTGAGGAATGGAAAAGGCATGATTGCATTATTAATTTGTTAGTTTTGTTTGTACATTTGATTAGCTTTGATAACCTGTATGGAATGGCACAATGGTTGTTTCATCTTTTTTTATATTGACTTTAACATGGCATAATTTATGATAATTACTTAAACCCTTGCTCCTGTAATGCTAAGTAAGGATTCTGCAATGCCAGAATCAATTCTGTTATTCTTTTGATACCAACTTTCCTTTCATTATTCTCTGTTTTACAGACTCAGTATCAGAGAAGAAAATGGCTGCCAACAACATTTCTGATGAAGTTTCATCACATAAAAACACTGTTTCAAATGACCAAGAGCACCCTAGCCGCACAGGGCACCAGACTGGGCCAGCAGGGGGGATGAAGAGCCCTCCGGCCCCTAATTTGGGCAGGTCACAAGAGAGTCCATCAGGGTCAAAGCTTCCACAGACTTCAACAGAGAGCCACAAGCACAAGGGAGATGGCCAGAGACAATCTGCCAGCCACTGTCCCCTGCAACACATTGGTGCCAATGCTGTTTCACCCCATCTCAACACAAATAACAACAGCTCCACTGATCCCCCTCTACCCGGCCGCCCTCAGCATACATTGAGCAGTTCACAGCAAAAAGCTCCAAGCCCTGCAGTTCTTCACCCGAACGTACAACCATTGCATGCTGCAGCATCTCAGAATTCCGCTCAGCAAATGGCAGAGAACAACTCTGTATACATGCAGAATCACCATGAACAAAGTGAACACCAGCAGAGCATCCCAAAACAGCAGCGACCTCAGAGTACCCCTCCTCAGTCCCACCCTCAGAGTTCTCCCCAGCAGATGAACCAGAATACACAGCAACACAATTCTCTGCTACCCCATCACATGCCACAAAACATGTCTCCACAACATCCAACACAGAACAGCCCTGCCCAGCCTGGACCACCTCAGCCAACCCCCCTCACCTCTTTACCTCCAAGCCATCCCACCCCACTACTACCCTGCCAGCCGAGCCCAGCAGACCATGGAGATCAAAGACCAAGTGAGCCTTCAAGTAGACTGGACACAGAAGGCACTACCATTCCTTCACAGCACACCATAATGAAATCTGGGCCTCCAAATGGTGCTTATAAACACCAGGCTTTTAGCCCCAATCACCATCAAACCATGCAGACGGGTAGTAACCCAGATATGCAAGCTCAGAGAGGGCCTGCTCCTGCTCTCAATCCCACCATGTCTCCACCCTCCCAAGCTCAGGCAAATGGAGCCATACCATATGGCATGGTGAACCATCCTCACCCACATTTCAGCCAGACAAACATGCCCAGGCATATGCCTCCAACAGCTCAACACCCTTACCACAACCAGGCCATTAACCCCCTCCACAATCCTGCTCATCACCCCACCTACCACCAGCAGGGAGGGACTGCTTACTCCTACCACATGCCAGGCCAACAGCACCCTCAGGCCCACCCCAACATGTACCCACCTCACCAATACCAGCAGCATCACTACTACCCCCAACTCCATCCCCAAACTCAGGCCCATAACCAGGCCAACAGTAGAGGGAATTATCCTCCAGAGGAGTGGCATCGCTCTCAATATCACCCTCGCCAGCCGATGCCACCCAATGCCTATCTACCTGTTGCCAGTGCTAGAGGTAATGGTCAGTTGAAGGAGAGCTGCGTGTCACCAATGGGCTCCGAGGGCCCCAGTGGTGCTAGTTTGGTCTCCCCTGGCCCTGTTGCCGACGTGCCGCACCCTGGAAGCCAAGAGGAGGGGAAAAATGAAAGCAGGGTGCAAGCCAGTGGAGACAGCCCAGCAAAGCAGGCCCATACAGAGAACTCAGAGAGGCCTGAAAGTCCTAAAGAAATCCTGGACCTTGACAGCCATAATGCTGCTGCTCGCCGCCGTAGCACCCAGCCACCTCAACAACAGCAACGTCCTCCCGCCTCTGCTGCACACATGATGTCTGGCTTCATGTACGACCCTCGAGCCATGCACCCTGGGATTCAGCAAGGTGGCATTCCTCCACCTCACATCATGTCTCAGGCCCGTGGTGGTACCAACAGAGTGCATTACCCCGGCCAGCCATACCCCGATCCAGGACGCTACGCTGCCCAAAGGCCTCACCCACACCTGATGGAGGCTCTGCAGCGGCCCCAGCAGCTGCCCTACTCTCCAGGTCAGACACGCATGGCCATGTACAGACACCCCAGGCCTGCTGGCCACTTCCAGGGCATGATGATTCAGCAGAGAGGCCTGGCACAAGAACACTTCCTACACCCAGGGTAAAATGACTCATCTGATCTTGTGCGGTTTGTAGATTGAAGACTTTTTTTATTGTAAAGGAATATGTTTTTTTTATATGTATATATACTTTTATTCTTGCTCTATCTACTGTATATTTATACTGCAACTAGTGTTTGTTTCTTTGAATGTGGAGGGGATGTAATTTGAATGTGTGTCATAAAAATAATTGTTCTAAATTTGGCTAGCCTCACATCTACAGTTATTTTGGAATATGCTGTCTTTTCTTTAGAGCAGAAGTTCCTTCTGCATTCCTTATAGTGTTGATATGATTAATTAATCAACAGAAACTTCATAACCAGTAGTTTTGTGACCCAGTTAAGCTATTTATCAAGCCAAAATATAATGAAAAATATTAATGGTTCAACAGAAACATGGGTAAATAATCACATTTATTTTTTGTTGTTGTACCATTTAAATATCTTTGGTTTTAGAGTGGTAGACAGATGAAAAAAAAACAACAACATATAGATGTCACCATGGCCATTTTAACAGCTAAAAATTGAAATAAAGAGTGAATAAATTGAAAGTCCCAAATGTGACCACAGTAACACATCCTTTTTATGAAGCCTTTTGTTGCATTTATGAAGCATTTTGTTTGGAGTATACAGCTGATGCAAGCTGACTTTTACCTAATAACACCAATGATAACAACAGTCACATTGTTTTTGTCCACAGGCAACAGATGATGGCTGCACCAGGTGGGCCCAGCAGTAAACAAGGCGTGTGACTATATCAGAGTAAGTAAACACATTGTTTGACACACTATGTTATTAAATGTTTAAGCATTAAGTAGTTTCTTATCTTATTATCGTTCCTTAAATATAAATGTCCTTTATGGTCTGTTCCTCTGAATATGAATTTGCTGCCAAAATGCATTTATACATCTCTGAAGGAATGAAAACGCAGAAATGATACCATTACACCCTCAAGCCACATTAATGTTGTGTCCTAAATGCACTCAAATTGTCACTGTTCAACTAATTATTCTTTCTCCTTTTAGGCATGTTGGTATCAAACAACATCTGGACAGAGCTGTGAGCCAAAAGGAAAAATATGTGAGCATGCTGACAGAGCAGACAGACACTGCAGAACAGAAACTTCACTCCTCATACATCTATGGACATAGTACACTGGACAAAAACTATTAACTCTGGACTCGAAGATCCAACCAGGCAGCTGGTATTACAAAGATAATAAAATGTGAAATGTTGTTGAGCGCTGGAGAACGATTTTCTTTCCGCTTACCCTTCTGCACATAGAGGTTAGGGTTACAGAACAGCTGTGAGGAACTGGTAGGAATTCACTGACCTGCTCAAGGACACTTCACTAAACACGGTTGCTTCCCAACGAGAACGAGGATCCTCCCCGCAAAAGGGCAGCCTCTGTAACCACTTGGCCAACCTGTCAAACACAGGGAATACTGCCTTCAAGAACACTGGACAGCCCTCTCCTCTCTGAGCCTCTGAAATGTGAATAAATGAAAGACCACTGAACACAGCCTGCCTGTCACCTTCATTGACTATAAATCTACTGACAGAACTAAGGAGGACTGTGATGAAGATGGAATGGGCTGTTGATTTTACTGCTATTTTCTGTTCCAATATCTTTAAACTCAGGTGTAGACAAGGAGGTACTATGAGGCTGTCACCCTAACCCAACTCACAGGCCCCTTGCAATTGCCTTGGTTTCCTTTGTGAATGTACGAGTGAATGTGTAGACGATTAGTTGTGTGCAGCTGATTGGCTGCACGTGAATGGACACCAACACTGAGAAATTGTCTGAAGTATAAACCGTCCTGAAAAAGGTCCAGTTACGGTCCATTCCCACCCCAACTCTAACAATGTTTCTCTCGTTCTGGAGTAAACACGCACTATATGCATCTTTCAGAGCGGCCTTCATTGTTAAGAATGTCTTTGACCAGCAGAGAGGGACTGGCGAAGATGGCGCAATTTGTATCCGACCATACCTAACTCTCTGTTATGCACTATGGATTTTCTGAGTCTAGACATCCTGGAATTGAGTGGCCTTGGATAGTCTTTATTTTTAGTCAAACACATATATGTATGAAAATATATCCTTACCTCTCAGTTACATGTCCTTGCTGATATATGCACATACACAGAAGACATGCATACACATCAAATCCTGCTGTTTTGGATTTTTCTTCACCTTTAAGTTTGTAGCGTTAGCTCTTTGTTCGTTCATTCACCGCTCTGCCCTTTGCATGGTTGCTTCTTTGAGTGCTTCCTCTTCCCCATGTCAATACTAAACGTATCCTCAGGGTGTACAGTTTCTATATACGGGTATTTTTCGGCATTATTTGAAGGAAGAGCAGCATAAGGAAAATGGGACTGCAACTTTGGCAAAAATCAATCCATCTCGTGAAGAACTTGTAGCGGTCTGTGTTAATTGTCCATAACAATATTTGGCTGAGCACACTGCCAACCTTTTGGACTCTCTTTTGTCTCCAACCCCCTGTCTGATTCCTTTTCGTCAAAGTTGAAGAGAAGTGAGATGGATCAAATTTGAGTTATTCTACATTCCTGTTTATCCAATGATACTGTTTTTCATCACAAGTTAAAATTACAATCTACCTCATCTAGCCAGTCGGTGGCATCTACACAGTCCCTCCACTTCCTCTCCTGCTCTGCCAGACTCCCGCAGGTCAACATTTGATGACCAGCGGATGATTTCAGCACCACATGTAGTTTTGAGGCTTACAGAACTGATAAAGAAATGCCTTACAGTACCTTACCATCTTGGGGAAAAAAATCTTTTGGCTTGCCCTTAACAAGATGCTGACGTGATTATCGATGTGACAAATGTTCTGAAAGTGTACACTAGGGATTTAATGGGACAGCACTTTCATTCTCAGTTTTTTAATATCATTGTTGGAGTATGATGGATGGTGTTACGTCACTTGTCTGAAATGGGACTCTGTAAGTGAGTATCTTGCACTGTACAGATTGCATGCCTTCTTGCCTACAGGTTGTTGAAAATAGACAAAGTAGGCAGTGTTCCAGTCTAGGCCCCCTAATAGACCGTGAAGTTTGGCGCCATTATGACGGAGTTCCATAGTAATAGGTACCCAAGTCATTGTAAGAAAACATTGGAGGAAGGATGATGGAATAGGAAAGTGGTAGAAGCTGTGAGACAATTTTCTAAATGTGTCACACAAGACTTGTCATGGATGACTTGCTATTTTGGTAAAATAGGGAATTGTCTAAATATATAGTGGGCCTGATATGGCCACATTGGACGTAGTGTGTTCGCTTGTGCTGTCTAAAGTATGAAGGACAGTGCTGATTTAAAGGTCTTGTGAGGTTGTGATACTGTGTGTGTGTGTGTGTGTGTGTGTGTGTGTGTGTGTGTGTGTGTGTGTTTCTGGTGTGTAGAACTGGCACCAGATGATCAGACGTGTGCATTCAACTATCACTTTTTTTCTCTGCTATCATCTCTCTGCACTAGTGAAAACCATTTAGACATGATTAAATGTGAATCATATTTATTTGATCTCTTAAGAATTTTTGTACATTTTTTGTACACTTGTTTTAATATAAATGTGGTGTCTGTTTTCTTTTTTTCTTGATGTTGTTTTTGTTGTTTTTTTAAGCAGTTGTCTTTTTACCTCAGTAGCATGGTGGCATTGAAAAAAAAAAGACCTGTACATTTTTAAGTGATGTTTACGTTTAAGTTCTTATCTGACTGACATAGATTATTTTGGAAATGGAATGGAGTATTTTCTATACTGTACATTTCTTAGAAATAAATAACTTTTCTCGAACAAGAGTTTTTTTTTTTTTTATTATCATTTTCACACTTAAAATGAGTGGACTTTTCTCCGTTGTTACAGCCGTTCTTCAACAATGCTGTGAATAACCAGACGTAAAACAAGGTCATGCCCTCCATAATGGGGCATGCATCTATGATCCTTAAAAAAAAACAAAACAAAACTGTGAGGCCAAATGTAATGAAATGCAAACAGACAAAATGAGAGGGCTGGTGCAAAACTTCATTAATCAATCCGAGCGCCTCACACCATCGCCTTCAATTAGTGCTTATCCTCTTGACGGACCTCCACAGATTGTGTGCTGCTTTGTCTCACCCTTCTCGTGTCTGCAGGAATCGGTGATGTGATGTGACGTAAGAGGAAGCACCATGGCTCCTTAAAGCTAACAAGTAATATATTCTTTTGTTCAGGCTTTATGAGGACAAACTTGGCAGGAGAAAATGCAGATGAGCTATTTATTCTAATTGAAGCACTTTAATTGAGCCTAAGTAAGCCAGTTCTATAACTAAATTCTGTTAGTGGGAAAACAGGAATATGTAGTACAGTAAACAAACCGCTTAAAATAAAAAAAAAAAAATCTGTGTAGAGAGTGACATATGAATGGATTTAGAACAACAAAACCGAACCCGAAAGTTTCTACGCACAGAAAAAAGCACATCAAGTGGCCATATTCAGTACAGCTCCTCCAGTAACATTGAAAATATTTAGAAAGAATCTTAATCCTGGAGGAGCAAGGGGCAGTCAACAACAGCGCCCAGATCTTAACCAGTGCCTTGGTCAATGGCACTATCTAGAGAATTGACCTAAAGTACATGTTTTAATATTTGAAGCGATACACTTGTAGTTGAGGACAAATTTAAGGTTCTTCTCTTGAGTCTTTTCTTTTTCTACTCCACTACATCCCAGAAGCACCTTTCAACTTGGCACCATTCATCGGACAGTTGTAGTTATTAGTTTCTTTAAAAATCTATATTTTTGTACACAACAAACAGAACAGAAAATGTGATGTTCTGCTATAAATCAAATTTCCAACAGCTGAAAGGATCAGCTGATTCACCAGTTAGACATTAGGCCGATGAATAATCAGCAACTGTTGTGATAAAGGTTTGAGTTGTCTCATGTATAACAGTTTCATGGTTCTGATAACTGTGAAGATATTGGTCCACTGTAAAGGCGTCACTCGGAGCTCTGGGTGTACAGTTCTCACTATTTTCAGAATTTTACAAACCAAATAGAAACAATTGAATAATGGAGAAAATGATCGGTGGATTAATCCACCATGAAAATAATCATTTTATAGCATATATACATCACATATTAACAAATGAGCTCCACCAACATCTACTGCAGTAAAATACTGTATACTGGGATCGTGCATTGAGTACTTTTACTCGTGTGCCATCTTACAACTGTATGATAATTATTGTATTATTATTTGATGAACTTGTTATTGTGATGCAAAGCGTCATTCACTCGGGCTAGGGTATGTTCCTTCCATAATCTGTCTTGCACATTATCATTCATGTCTTCACACACCACCAATCAAAAGGTTAGAAGTGTTCACTTTCAACCAATCATCGCGGGACAGGGGTGGGGCTTGTAGAACCGTTTGCCTAACGGGGATAATAAACCGTTTACAGACCCGAGACAAACGCACTTCTGCCTTATTTCACCTGTTAGCTTGTTTATCTCATGACTCTGCCGTAATAAAGTTAGTTATAGAACTAAAGCTTTACGTTTTTCTAGCTGACACCGTCGAGAAGTAGTTTCCGTGGTCCACTGTTATAAAGTCATTCAGCTGGAGTGTTTACCAAATCGTCGTGAGCTGTCGTAGAAAGCAGCTAAGCTAGCCATGGTGCACTGACCTGCTGTTATCATACAGTTTATACGTTCATTAGACTGTGCACCGTTATTGAAGGAAGGTAAGACGCTTGAACGTTCAGTGTTAGTTAATGTTCCTCTGATTTTTGTGTGCGAGTCAACTGCATTTAGCTGTAACGTTTACACTCCCTAGCGTTAAAATAGGCATGTGCAAACATAGTGAGAGTTACTGCTGCAGAACAAACACCTGGTCACTTCTCTCTCTTGCAGCTGGTGTTGGAGGTTAAAGGGTTTATTTTTACCTCAGCCGGTGTTAAATAACTGCTTTCGGTTCTCGGCACAAGCTTTCTCTGTATTATGGTGTTAACCGATGTTGTGTCTCCTGTCACACCATCAGCTCCACTCACTGTTTGGATGATGGCAGTCTCGCTGCAGCGCCCCCACGCGGCTGTGGCATGTCTGCTCTTGTGCTGCTTGACCGGTAGCCTGTCCATCCCAGACCCCAGGCAAAGAGAGGCCCTCATAGAACAGGAAGCCTCCATGCAGACAGGTGGCCAGATGGTGCTGACCGACGCCGAGAAGCGGCTTGACGCTGTGCTCTTCAGAATGAAGCAGGAGGAGATGATGAGAGCGGACTTTCCTCCCGCCATGCACTTCTTCAAGGCCAGGCCCCTCATCAGGAGCAGCCCCATCTTCGGCCTGCTGCAGAAGATGCCAAAAGGTGTGTTCAGTCTCACATCTCGAAGAGTGTTTATAACATGCTGACTCGCATCTTACTGTTTTGCCATTTCTTTTTGTACAGTGTTGGTTGTTTGCCTGTGAACCGGAGGTTATTATGGGTAGGTTTTGGAATTGAAAAGAGGATAACGCCTGCACATTGTTGCATGATGCCATAAAAGTGTTGCCAACGTTTTGATCCAACTTTGATCTTCATCTGGTCAGATGTAAAAAATGGAAAAACCACACCCTTATTTATCCATCACACACACCAGTATGCTGGCAAGCTCTGTCCAAGGTAATAAACATGCAAAACAATTACATAATCAGTCAGGTACATATGAAAAAATATACAAGGAACAACAATAATAAAAAGCCAAATATAGCCATCTTCCATCTCAACAGAACGATCTAATGTTTTATTTAACTTTTGTGGCACGAAGGACATGTGCATGTTCATTCTAGTGGTTTCCTGATGACCTACGTGTTGTGCGAATAACCTGTCTACTCTTGCCATGTATATGTAGAAGTCTCAAAACTAGTGAAAATGATCTGTTCGAAAAAACTGATGATTTTTTTTTTATCGGTTAAAAAGGCTTTTGTTTTTATGAAAGGATTATCTTTTTTCTGAATGAGCTGGTCAGTACATGTTATCATACTTAGAGCTGAAACATTCCGTGAAATAATTAATAAGTAAGTTGACCTAAAAATAATTGGTAACCGTTTTGAGTGGCCTATCACAGATATCAGTATCAGTTTAAATGTTGTTTATCAGTCGATATAATCAACTATTTGGTTTTAAAAAATAGTGCTTAGGGCAATATCAAGATTTACATTTGAGTAATGTTTACTGTTTTAGTCCACTAATGTCATTTTAGACAATAAAGTTTATCGTTTAACTCTAAAATAGCCTGCTTCCCTTACATATTTGTATCACAAGTGTTTGATAACTACATTTGAGGGATCTTTGCAAGAAATGTGTATATTGGCCAATACATCAAAATCATGATTTTCTTTTAATTCCCTAATGTCAGTATCAGCATCAGTCCCAAAAACTGCACATTGGTTTGGGTCTAGTTAGCTTATTCCCAGTACTGTAAACCAAATATATTTGGGGTTTTCTCACCATTGCTAAGACAAAACAGAAATTTGAAGATGTTCAAATCTGGGACGGACATTTGTCACTTTATTTCCACATTTTAGAGACTCAACTATTAATTGGTTAATCAAGAAAATGCTTGGGAGATTAAAAAACAAAAATCATTGCAACCACAATCTCGTTTCAGTGGAGGAGGCTGTGGAGAAGACAGTCTAGTTAATATGGCACTGATTTGTTTTGAGTAGTGTTCTCAAAAGATGCTGGAAAATCACTACATTAGGATTTATGCATTTAGCGAATATCTACCTGTTTTATAATAAACACAGAATCGGGTTTTTATTAAGTAACTCAGTTCTTCTTGTCTTGAAAATTGTGTCATTCAGGGGCAGCTCTCCATGTCCACGACCTCTCCATGGGGAGCATGGAGTGGCTGGTGAAGGACGTGACCTATCGGCCCCACTGCTACATGTGCGTCACTGACAGCCAGTCCATCAGATTCATCTTCTCCCGAAGGCCCAAAGCTCAGCCACACTGCTCTGACTGGACCCTGCTGGAAGACCTCAGGGCCAAGCTGGTCAACGCCACAGAACTTGACAACAGGTGACTCACTCTTCAATACAGTTTATACTGGACAAAGATTTTATTATTTACACACACACAGCACTTTATATCTTATTTGATGTCATCCCATCCTAATGATTCCATATAGGACATTATTTATGCAAGCATTTTTGGCAATGATCCCTCAGATGTTGTTATCAAACACTTGGACAAAGGTATGTAACAGCGGTGGGATATTTTACAGTTTAGCAATACACTTTATTGTCTAAAACTGACATTAGTAACCTTATTACAAATTATCCCAAGCACCTCTCCTGCTTCATAATGTCCAAAAAAAACCGACGATACAGATATCTCTGTGATAGGTCCATATCGTCTGACCAATATTTCGTTCAGGCTATACTCTTTATTTCATTATGTTCACAAAAGGTAAGCAGTTAAAGATATCGGCTTATTTTTCCTTCTTTATAAAGAAATAATTTACTGCTGCAGTTGAGGCTTTGATATCCTTTATAACTGTTTATTCTCATTGTCAGAGTTGAGAATCTTTAAATCAGTGTATAAATACACTATAGTACTACTGTCAAGCAGAAAGCCACAGGGAAAACGGAAAGTGACTAAAAGAAAATAGTAAATCAAAAACCTTGACTCCAAAAAGACTTTAGTTTAATATTTACCTCATCATAGAATATCTCGTTGCCAGGATGTCAGTTAATTTGGAGCTAGTTTTAACATGATACAACACAAAATTTCATCACCGCTACCTTTAGTTTCTTTTTGAAACAAGACGTTGGGGCGGAATATAAAGAAGAAGCTCATCAAATCTTAAGCAGGCTAATAATAATGAAGATAAGGGATGCTTGATAGGACAGGCAAATGGTCAGACTGTTACTAATAATATTTGATTACTTTATTGGTTGTGCTTTTAGCTGAGATCTAGCAGTGCACCACTGCAAGATGCACCGCTAAAGTTCAAAGTTTTGTGCAAACAAATGTGAAGAAATACATCTTGCCAGCACCCAAAGATGATCTAATCACAACCATGTCTTCTCTGTCAGCATCATGGCCAACCTGACGATCTTCACCGATCAGGATCCAGAAGTGCTGTACCCAAGTCAGGATGTGATATGGAACAGGTTTGAACAGGCCTTCCTTGCAATGTGGGGTCTGGTCACATACGCTCCTGTGTTCAGTGAATACTACTACCGCGGCCTCACTGAGTTTTACATGGACAACGTCATGTATCTGGAACTGCGGGCTTTACTCCCAGAGGTATACTAATGCCAGTGTGAGTGTGTTCAGAGCATTAACTCATTTGTTCATTTTTTAAGTGTGTCTTTTTGTGGTATACAGACATACGAGCTGGATGGAACCACACATGACAAACCCTGGACTCTGAAGACCTACCAGGATGTCACCAGACAGTTCACAGCAGAGCATCCCGACTTCTTTGGTGCGAGAATCATCTTCACAGTCCATAGGTGACTACTCTAAATACCCTCACAATGGATTTCCCTTACTAGTCTGAATGGCATACTGATTGCTCGCTCTCTACATGAGAGGTCATTGATGTCCATTGATCACAGTTTAATTCTGTTTCAGGGGAGTTAATATGTCTGTGATGACTGAAGTTGTGGAGGAGGCTATGAAGCTACAGAGAGACTTCTCAGATATCATGGCTGGTTTCGACCTGGTGAGAGGCAACAGCAGTTTTTGTATCAATGGTGCCCCACACTGATTTCCACTCTACTAGCATGACTACTCCAAATGTTCACCTTGTCTTTACATGTGCAGGTGGGCCGCGAGGACAGTGGCAGACCCCTGTGGTACTTCAGAGATGCCTTGTCACTGCCATTAGAGAGAGGGGTGACTCTTCCTTTCTTTTTCCATGCTGGAGAGACTGGTGAGGTCATGCCTTGTGCATAAAACTTCAGGGCATTCAGTTTGTTCATGCTGTAAAACAAATGAGATTCTTAACAACAGGCTACTATAGGAAGGTCGTGGGCTTTTTGGCAAGGGGCCTCAAAAGGGAGCCAGTAAACTTACATCATTAAGATAGTTGAGTTTGTTTATGGTTAAATCCTTGTTCTTCTTATGGAAGGACAAAATCAATGTTGGTGTTTAGATGTTTATTGACTACACACTTAAAGAAGAAATTTAATTTTAAAGGATTACAATGAGCAGCTTTGTAGTTAAATGAACAAAGCAGGGCATATTTTCACATTGTGTTATGGCCCTAAAGCAAATAAAAGGCATCATGCAAACCATAGTAACAGCATTTAGTCTCTTTGTCTTATTCCACTTTATTGTTCTATTCCAATTTGTTACAAAACCAAATAAATTCAGTCTTTACAAAGATTAGAATCGAGGGAGAGAAAATGTAAGCTATTTAAAAACCATCACACTGTATGTAATAAAACATCTCAAACTAACACACAATTTGATCTGTCTGTGCCACATGAAGATCTGGAGGGCACAGAGGTGGACCAGAATTTGTTGGATGCCCTTTTGTTCAACACCTCTCGTATTGGCCATGGATTTGCTCTTGTTCGCCACCCAGTGGCCAAAGGCCTATCAAGGAGGAAAGGGGTGGCAGTGGAAGTGTGTCCAATCTCCAACCAGGTACACTTACTACAATCATGTAAATTATTTTCTGGTACACAAAAAAGAAAAAAAATACAAGCATTGTGTCTTGTAAACAGATATTTACTTTCCAATCCTCATTCAGGTGATGAAGCTGGTAAAAGACCTGCGAAACCATCCAGCAGCTGCACTCATGTCAGAGAACCACCCACTGGTCATCAGTTCTGATGACCCTGCCATGTTTGGTGCCTCTGGACTCTCTTACGACTTCTATGAAGCTTTTGTGGGCTTTGGCGGCATTAGATCCAATTTGGGCTCCCTCAAAGAGCTGGCCATAAACTCTATTAGGTGAGCATCAGTTGAGATGACAGAAATGAAATTTTCTAACCAATTAAAACTGAAATTGTGTGCCAGTTCTTACATGCTTTAGCAGACCGCTATCTGACATATCCCTGCCTTTTCTTTCAGGTATAGTTCTTTGACTCTGAAGCAACAGGAGAAAGCCCTGGCTCTCTGGCAGAGACAATGGGATAAGTTTGTCTCTGAAAATGCTCTTTAGAAAGAAAATTGCTTTTTTTTATGGTAAGATAGGGAAATCTTCAAATGCCTCAAATGCCTACTTTGTGAAAGCATCACCTTTTAGCTGAGGTCAATTAAACATGGGAATGTGAAAAATATCTTTCTTCTATGACAGCTTGTGTCTGCTGTGAAAAAGCTGCTGTTCCACATATACAGCACATAAACTGCACAGTGTGTAACAAGCATGCGCTGTGTCATATTAAATTAAGGGTGATTACTTGAAATACACATTGACATAGCTTTAATCACAGACACCTTGTTGTATCTAGTTTTATTCTGAATTTTAATGTATTTGCACTTTAACATTCAGAGCTGCCGGATGTGCTGATGTTTTTTGGGACATTTAAAGTTCCATATGATTTTTTTTGTGAAGTGTTTTTGTGGCTTGCTTGTGCTTTGTAAGAGTGAAAGAAATAGCTTATTGAAATTGGTCTTAAATCTTGTATTTTTTTTTAACTGTCACGGATATATAAAGGGACATAGTTGCCACATTTGATGTATGAAAAAAACTCATCAAGATTTTTTATGAACAGCTATCAGTATCATCCAGACATGTTGTGAACTGCCAAACTTGAATTTGACATAATAAAATGAACCTCTGATTTTTTTTGTGTGGTTCACTTTATTCAGTGTCATTCATATGTAGCACCATTATCAGTCGCTGTGATGAGCTGGTCTAATGCATCCTCCATCATCTGCTGCAGGTGTTGAATTTGGAGAAGAAGCTGTCGTCAATGTGTCCTCTTTCAATGACCGGGTTCCTAAAAATGACACAAGTTAAGACACAAATTGACTTGATAGTTTGTCATCTGCCTGAATAAACTGAGAAAATATATTCAGCTCTCCTAAGGCAACTGACTGTTCTTTCTGTTTTTGTGCCAGTTGGACGTTGGTGCTGTCCAGGTGTCGTCTCAGCTGCTTGTTCAGTCTTGCTTGCTGTCTCTCTATTAAAAGAGCTGTACGAGCAGAGTCCACGCGGACACGATCATGTAGCTCCTCTTCTTGCTTTTTCTCCATTTCTATCCTCTACAGATGCACAGGTAGTGTAGACATTGATCAACGACCAGCTTCCCATGCTTTGTTGTTTTTCTTGTCACAAAAAATGCATGTTCTTGAGTGTCATTTGTTTTACCTTTTTTTCCTCTATTTGGTATTTCTGGAACTGGATGATCTTCTGCAGGTTCTCCTGAGTGGCTCTCTGGTCATCACTGGGACAAAGACCAGGTGCTCCCATCATGCTTATGGGGGGTTCATCATCTACACCTTGCAGCTGTCTTTGCTTTCCCTTCTCTTTAATCTTTGCCCATTCAGACACAACCAGAAAAAAAGCTACATTTTAGTGTCTAAATCTAATCAAATATCTAACACTCAAACCATGGAGAAATGAGCACATCCCCTTTCAGATGCCTCAGAAACTTGAAAAATGAGCAGGTCTTTTGTACGTTTGTGATGTGACAAATATACAGCCACTGCCCTCAGACATTTCGCCAGCATGGCCATGGTTTCAAAAACTTGGGCAGATCTGATGAAGAAACACAGTGGCTGGTGTCTGCTCAGTCCTGTGAGAGCTGACCAATCAGAGCAGACTAGGCTTTTTTTTTCAGGGCGCCTTAAGGAGACCAGCACTAAAGCAGGATTCAGAGGGTGAGTACAGGTTCTGCAGCAACTTACAGTATGAAGAAAACATTGTGTTTTTTGAATGTTAAAGCATAGGAGACACACAAATTGAAAATAAGGACCCAAGAATGAGCATAGTATGGGACCTTTAACACTCTGTTGCTTTCAGGATTTCTATGATTATGAGCTAAACATTCATGTGTTCACCACCTTCATCTTGGAAATATCAGAATGACTTACCATGGCAAGATTATACTCTTTTGTAGCGATAGCTGCTGCTTTCTGCCTCCCCATCTCAATGCTCTGAAGCTGCAGAGCTTTGATGTCCATTTCCACTCTGGTTTGGTCATAGCACTGCTCTGAGGAAGTTGCACAGAAGATGTGAGGTGAGCTTGTGTTTTGTATGTGTGAACTTGGCATGTGTATCCCTGCGTGTCATCTACCTTCAAGTTTCTGATGATGCCTTTCTGCGGCTCGCTCGCTCTGCTGCTGGATGAGCCACTCTCTGAGCTGCTCCCTCTGTCTCTGCCGTCTGTTTTGACTGTTGGGGTCCTCTCCCACCAGGCCCGGGGGCATCATCTGTGCATCGGCAAGCTCTGTTTTTCTACAGCGGTCTGGGTCGTTCAGGTCATATTCTCGCTGGCTCCAAGGCTGCTGGTACTGATGTCGGAATTTGACGATGTCCTTTTCCATTGCGAGCTTCTCCTTCACTTGTCTTCTATGGAGCAGGGAAGCTACTTTGCTATTGTGGAGTGTAGCAGCATCTGTATGGAGAACACGTTCCCCAATACAGGCAACACAATGCACTTCATTAGAAACTTAATGAAACCTTTTCTGTGGGTGGTAGGATTATTCGTGTTACCTCATTTGATAAGTCTGAGGATATTTTTCAATAATAAATGATCCTCCAATAACACAGGAGACACTGACAAACAACTGAATTGAGGTAACATAAGTGAGGAAACCACATTTAGCCAACTCACCATGAGCATTTTGTTCCTCTCTCGCAGCCTCCTCTTGTTTCTTCTTTTCTTTTATCTGTATGTCAAGCACGTCCTTGTCAACCTATAAAACAGACCATAGTAGTAACAGCACGGAGAGTAAATTTACTCTAGTACTGTACTTCAAAGTACAAATTTGAGGTACTTTTACTCTGAGTCGCTTTTTCAGGCCACTTTCAACTTTTACCCTACTCAATTTTAGAAGGATATATTGTACTTTTCATTTGATATCCTCAATTACTAGTTACTGTCTTTGTTTTCACAATTAAATAAACTAAATAAAAGAAAAAAGATGACCTTAAACAGGTCACTTTCATGCTGTTTTAAATTGTTTATATGTGGCAGACCCTGCCACCTTTCTAGCTTCCAGCTGTAATAATAAATAATAATCTAATGATATAATGTGTAAGTGTTTTAGGAGCTATCTGTCTGCACCGGGTAGTCCACGTTTACACTTAATACACTTAAGTACATAGTTTAGTCATTATACCTTACATTATATACTTATCTCAATTAACATGTTCAACAAATGAGTTTTTACAGTAGTGTTGTGTTAGTGCATATAATGTTACTGTGGTTATTCCTCTGCTACGCCTAGCATAGCTTACCCCAATCGTCCTGACTTTGTCGTTAAAAATCCTCTCCCGTCTCTCAGTCTCTGTGTTGCGACGCCTCTGCAGACTTGCTCTCGCTTTGTGGTCTGAGAGTAATTCGACGTTCAGCATTTTGACTTAGTAGAATAGATAGTTAAGTCTGCAGTTTTAACCTCTAAACGGACGCCTGTCCTGTATAACACACAGCAGCAAACTTTGCCAGCCAACTACGTTACTAACACACCGGTTGCTAAGAAACCAGAGTTCGTGGGCTTTCGTAAGATGTCGGATGTTTCCGGCGCCAGCAGACGAACGGTGATTAAAGGACGCTGCCTGGGGCTTTGAAGTCCTGTCACTCATGTTAGCGCCATCTTAAACCAGAGCACTAATCTTATCAGATGGCGTACTTGAATATGAATTTATTGCAATATGATAAAAAAAAAACAAAAAAAAAACAAACATTTTAATTATAACATTTAAACCTCACTTAAGTTTTGTTTATAAAAAAAAAAAATGGGACCATGATGCAATTCATAAATTTCACCATTAGGGATCAAGGTTCTTAAAGCTGTTGGAAAAAATGCTGTTGGTTTCTTTATGTCCCTTTAAAAAAGTAGTGATCACATGCATGACTTGCCCTTTAACAGCACTTTCCAGCTTAGTTTTACAGCACAACTAACTGGTTACTAGGGAAATGTATTTTAACCTGCTGAACTCCTGGATCTGCCAAGAGAGACACTTTATGCCTTTCCATACAGCATGCATACGTTACACCAGCTTTGTCAACAAATGTAAAGGACAAGAGATTTGCTCAAGAATGAGCTGGCATATGTGGTACACACATCTGTCAGTGCATTGTCTTGGCAGCAATTACTTGTCAAAGCCAGCTTTTGTTTGGAATGCTAAACAGAGAACTTCTTTTAACACTCCCTCCGCTGTGGAATGCATGTTGTTTATTTTAATTATCCAGCTTCTGGAGATGCTAGACAAGACAAATTCCAACATCCAGTTTGACAGGTTTATTTCAAAATGGTTATAAAAACAATGTTTACTAAAAATATAACATAGCCCAAGCTCTCCAGGAGATACAAAGGTGGATGGTTCTTATATTGTATGGTTCAACAAGGTTTTAGAAAACACAGAGTTCCTTTGTACACTGAAATAATAAAATATTACACAGCACACACACTTTAAAACATCACAGTCCCTAAACAGGTCATTCTACATAAGTAGAAAAATGTGTTAGCCATTAATACCAGGACACTGACCAACCACCCATTACTAACTCTTTAAAAAGATTCTCAAACTTAATATCCAAGAGAAAAGAATGACCTTTTTTATAGTCCAAAAATTGCACAGGAATGTCCGATCAGCGATTAGATGTCTTGCTATAATTTATATTAAAAAACCAAAGATAAAGAACAAAGTTATTTTCAAGTTCACATGGATAGTTATATTTAACAAATAAGTTAATGTGCATCTGACACAAGCCTGGATAATGAAATATTTAAAAAGTGTAATCCTACGTGAACAATACATAATAAAAACACATATGTGTCTGTCTCTGCTTGAAGGTTACTTCTGTAACAGATGGTAGGGCTTACTAATGTACAAGTAGTTTACATAAACAAATTTACCTAACAGCAGCAAAGTATTACTTCTAAAAGTAGCAACATTTGCATAGTTGGGCAACTGTTACATTTCATGTGCTTGTACGCATCATACTGACAGCATTTCTCATTGCTGCAATGGGGAAAATTCTGTGTAGACAAAACTATGTTTAATGGGACAATATGTAAGATCATCAATCATCTACTAATTCCAGCTAAAGTTAATAGCAGTTAGTGGTTACTTTGATGATAGGTTTCTTACATATTGTATCTTGAAATAGCAAAGCTTAAACTTGTAACTTTTGCTGTGCCCTAGGATTTAACATAAGAAAGTCTAGGCTAGATGTGCAATACCTTTTATCAAAGGATTGAATATAATTAGTGTCTTTAAGTGGAAATAATTATGGGTGGAATGAGAATCAACTTGCATTATGCAATAAGTAGCAAAATAGTGGGTATGTCCTTTATACCCAGCCTGAGGTAAGATGCTGTGTGTCAGTGTGGTCCCACACAGTGCCAGTATAGTAATCTAGAGGAACAGCTAACATACTGAAAGTAATGCTCTACTCCACTCAACCCTCTTTTGTTTGAAACAGGAGTGAGTTTGAATCCAAAGGCCCAAAAGCCACCAAGAGATTTCCTGGATAAACAACTGAAATATAACAGATTAGAGCCTGGATAAATTCAGTGATGTATGAAAAGCAGACTCCTGGTTCTAGTGTCTTTTTTATCTATCAGATCCAGTGATCTGATTGTTATTCCCAAATTGCTAGAAGACGAAATCTTTTAAAAAGTAGAATTAAAAGTTATTATGCAACTGTAATAAAATGTACAAATAACAATTATGTGCAACTGTATTGTGCATTCATAAGATGTTTCCCAAATGATGATTTGAGGGGAAATCAATAAATTATCCATAACATTTTTAAAATCAATCTCTCAATATTTCCATCTTATATAGAGTAGATGTAAATAATCATAGGAGTCTCAGCCTTTCACACATCCAGGTGTTACTATCTACTGACCTATGAGCAGAAAAGTGCACTTCTTGTTGGCTCCACACACAAAAACACTTTAAAAAGTTTTGATAACATTTTGGATTTCCCATCTTTGGCCAGAGCATTCCTGTACTATAAGTTTTTTGTCTTTTATCTCCAGGCATCTTTTTGTCACTTTGTTCTTCAGTTCTTTGCCCTGGAAAGAGAGAGAAAAGTTGTCAAGAGTGCTGGTTCATTCTGTCATCATACAATATTCCGACAGGCTATGTTTTCAGCTTCACGAGTCACCCTAAACTCATCCATCCTCTAAATTCAGTGTGTTGTTGTACCTGAGTGAAGTCCCAGTAAATCCCCATTCCTTTCTGCATGGCCTCTTTGCAGTTGAAAAGACCAGGCTCGGTTTCTTTATTGCCCATGTCAGTTACGCAGCGGTTGTCATTATATTTGTGGGACTTGATGCCGCCGATGTAGAGCTCACCAGTTGCACGGTAATAAGTGTGCTGAAATACAAAAAAAAAAATCGTTCACATCAGAGAAAAACTATATTTTGATTGACTGTCCAGAGACTATAATCATTAAACTTGTCAACCACATTTATTCACTTACCTGAGGTCCATAGAAGTAGCAATGGAAGGCGATGGGTGTGTGACCTGGTTGTGGGCCTTGGTCTAGACACATCCCAGCATCAAGATTCTTCATCTGTAAAGTGGGAAGTTAATTATTTTGTCAAATCCATTTAAACATCCTCAACCACTGTGGCAGGTAGAAGTGAATCATCACAATGCACAGTTCAGTGTGGCAATATGTAGCACACACCGTGCTGTACCACACTTATAAAGCACTAGAGAAAACTAAACTTACTCCTCCATAGCCAAGTAGGTCGTCCCAGGGATCTAACTTGGGATACACATTTTCCAGGTACCATTTGAAAGGTTTACAGTTCAAAGTCTCTCTGAGTTTTTTTCTCTCAGAGACATCCCCAATGTCAATTCCATGATTCTGCAGAGGCAAAGAACATGGTGTGAAATGTGAATAACTTTAGGAGCTAATGACTTTAAAGTTATTATTGTTCTTCTTGACTACATTTTAAGCACCTCAAATGGCAAGTTCCAGGCTAGGTTGACGTTGTGTTTGTATTCATCCATCCAGACTTCTGCTACCCTCAGGGCGTTTCTCTTCATGGCAGGGCCCAGGTCGGGCATGTAGGGCTTGTGGTACCTTTCGATGTGGGCAATCTTGGAGCACGGAACTATTTCAACACTGCCTCCACATGTCCACACCTATTCGAGCAAAAAATAAATAAATGAATAAACAACCCCCCAAAAATATTTGCGGTTTAAATGGTTGGAAGATTGTTTTTTGAGACAACTTAGCCAGATATCACAGCAACAGACTTTTTATCCTCCCTCTCAGTGAATTAGAGGTAAACACTTTCAAAGTGTGACAGGTCTGTACTGAGACCAGGATCTGTACCCTTCATTCTTTGGCCTGTCATAGTGTTATCAGCTTAGGATTTGATGTTGTATGGTGAAGTTAACTCACACGAATTCCCAGCTCAACATTTTCTCCGCCGTACACTTTCATTCCTTCATCAAGAAGTCCAATTTCTCCGAGAAACTTCCTTTCAGCAACGAGGATTCCCATGACGGATGGACTCCTGAGTTGAAGGGAGAGAACTGGTGATGTCTCATTGAAAACACACTGTACATCAGCATTGCTATCAGAGTGAAGCTTTTAAATGATTAGAAATACCTCATCCAAGATGCAATTACTTAAACCAGGTCATTATATTTATATGAGGCATGTAGATTACAACAAGACTGATTGATTTCACTTACTTTCCAGGCAGTGAGCCGTCCATGAGTTTGTAATATTCAGGTGTAAACCCCTCATACATGCACCATAAAGCCCAGTCGAAGGCGTGCGCTGCTGGAAGGTATTCAATAACCTTGAGGTCATCAAAGTTGACTCTGTCAAACACAGGAGAAACCACCGTGGTTCGGTCAGCTTTGATCTGTGTCAGCATAGGTTCGACCCTGCATGATGGGAAGAGCAGAGAAGCTGTTCATACATCACTGTAATAAAATTCCTTAATTTAAATCCCCAGACACACAATAGGGATTTTTTGTTATCAGTCATTCACAAAGTGTCATTGTCCTGAGAGATAACTGTACAACCCCGATTCCAAAGAAGTTAGGATGCTGTGGTTCTTCTCACTTTGTGTGATGCTTGTATGATGATTGAGTTTTTATACAAAAACTGTGAAGTTGATCAGACATAATATATTTTGTCTATGTACTAAACTTATTGGAATAATGGTCAAAAATGATTTGCAAAACATTCCATTCAGTTTTTATTTTCCTATTCATGGCCTACTGGGTTATGCACCAGACAGGCAATGTTTTCAGCTATATGAGTCATCCTAAACCCACCCATCCAATATATTGCACTCAGTTGTTTTATTCATAAATGGGTCTGTGACTAGAAGTTTGCAAGTCTGAGCAGCACTTGCCCCTCCCTCATTACCACCACTGCAAAGCTCATGTGCAACACCCATAAGCCCTGATTGCCCCAGTGGAGAGAAGATCAGACTGTGGTTCCTCTTGGATCAGACTGCGGTTGTACTGGTAAGTTACGAAAGTGCTTACCTGTGTAAAAAAGACATTCCTGAAAAAGCCAAATACCCTAAGCAAAACTATTCTGGTTTTTAAAAAAATGTGTGATGCAAGTGATCCCTGGCATGACCAGACTCATTTTATCCCAGTGGGTGGTGTGGATACTTCCCTCTGTCAAATTTAACCTCAGGGTCCTTATACTAAACACTTTAATAACTTTGTAGCTAGCGGTGAGCACTCAAAATTATGATGAAATTTAAATTTCGACATACATTGTAACTTAAAAAAATAACTTGTGAGACTGTGCTTAAATGAACTATTTTTGCCACATTCGTACCACATCTCATGGACTTCGATGTGTGCGTCCAGGATGGCCACCACGTCCGCAGTAGCAGCCCTCCATCCAGAGGCCCTGGCGAAAGCGAGGCCTTTCTGCTCGTCGTGCCTCACTCTTGTAATGCGCAGATCTGGATTCTGCTCCTCAAGCATCTTCACGTAAATGTCAAGGTCCCCCTTCAGGTCCTCTGAATTGAAAAAGAATGTAGGCATTTGATATAAGAGGAGAAAAAACTTTTTCAGAAAGCTGTCAAGTTTCTACACTGGTTACCCAGGATGCCAAGAACACACTAAGCATGTTATGTCTCCAAGAATTAAATGAGAAGAACAACACCACTCTCATGTCTGTAGGGTAACCTACCTGCTTTGCATGCTTAGCATAGCATGAAGCAAATAAACAGGGGGAAACAGCCAGTCTAGCACAAAACCCACCTCCTGAATGAGGGCAGTGTGTGTGTGTGTGTGTGTGTGTGCGCGCGCGTGTGTGACACTTATCTATGTTATTGATTGTACTCTGTTCGAAGCAAAGAGGCTAATACATCAGCAGACGCAAATATCTGATTTGCCCTTCTGCTTGAACAGAATGGAAATGAACAGGAGATGAATCTGTACATCTCATGCAATGCCAACATGAAATATAACTTCCTCATAGTTTAAACCTTCACTTGTGTTTAAAATGGTTCACAAAAACTCAACATGGGATAATGAGCAGGAGTGACATCTATTCTAAGAAACACATTGTGTAAACCTGTCCTGCCTTCCAGCACATTTGTTTAGTCTTGGGTTTGCACAATCCAATGCTTTGGTTACCAACCATTAGAGCTATTGTCATCCACCATTATTATCTCCTTCAGCAGGTTTTTAGGGGTGCGGTCGATGATGCTGCGCATGGCTCTTTTGATGATAGACAGGGCCTCGTTCAGGTAGATCAGCACCACTCCGACACTCGGCAGGTCCTTCGGGTAACTCTTTTTCAAACACCTGTTCATTCAGGAACAAAAATAATTTTTGAGAAAAAATAGCCACCAGTCTTTAGTCTTTAACACCAGTCTGCTGTGTGAAGGCTTTATCGAAAGGCAAACCAGGTGAACCAGAAAGATGGATATATTTTGCAAACAATGAACTGGGTGGAGTTCATAGGGCATAGTTTTTTTTTTATCTTACCTTGGATCTCTGGTATCTGGAAGAACTCGATCGAGAGGAAGGCGATCGCTCAGAAAAACATTGTATCCATACTTCTGAAACAAACCCTCTGCCTCTTTTTGTTCTTCCTCAGACAGATTCTCCCCCCAGTCCTTGAACAGGGGAGATTTGGGGAACAGTTTATTGGACTTTTCCTCTTTGGGCGCCTCCTTTTGCTCCTGGGCCGCTGCTTCAGGTTTTTCTTTCTGCTCTGGTTCCTTTTTAGCTGGTGGCTGTTCTGCAGCTTTTCTGTGTTCCTCTCTTTCCTCTTCCATCATTTTCTGCATGGCTTCTTGTTTTTTGCCAAAAGTTTTGATTACATTATCTGGACAAATGTAAGTGATCAAGAATGACAGGGAGAGAGCAAAATAAGTCAGAGGCAAAAAAACTAGACTAGATGAAAAAAAAATAATAAACAAGAAGTTATTTTCTAAATTCAAATAGTACCTTTTTTCCCTTGAGATAAAACATTCTTTTGACTGATTCTGCAGCCCTGATTCTAAAAGAGTTGGGACACTGGTTCTTCTCACTTTGCATATTTCAGGTATTGAAGTCATAATGAATGTATACTTACATGAACAATAAGGTTTAATGGTTTGAACACTGAATAATTTCATTGAATTTGTTTGACTTTTTTCAATTGGATATAGATTGAAAATGATTTGCAAATGATTAAGTTCTGTTTTCTTTATGTTTTACACATTTTTAGAGACTGGTTTAGAGATCAGATTGTTTCACCTAGTCTATCCACTGCACTGTTCCACCTGCTTCTTCAGCATGCTATCTGTAAGAACCTGGACTAAACTTAGACACATAACCAACACAGCTGCCAGGATAATTGGTGTCCTCACACCCAACCGCACAGAGCTGAACAATATAACCACTGCGACCTCTATAGAGCAGGACATCACACATCCAGTCAACATCCACATCATCCCACTGTGCTCAGGGCAGAGATGATGTCAGAATTATAGATAAAAGATATAGATCACATATTTATAATGCAATTTCCCTAACTGCAGTCATATTACATCCATAATATATTAAAGCAATGGAATATGAGTCAAAGGTTTTAAAATAGAGCATACTGAACATGCGGGATAGACAGTCAGTAAGTTCCTTAAATGGAGCACTTCCTGAAGTTGCACACATACTTCTCTCTTTCTCTCGCTCTCTCTATCATTGCCACACCTGATCCTCTCCAGGTGAAAGGTATGATCGTCATCAGTCAGCTAAGAAATGAAAATATTCAGAAGCTATTTCAATACGATACGTTTTCCGGAATACGCTGGCACAGCGGGCTCAGAAAATGAGTTCAGCAGATGTTAGGCTATGTTTGTAATTGATATTAACACAACAGATCTGCAAAATCTGAAGAGATCATTTCATTTTCCTGTATTTGGATATTTATGAAAGAACATGAACTTTTAAAATTACATTAACATGAATATTATTTCCTCATTCAGTTCTCTCTCCTTGTCAATTCTCATAATGCTTTTTTTAAAAAAAACAACTGGTGATATTAAGCTTGCAATGCATAAAGTGAGTTGATTTAGACTTTTTAAAAGCCTTATACAAGTGTCCCAACTAACGAAGTGCAAGGTGATCAAAGTCAAGATGATGTCTTGTGTTTTGGCACAAACAGCACTAACAGGTGTGGCACTACTCTCCTGGGTATGATATCTACGTTCTGGTGTGATTAGAAAACATATCAGGGTTTTCATGAAGCTGTAATAAACACTGCTTTCCATTTTATCATCATCATCGTCGTCCATTTTTACATCCTCGGCAGGGGAGAGATGAATGATTGGCTCAACTCACAGAGACTGTCGATACTGTCCTCCAGATCAGAAAAGCTCCTGCTCCGACGTGATGTGTCCGGCGCTTTATCGACCACCGCTGTGTCCTCGGGTCTTCTCATCAGAGCGATACTGGCGCAGAGGACGAGCCCAATCCCCACCAGTATGAGGGCTGAGCGCCTGAACGACACCGCTCTCATGATGGCAGCGCACCGACTTGACTGACAACTGGCAAGAGAATGAAAAGCTCGCAGGTAACCGACGCACATTCAGTTCATCCCACTCGTCCGACTGGTTGAGCCATGCAGCGGAGATAACAAACATGTTGACAGGTCCTTCATAACCGTGACGTACCCCTCATTAATAAAAGCGTCTGAGCCGCCTGACAGCTCCTCTCCCCCCGCCGCCTGCCCGTACTGCTGCAGGTGATGCCAATCTGCGGGCTGTAGTGACTCCCGCAGCTCACTGTGTAGAAGCTTTTTTTTTTTTTTTTTTTTTTTCTACAACACATTCACACGGCTTTTGTCTTATAAAGAATAACTTTTTTAAAACCGGTGACAACAAGAAACTAAAGGTAAGTTATTATGTCCACTTAAAAACACATGTTTTTAACCCCTTTTCGTGTTTTTGGGTGCTCCTCCTCTCCAATCAAAGTCATGCAGAAGAGCATCGTGCCGCTTTGGACAAAAGCCTCTGCTAAATGCCCTAAATGTTAATGTAAATGTAAATCATGTCTCGTGTCAGTGACACAAATAAAGAATTGTGCCAAGATTATGATTATTAAGGATATAAAACTGTTATAAACGAGACTTTTTTTCCTCGTTATGTGTGTAATATATTCAAACAACAGAATATGCTTCAAAGGTTTGAAAACGTGTTTTTAAAAATGTTTATGTAGTTCCATAGTCCCATTTGATCAAATATGATTGAGGGTTTTGGACTGCGGTCAAATCAGCTGCTGCTTTTTTTTTTTTTTTTTTCCCCCAGTGCGCACATACACTAATATTTACTGTAATCGTAATGAACCCGCTCTGACTGGGGTCAGACTGCAGTCTCACAATCAGACCCATGAAACATACGAAACTTTTACAGTCTTAATGAAATTGAAAAAAATAACAACTCAAAACCAACTTTTTTTTTCTTTTTTTCTTTTACAAGGTATCCAAGATTCATATACTGCTGAACTTAGTACTTCATAGACTACGTGAATGCATATTTATTGTGCACTATTAGAGTGTCACTTTGTTTAAATACTGACCAGAAAATAAAACGATTTAAATAAAAACGTAATTTCCATAAGTAGTTAAAGATTCATATACTGCTGAACTAAGTACTTAGTAATATTCATGCAAATAGTCTAGGAAGTACTAAGTTCAGTAGTACTTCTCTGTTTTTTGGTTTCGTTTTTTTTCTTTTTCCCATGGGTCTGTTTGTGAGACGGCACTCTGCTCCAAATTCACTACCAGCAGCTGGTCAGAGTGTTTACATTCCTATTACCGTAAACATTTGTTCATTTGCGCACTGGGAAAAAAAGATGCAGCTGATTTGACCAAGCCAACGCGAACCACCGCAGTGATTTTGGGACAATCAATAAGTTCCACAAATGGAGGTAACATGCATTTAGAGACTTCCTCAAGTTGCACACGTTGTTCATGACTTGGGTTAAAATTTACCGAAGATGACTTATGTAACTGCAAAACAAAACCATCTCCATACTTGGTTATTCGCAGGATTCTCTGATCTCCCGGGGGAAAGTATTGTGTATGACCCTTCCAACCACCAAATGCAACATCCTGATGCGTGTAACACTTTGTATACAAGAATTCTATAACCCAATAATTAACAATAAAGTTTCCTGACAAGAGTGAAATTAAAATGATCTGGTAAATAGAGACAGTGTTAAGTTGTTACACCTCCATACACTGAAGTCCAAATGTTTGCCAGTGAAACCTCATGAGTCAGTGCACAGCGTGTCAGCTGGTCTGGACGTGCAAAAATAGGACATTAAACATGTAAGTTTTCAAAGATGAGTGAATAGTGGATTGAGATTAATTTTGATTTCAATACAGCTTTTCTATCAGGGAAGTTAATTAGATATTTGCTAATGGTACCATATAATAGACAGATGGATAAATATGTCATCTATAGCAGAAAGAAAACAGTTTGGTAGTTTCTTGTGTATGCGTTACATTCAAACTAATGGAAAGCCTATAAGAATCCCCCCAGGCTCATGAATCGCCTGTCACACCCCTTAATAGTGGAGCCAGTTACAAGTGAACGGGAACAGCCAGTGTGGAGTAAGGCGTGTCTATGGAGCCACAGTGCAGACCAGCTCTACTCCTCTTTTAAAACTGTCACACAGTGGTTGTGGTACTGTGCATTTCTTGCAGTCTGACACAGTGACATATGAGCAACAGCCCTTCCAGCAAACACTAGGACTGCTTCAGCCTCTTTCCAGGTCTCCTGCTGCTCCTCTCGTTGTCACTCATCCTCTTGAGCCACTCTATGCTGCAGGTGTGAGAGTATTTTTACTCATGTTGTTTTATTTGTGGATTTTTCCTTATTTTGTTAACATAGATTATGAATTGTGTGGCTTTATAAAGTGGTCATCTGAACTCTATTGTTAACTAATTATTGGTAAAGTTATGAATAATTATAACAATAACATTGTAGCTAAAATAATATTCCACATCAATATTTGTGGATTTAAACTTTAAACTGATCTTATCTTCAATGGAAAAATACCATTACAAGTAAAATCCTGCATTCAAAACCTTACTCGAGTAACAGTACATGTGTATTATCTGTCACATTGCAGTGAGGATTGTCACATTCTGTTTTTTTGTTTCGTGGCTTCCTGTTTTATTTTGAAAAGTAACTTTCCTCTCCTTTCAGGTCACTTGCCTTTCCCCATGTGTCATCCGTCTGATTGCCTCCCCTGATTCCTGACTGTGTCCACCTATTCCCCTTTACCCTCCTGCGTCTTACAGACTGCGTTTCCCTTTGTCTTGTGCCGGAGTGTCTCGTTCTGCCGTGTACTCCAGCCATTCGCCACAGCCCTCGTCTTGTCCAAGCCGTGATTTCCTTGTTGGTAACTCTGTATTCTTTTTGCCTCTTAACAAGTGATTTTTTTGTTTGATAATTTTATAGTGCAGCTCTGTCTCACAGTTTAAATTTACAGCCTTTCTTTTGATCCGTTGGAATGATTTTTTGAACTGTACTGAACATTTCATCTGGGGGAGAATGTGCAGGAGTGTCCTTTATAAGATATGTGCCCAGATCAGAGACTTCATGGTGTTGTGGAATTTCGGCTTGCATGACCATTCAGGAGCAATGAAGAAAACTCAGAGACACCGATGACTTGTTTTGAAGTAGTTTAAACAAAAAAAATCAGGGAGGAACAAAAAACAGCACCGTCATATGCATGTTGCATTGTCAAGTTAATCCTCCTGAAATGTACCTGAAAAGATTTTGTCCACAGCTCTGAAAGCACCCCTCCTATACACAGTCATCTGTTAATCAACAAGTAAGTGGAAAGTTGCTGCAGAGCTTCTCACCTCTGACCTGGTGAGGAATAGAAAGACAGTGCATCAAAGACAGCAAGTTCACAATTGCAGATCGATTGAAGGCCACCTTATGAGTTTACATATTTAACAGCCTTGGTATCTCAGAGATCCGTTTTGTAGACAATCCTGCAGCAGACTGAACTGATAAATTTAAAGATCATGAGAGATATGATCTCAGATCAGACGTCACTATGCCCTCATTTATAACTTATCGGGCCTAATTGATATATTCTGTGTACGTCGTGTGACATCTTATCCTGTGGGGCCAGAATGTTCTTGGCTGTAGATCTTTCTCTCACAGATCCCCCCCTTTTAATCATGAGATCAACACTAACTTACCAAATTTCAATTTAGCTAGGGAGGGTTAGGCAGGAACGAAATGGTGTACACCTACGTTCACATTAAACACAAAATCGGTTACATTTTAACATCTTCTCTCAGTTCAGCATAAAGTAATTGTGGTATATGTCAAAAACACATATACCTCCTTTAAAAATAGTATCACCCAATTAATCTAATATATAATATTACACATATAGTAAAAATGATCTCCAGAAATCATTGTGTTAACCTTAAGAGGAAGGTTCCAGGATATTAACACGTTCTCCTTGAAATCATCCAACCAGATCTCTGCAACCATCAAGGCATTAGATCAAGTGCATACGGTTTGTGTGCCCTCTCAATGTGAGCTATTCTGGAGCAAGGCACAACTTCTACACTTCGTCCACACAGCCACACCTGGGCAGTCAAGACACAGATGGTCAGAAGTGATTAAGCAAATCTTCAGGTTTTGATGCTTTTGATGCTTCAGGATTGATTTTAAGGTTCTTTTGCTGTTTTTTAAATGTCTTAACAACCTTGCGCCCTCCTACTTATCTGACCTGCTTTTACCATATCAACCCTCGTGGACCCTGAGGTCCTCCGGCACTGGCCTTTTATCCAAACCAAAACCAAGAACTAAAAGCCACAGTGAGGTGGCATTTAGCCACTATGGCCCCCACTTTTGGAACAGCCTGCCGGAGAGCCTCAGGTCTGCAGAGACTGTTGATATTTTTAAGGGGAGGTTAAAGATGCACCTTTTTAATCAGGCTTTTAACTAATATTTTAAAATTCTTATTCTGTTCTTTTGCGGCATTTTATGTTTTTGCTTCTATCTTGTTTTTTAAGATGATTTTAATCTTAAATAATTTTCTCTCTTTTATTTATCTTCGGTACTATTTTATTTTATCTATTATCTTTTATATTTTTATCCTTTAAACTATTCACTCCATTTACTTATCTTTGGTCAGGGTTTTTATCCTGTCTTATGTTTTTAGATTTTAAGGTTTAACTCCAGAGTTTCCCCAAGGGGGTCCTCCACACTGGGAGCTGTGTCTGGGCTGCTGCTGGGGGTGCTTGTCCTTGGGTCCCTTCGGCCTGGCCAGCTGTCGTCTGTCAGGGTCGGGCTGCCTGGGCACTGGTGCCCTCAGTGGCACGGCCTGTGACTCCTCCCAGTGTGGACGGTCCCAAAGGTGGCGCTTCCTCTGTCCTCTGTGCCTTGCCATGTCTCCCTATTGCCAGTGGTAAGAGTGTGTGTGTGTGTGTGTGTGTGTGTGTGTGTAGTATGGAGGGTGGGAGGGAGGGGCTTTCTTTATTCTTTATTATTGTTCTGTCTTTCTTGTGTAAAGCACTTTGTGCTGCATGCGCGTGTATGAAAAGTGCTCTATAAATAAAGTTGATTTGATTTGATTTAAAATTAAACTCTGCCGCATGTTGTTTTAATGCAAGTTACCTAACAGCGTTGGCTACTACTCACATCTACCTCTCTCCACTTTGAACTTGAATTCCACCATCAAACCCACCAGTTTCTTGCATCTGTCTGCTGCAAAGACTCCCATAACAGAGGGCCTCCTGTCTGAAACAAACATAACAGTAGTAAAAGTAATGCTCTAACATTTGTACTGCCTTTTAACACATACATTTTTGCTATGATGTCTTACAGAGAAAATGTTGTAACTAGTGACATGTGGACTGATTTAGTCTGACAAATTCTGGTGGTCTTTGTTCACTTATTTGCAATTAAGTTTACATGACTTGCACATTTCCACCTTTTTGAAAACCAAAAATGTTTTACTGTCTGAAAAATAAATTCAGTGACATGAACAACAGCCACAAAAGTAGAAATTCTTTTTTTGCTGGAAAGTTCCCTATAATAACTCTAACTTAGGTCTAGTGGCCTACATCACAGCTCTGTTACCAGTGCTCAGTGTGCAAACAACATTGAGGCTGACAGATACACAAACAACCCCAAAAATCAGCAGACCAAGACACCAAGCTCAATGATATGTTCTTTCTGTCTGTCAGTCTGATCGATCGCCTCCGATCCATTGCAGTGAGTCACTAGAGACTGTTGCAGACTTGCACCTTGGCACACATCTTACTCATTTCATCGTCAACAGCAAACCTGTCTAACTTACTGGAGTTAGCAAGGAGTTTGTATTGTAAATATCAAAATTCTAAGTTTGAATATCTTTTCCAAAACTATACTAAACTACTAAATATAGCCCCATTCACACCACAAGTCTTAATTCTCTATTCGGATTTTTTGCTCAGATCCGATTTTTTGTTTGGCTGTTCACATTACCTTTTAAAATGTGGCCCATATCAGATTCCAGTGTGAACTGTTTGCGGTTTCGAACTGACCAGCATGCGCAACAGAACAATAATAATGACGCAGTGACGAGTTCAGCAGACACAGCACGCTGTCTGCCGAACTCCTCAGAGTCTCAGGCTCGTCTTCACCTACTTTGTAGCTATCCAGCAGCTCCAACAGTTCCAGCAAGATTTATGTCAGATTTGGGCCACAGTCTGCCTGCAGTCTGAACAGGGTCTATATTGCCCTTTTAATTTGTGAAGCTGTCACTTTTGGCATTTGTGATGGCATTTCATTCTAACTATTTCCAGAATTTTTATAAACTAATGAATCAATAAATCAAAAACTGATCAGCAGTAATTGAAGTAGACATTAGATGCTGTCCTTTAGTCTTTAAATTTAAGCTTCAAATCAAAATGATAAAATTATTGATAAAAATATGACATAGGGCTTTGTTTCAGCACAATAAAAGTAAACTTTATTGACCCTAGACCCATTCTGAACTCCAAACCCACATGCTCTGTAAATCTATAACTAAATTCCCAAATATTGCTGTCCCCTTTCCCCCTTTTTATAGATACATAAATACAATATTTACGTACAAGTAGGTCTGTTTTTTGTATCTGTCCAAAAATTGCACAGGACTGTCCAATCAGTGATCAGATGTCTTACTGTATTTTGTGTAACAAAACTAAAGACAAAGAATAAAGTTATTTTCAAGTTCACATGGACAGTTCTATTGAACAAATAAGTTAATGAGCCTTTGAACAAGCTGATTCTTCCAAAGCCTGGATAATCCTGTTTAAACAGCCATATTTAAAAAGTGTAATCCTATGTGAACAATGAATAATAATTTTATTAGATAGTACAGTAGCTTTAAACCGTCAGGAACACCATCACCCACTAAAGAATGGTTGTAGAAGGCCATATTCCTGCTGAATGTCAGAAATGCACATCCAGTCCACATCTTTCTCAATCTGTGGCCTTCACTTCATTTAGACCTATGTTTCCTTCACCCTATGATTTGCTTTACTGTCCGTCTCTGCTTGAAGGTTACTTCTGTAACAGATGATGAGGCTTACTAATGTACAAGCAGATAACATCAACAAATTTACCTAACAGCAACAAAGTATTGCATTGTATTATTTCCAAAAGTAGCAACATTTGCATAGTTGGGCAACTGTTACAGAACTAATTAATTTGCTCCAAAACAGTCATAGCAACACATCTTACTGACAGCATTGGATGTTTTAAGACCACTGCTGCAATGGTGAAAATTCAGTGTAGCCAAAATTATTATTATTATTTAAAAAGGGCAATATGTAAGAATTTTAGTTGAAAACACTAAAAAAAATTAAAAAAAATAAAAATTAAATTAAAAAAAAAAAAAATCAATGATCAACAGAATGTGAGGGAACAGCCATTATGCTAACCAGCTAGCCCTTCCTGATTCAAACCTCCAGGCAGATCAATAAATGGTACAAATAAGAATTACCAGCAGCTTTAATGTCCATTCATAACATGTTGTATCCATAATGATGGTTCGTCCTGTCGGGACTTATTTTCCCGATAATGACCGCTGTTCTATACATTATCCCTTACTTAATAAACCTTCATAATTCTAAAAATATCACATTTGCCATACTACCAACAAACACATGAATTTGTTGCTCCTAGACAACTTTAGATTTTTGTACACTTTAAGCAAAAGCTGTAACATGATGAATAGTAAAATTTGGACATGCTGGAAGGTGGACATTGTTACCTTTGGACAGAGTCAGGCTAGATGTTTTAACTCTTTCTAGTCTTCAAGTAAGCTAAGTAGCTTCATATTTACTAAACAGAAGTTAAACTGTCAATCTCATCTATCTATAGAAGTAAATGAGCCTACAGTATTTCCAAGGTGTCAGCCTTATTTCTTTAAGCAATTTTGTTACTCCTTGGTTTCATTTGGGTAGTTAATTACTTTTAAATGTATCTAGCTGCTAATAGTAGTTTATCCTCTGAAATTTCCAAATGTGAGAGGATTGTGCTGAAACCAGGATCTGTACTCTTCATTCTTTTGCCTGTCATAGTCTTATCAGCTTTAGGATTTGTTGTTGGATGGTGAAGTTAACTCACATGAATTTCCAGCTCAACATTTTTTGCGCCGTACACTTTCATTCCTTCATTGAGGTGAAAAGTCCTCATACATGCATCATAATTTTTGGTCAAAGCCTTGTGCTTTTGCAAGGTATGGAATAACCACAAGGTTATTATAGCACACACAGGACACAGGAGAAACCACCATTGTTTGGTCAGCTTTGATTTGTGTCAGCAAAGCTTCAGACCTGCATGATGGGAAGAACAGAGAGACCGTTCACACATCACACTACAATACACTGCAATACACTTCCTTAATTTAAAAATCCAGTCACACAGTAGGGTTTTTTGTTATGAGTCGTTCAAAAAGTGTCATTGTCCTGTAAATGACAAAATTCTGTACAACCCTGATTCCAAAATAGTTGGGATGCTGTGGTTCTTCTCATTTTGTGTGATGCATTCATCAAATACATAGAGTGTATTTACGGAAACAGTGAAGTTTATCAGATTGAACATACAACCATTATTTTGTCTATGCAGCAGATTAATTCGAGTGAATGTTGAAAATGATTTAGAAAACACTATAACATCTTTTGTGCTGGTGGTAAGCACGAACCTTTTAAAGGAGACATATTATCTTTTTTCATAATTTTGCTTTCCTTGTGTGCATTATACAGTATATGTTATTGTGCATGAAGTTCTGTGCGTGGACGGGGCGGGCTCTCACTGCCTGTCTGTCACTCTCACACCCGCAGGTACAGGCAGAGACATGGAGACCTGCACCAAGTAGCAGTGGTGGAGACGTTCCAAAGTGTGTCTATACTTCATGAGAATCAATGAAGACAATGCTCAGTGCCACAGGTGCAACACGTCTTTTGCATGTAAGGGTGGGAACATGAGCAATCTTTTAAAACAGCTAGTGGAATTGCATCACATACAGATAAGAAATGCAGTCTCTGTATGTTATGCTAGCAGGAGCCCATACAGAGTTAATTAAATTAAACAAACAGGGGTTGATAGCCCCAAGCGACCATTAATGAAGTGAGCATTTAGCTACGAGGTCATGAATTGGAGTCTCTATGGTAAGTAACCCTAACCGACGTGAGGACAGAAATAGATAAATAAGATAATAGCGCATATAATAAGATTAAATGTGTCATGCCCCACTCACCCACGAGTAGGCTTAAATAGTTAAGAATGTTTGTAGTCACAATGTTTATACAGTTTACAGGGAATCATGTAATGAAGTAACAGGCTTTTGATGCCGGAGGGAAATTGACATTTTTTACATGGAAAGAAACATTCTAATGTATTGTACTTAATGCCGTATTTACAAGACGGAACCAATAAGTTAAAATTTGACGTAGCCATTTCAAATGTTGCTTAAATGTCTCCTCATCATGCAATAACTCTTAAAATCATTTAATATGTAAGGTAGTCTGCGATTTTGCCATTACCAGTGATACTGATCACTTCATTATGTATATGCATAATTTATGATATTATATGTAATATTGAGTGGACAAATATGGTTGAAAAAGATGGATGAAATGCAAATAGCTTGGCTCGTTTCCAGAGAAACATCTGGTAGGGCTTTGAAGCGGACACTTTTCTTTATCCATTTGTCCCATTTTTTCTGCTGCAATGAATGACCCTGATTTCCAATGTGCTGAGTGAGCTGAGGGTTAGAACGTGTGTGCGTTTAGCATTAAGATATATAATACATATATATATTTAGACTCTGTAATAGTTACTTGTTCAAACTAGTGTTGGCTCATGACTGGCCTCACCCCACATGGCTCAAACAGAGAAGGCCTGTAAGGAAAATCAAAATCCTAACTACTAGGGCCTTATCAACTTCAGGAAGTTAAGAACAAAGGAACTGAGCCAAAGCCCAAAAGGTGTGAAGAATTGTAACTCAAGGTATGACCCATCCCCAAGACTTTCACCTCATCCCTATTGGATTAAAGTGGCCGTGGGTCTGAAACTCCGACAGGATGACCATGACGTCACGCAGAGTTTAAAGGTCAGGAAAGTAGTTGCTGTACGGGAGTGCTTTGAAAGTTATCCACCACAGCCCTGTATTCAACCTCATCACCCTTGCTGATACATCAACAACAGCAGAGTCATCAGAGAACTGAAGATGGCAAGACTCTGTCTGGTAGCTGAAGTCCATGGTGTAAAGGGTGAAGAGGAAATGAGAGAAGACAGTCCCTTGTGGGGCCCCGGTGTTGCTGACCACTGCATCTGACACACAGTGCCGCAAGCGCACGTACTGTGGTCGGCCAGTGAGGTAATCCACGATCCAGGACACAAGGGGGGGATCCACCAGCATCGCCGTCAGCTTGTCATGCAGTAAAGCAGGCCTGATGGTGTTGAAAGCACTGGAGAAATCAAAGAACGTGACCCTCCCAGTGCTCCCCGGCTTGTCCAAGTGGGCGTAGACACGGTTCAGCAGGTACATGATGGCATCCTCAACTCCTTGTAGGCGAACTGCAGGGGATCCTGACCATAGGCCTGAGCTGATCCAGGACAAGTCTCTCCAGGTTCTTCATGATATGAGACGTCAGTGCCACCAGTCTGAGAGTAGTCTGAGAAACCACTGGGCTGCGGCGTCTTTGGCACTGGAACGAGGCAAGACGTCTTCCATATCACACACAGGGACCCTCTGGAGGCTCAGGCTCATGTTGAAGACATAATGAAGCACTCCACAGAGCTGTTGGGCACAGGCTCTGAGAAGCTGTGGGCTGATGCCATCAGCGCCTGCAGCCTTACCGGTGGGGAGTTTGCTCAGCTATCTCCTCAAATGAAGCAGTGTAAACAGAGCAGGCCGAGGAGGTGGAGAGTTGGAGTCCATAGCAAGAGGAAGGCAGGTAGCATGGCAGCCAGAGGAGGTGTGAGGAGTGGGGGATGAATGTGAGGGGCTCATAAAGTTGGATGAGGTGCTATCAGGAGGGGTGGGGGGCAACAGAAGCATTGTTGGCTGGAGACAGCCAACAGGAGAGCCAGCAGGGGCCTGGGCTGCAGTGTCAAACCTATTGAAGAACAGATTTAACTCACTGGCCCAAGCCACACTGCCATCAGCTCCACTGCTAGTTGGTCTGTAACTGGTGATGGTCCTCATACCACTCCAGACCTCCCGCATGTTATTCTGCTGGAGTTTCCTCTCCAGCGTCCTCCTGTAGCTGTCCTTAGCCTCTTTGATCTTTGCATTCAGCTCCCTCTGAATGTCCTTCACCTCCTCCCTGTTGCCACCTCAGAAAGCCCTCTTCTTCTTTTGGCTGAGCTTTGATGTCTTTTGTTACCCAAGGCTTGTTGTTTGGGTAACAACGCACAGTCCTTGCTGGGACAATGCCGTCCTTCTACTTCCGGCTCACAGCCTCGGGAAAAAAATCTCGAGCCTGTGCAGAACGCAAACATCCGATCCGATCTGATGGAACGTATACATGCACGAGTAATGTGACTATCAATCGAATAACCTAGGTGTTTTAATCCGACTATGAGAAATCTGATCCGATTTTAGTCAGACTAAGGTGTATATAGGCGTATACATGCATCTTATAAATCCGATCATAGACGGACTAACCCAGTAACTGGGTTTTCTTGAGTGTCGTGTAAACACACTGACTGTCTTTGTGGTTACAGGCAGCCTCTTCGCTAGAGGCACATAGCAGGGGGTGAGAAGCACCAAGTTGTGATCTGAACTTCCCAGCGTGGGAGGGGACGTGGAGGTGTAAACATCCTTTACATTAGCATACAGCAGGTCCAGGGTCTTCTCCCCTCTGGTTTTACAGGTCACATACTGGGTGAATTTCAGGAGTGTCTTTTTAATGGAGACATGTTTGAAGTCACCCGAGATTATAATGAGAGCAGTCGGGTGTGCAGTCTGTAGTCCAGCCATTGTGGAGTGGATGACGTCACATGCTGACATCAGGTTAGCGGAAGGTGGAATATACACAGCCACTACAATAGCATGTGAGAATTCACAAGGTAAATAGTACGTACAGAGACCCACAGCTAACAGTTCAATATCCGGGCTGCAGATGCGGTCTTTAATGGTAATGTGACCAGGACTGCACCACCTGTTGTTCACGTAAACAGCAAGCCCCCCTCCTTTGCGCTTACCGTTCTTAGTGGGGAATATGTAAGAATTTTGGATGAAAACATTCAATAAGTTAATAAAATTAACAGAATTGACAGAAATATCATTTGATGCTATGATATCTATGTATAGTGTTGCAGAGAAACCTAATGCTATGAGCATGTTAACCATATGGCCCTAACCCGTCACACGGTTTATCAGTTTGTCCTGCCTTTCAGCACGTTTTATTAGTCTTGGGGCCCTCCATCCAGAGACCCTGGTGGTAGTGAGGCCTTTCTGCTCGTCGCGCCTCACTCTTGCGATATGCAGATTTGGGTTCTGCTGTTTAAGCATCTTCACGTAAATGTCAAGATCCCCCTTCAGGTCCTCCGAGTTGGACAGAGAATGTGAGCATATGCTTTGATATAAGGGGAGACAAAGGCTCAACAGAAAGGCTACCAGTTTCTACACTGGTTACCCATGTGCCAAGCACACATTAAGCATGTTAAGGAACAGTTCTGATCATATACATGCTTCACAGTCCAGCATGTTGTGAATGTGTCAGATGTCTAATTGTAGTTAGTGAGAATGAACTGAGACACTTGTATTAGGCTTTAAAAAGTGTAAATCAACTCACTTTATGCATGGCAAGCTCAATATCACCAATTTTTAAAAGGATTATGAAAAAATTGACAGGGACAGAAAACTGAATAAGAAAACATTATTCATGTCAATGTAATTAATTCATATCAACATTTTAAGTAAATATTTCTTCATATATATCTAAATATATAAAAAAGGATTGTCTATCTCTTCAGATGCCATGCACTGTGGAGTCAAGCCAGGCATGGCTGCTTTGAAATCCGGCTCCATGGTTTATTTTTGACGAAAGCCACAACAAACTGCACAATGCAGATCACGCCAACAGGAAGTAAGAGACAGAGGAACAACATAGTGCATCCGGCCAATTTTCGAAATAAAACACCCAGTGCAGGCTCCCTATTGAATAAAAACGAAAAACTACCAGATCAACAAAGTCAGGCAGGCAAAAGGCTCTGCTTCTGAAACATTGTTGCTATATTATGAATCTTGTTCTCTTCATACATTCATGGTATGATGCTGTGCGGAGGGCGGAATAAAACCTGTAGCAGATGCACATGTTTATTTTCAGTTTTTTCAGAGATTAGTTTCTGACAGTTTAATATTAATAGTAAATTTGCTATTTATGTTCTAAAACTAAATGTTACTTTCTGTAAGTGTTTTAGTGTGTCTGTTCAGAACATGGTGGGCTATGTTAAGTTAATCAAATAAAGTAATTGTCATTTTTGTGCTGGTTTATAGTTTAACCATTAGTGAGGTAGCTGTTTCCTGACACCAGCTGTTTTATCCCCCGTTGAAACGCATCCTGCTGGACTGACTTTTTCCATTCTTGTATTTGTACTTTTCAAAAAGGTTTTCATATCAGACAATACATGTGCTGATATATCTGTGATAGGCTAATATTGGCCAACAAAATTTGCCTACAAATATGTTGGTCGGGCTCTACTATTTTGCACAATGTTCATTGTGTGTTCTTCAAAAAATTTAGATGGTAAAAAATTTCAAGGGGTCATGTGAGTCATGTAATTTAAGATAATCCTGCTTGAAGTGTATTGTGAGAAGCATGAGAAAACCCTGCCTGAATAAACTCAGTCCACTGCATACAATTTAAAGGCATATTTACTCATTACTTTAATTCAGTTATAAAAAAAACAATTATAGTAGGTAGAGAAGGAAGACAACTGGATGAAATGTAATTGTAGAAATAGAAATATCATAGTTAAGGTGTCCTGTAACAATGTCCTTTGGGAGGTGTACATAGGTGTGTCAGGGCAAGGTGGTGCTCCCATTGGACCACTGCTACGTCGCTCTCTGTTTCGAAATTACTGGTGTTCCTAGCTTACTGTGCTGTAGCTTTGCTGTCGTTAAATGGATAAAGATGCTGTTAAAGTTGTTAATAATCCATGATGACAATCTACATAGGCTGGAAAAGACCAAGGAGAGGCCCTGCGGTTTGGGTGTAGACTCTCTCCCTATTCTGATGGTGTGTTGGAATAAGTAGACAACAATTCAATCAGGTCTTGCAGGTTTACTGAGTCTAACAGACAAGTATGCAGTGCCTCATTATGGTGTTCAGCCTAAACCTGTTCAAGTACATACATGAATGATCGCCGCATCAAAGAGTCTCCACATCTTCATCTCCATGCAGTATGTTCAGGTGGCAGACTGGTATAGGGCCAAGTACAACACATGGGGGAATTTAGATGGTAAAAAATTCAAAGGCGTCATGTGCGTTTTGTAACATGACATGGGAACATGAGAAAACCCTGCCTGAATAAACTCAGTCCACTTCATACAGTTTAAAGGTGTATTTACTCAATACTTTAATAGAGTTATGAAAGGAAAATTGTAGTAGGTAGAGAAGGAAGACAACTGGATAAAATGGAATTGTAGAACTAGAAATGTCACAGTTATGGTTAAGGTGTCCTGCAACAGTGTCCTTTGGGAGGTGTACATAGGTATGTCGGGGCAGGGTGGTGCTCCCATTGGGCCATCCCCCCTGCTAAAAATTAACAAATCACCTACTGACTCTACCTAACTAAAGTAATAAACATAATACAAATCATGTGCTATGTCAGTCTTTTGTTGTGTTACTTTTCCATTTAATCCAGCACTACATGTAGGTAACCCCAGTAAATCATGTGATTTCAGTGAATTGGCATTGACATTTTGTTGAACAGGAAATAAACACATTGGAGCAGAGGTTTCCCTGATTGCCTGAAGTTCCCCTCAGTTGACTTCACCACCAGTCTGTCAATGGTTTTATATGCTGCCAAATAAAGAGAATATTAGTATGTGTGTCATCAACATATCAGACAAAGCTCCTTGATGTGCTGTCGTAATATTAAATAAATAGTTCCATTTATTTTTTTTTGGCCTGCTGTGTATTTCATTTCAACAGATGTGCAACATTTGAGTTACAAAATATAATGTAATATTCATATTTGATTTGTTTGTGAGCTGCTGTAAGACTTAGACTCTATTATGCAAAGCTTTGCAAATGTATGGGCAAGACCAACTGGGAGGAACGCCCAGGGCAGACCCAGAACTTGCTGGAGGTACAATACATCCCATCTGGCCCGGTGATGCCTGGGGGTCCCCCAGTAGGAGCTGGAAAGTGTTGCTGGGAAAAAGGATGTCTGAAATACCCTAACCTGCTGCCTCCACAACCCGACTCCAGGTAAGCAGGATGGATGTTGAGGAAACAGGTGGAACAGTGCAATAAGATTGACTGGATGCAACATTTTGATTTCCCTTCGGAATCAGAAAAATGTCATCTTATTTCCTTAAAACCTGATTTAAAAAAAAAACAAAAAACTGTGGTGCTGGGTAAAACAAAGAAAACAGATCATTTGCAAGTCATTTTCAATCTATATCCAATTTAAAAAAAAGTACAAAAACAAGATTTTCAATGTTCAAACCATTAAACCTTATGTTTGTGTAAGTATACATTCATTATGAATTTAATACCTGAAATATGCAAAGTGAGAAGAACCAACTCTTTTTGAATCAGGGCTGCAGAATCAAGAGAATGTTTCATCTCAAGGAAAAAAGGGATCTTGCCTCTGGCTCATTTTGCTCTCTCCCTGTCATTCTTGATCTCTAAAATTTGTCCAGACAATGAGCTCAAAACTTTTGAGGAAAAGCAAGATGCCATCCAGAAAATGTTGGAAGGGTATAGAGATGAATGCAGAAAAGCTGCAGAACAGCCACCAGCCAAAAAGGAACCAGACCAGAAAAACAGAATCAAGGAGCTTGGAACACACCAACAGAAGCAGAAGCAGACAGAAGCAATGAACAGACAAAGACAAGAGGGAGAGCAGAGACTTAAAACCCAGACACTAACGATGAGACGAGGAACAGGTGAGGAGAGAGAGAGGAGGGAGGAGGCCAGGTGAGGTAACGAGGGGGGAAGCACAGGGGAGAAGACACTGACAGACAGAGGGAGACACACTGCAACAAGGGGAATACACAGGAGGACTTCAAAATAGACTCTGTGTTTTAGTCAAACTGGAGTCAAATATTATACCTAAGTACTTGTATGTCTCCACAATTTCTACATTTCCTCCATGAACAGTGCATGCAGCAGGATCAGGATGGTTCCTTGGTTTTTGTCACGTTTAAGTCCAGGTAGTTATCATCGCACCATTCCACAAATGAAGGCAGTGCACAGCCGTGATCTGATTGGGCCCCCTGGAGGAGTGACAGTAGGGCCGTGTCATCTGAAAATTGAACAAGATGGCTGTCCACTTGGGAAGACCAGCAGCCGTCAGTATACATAATAAATAACACAACAGAAGAGACACAGCCCTGTGGAGAGCCTGTGTTTGAAGTGATGGAGGTGCGACATATGACCATTTACAAATACTCGCTGAATTCTGACTGTTAAAAAAATGTAAGAGCAACAATAAAATCTGCTCAGGTAGATAAAAGTAAGACGCAAGACGTTCAATTAAAATATGAGGCACATTTTGTGCCGAGGTATGACTTGGAGTTGTGTTGTGGCCGTTGAACCTGAAGTGCTATAAAAATAATGTTAACCCTTTCAATGATCCCTGCCCCTACATCACCTTTGATAGTGAACTATACTGAACAGTTCATCTGTGGGAGAGTGTGCAGAAGTGTACTTTGAGAGATGTGCCCAGATCAGTTGGACTGACCTCTGTTGAAATGAAAGGGGCTCTGTGGAACTTCTTTGTTGCCAACAACAAGACTAATGTTTCACATATTATTAAAAGCTGAGGAAAAATCATCAAATAAAAGCCTTGCATGTGCACTGGATTGCACCTTCATCACAAGAGACGTTAGAGCGACTGGCCTGAATTCATTGAGCTCTCTTGGATTGCTATCTTAAGGAACGGGCATTATGGTGGATGTCTTCCACATAGTCGGTTTCTGGTCATTCTCAACACACATCTGGAACAATAGTGTTAACACTTCACTAAGCTGGTCAGCACAGTGTTGCAAAGTGTGACCATAGATGGAGTCAGGGCCAGCAGCCTTATGTATATTTAACCTCTTCAGTAGATTTTTGAAAGTTTACTGCGATATCACAGTATCATTCTGTTTGGGACAGAGATTCCCGCAACATGGAAATATTATTCATAAAATCAGACCTTTCAGTTATTTCTTTGTTATCACTGTGTAAATTAATTGATTATGTTTAATATCCTTTTTAAAATGTTCAGTCATAACGTTAGCATGGTTGAATGCTTTAGGCTTTTCCACAGGATGTTAAACAGTGAGTATATCCAGTGGAGATGGAATTAATTAGCAGTAAATGTCGTGACATTTTTTAAAACACAAGGGTTTAAAATCCATAGTTGAGTCCTTTGTGGTACATCTGTTTTATAAAACAATGAAATGTTTTATAAACCATTTGCTAGACATTTTTCTTAAATGCAGATTTGTTAGCCAGACATTTTGACTTGTCATAGCGGGAAAGGTTCATGTTACATGTCACAGTATCTGCGATGTAAAAAGTCTGTTACCTCTGCAGCTGTAAAGGGTAGAGTTAAGGGGACAGTTTTAAACACAATGAGCATATGGATGGATGGCAGATAAGAAGTGGAGACATTTTAGAAGTTTTTCTATTTTAATACTTTTAGCTTGCTGCATAACAACTTGTTACCACTGAATCGTCTACAAATTCTAATGAATATGAATATGGTATACTATAGGACAATGTCTTAAAATTTAAAAAGCTATCCTGGACAAAAGAGACAGTTGTCGAATAGAGTAAAACATGGCCATGGACAGGATGGCTGTAATGGAAAATGCACTCCCTAGCAAAGAGTGACACTCCTCAGCATAACCTTTTCACAGATTTCTTACTGACTTGATGAGCACGTTTAACCTGTTGAGGTGTGACCCGACAAGCTGAGTATTTCGGCTTGCATGATCATTCAGGAGCAATGAAGAAAACTCAGAGACACCGATGACTTAGTAGTTTACACAAACAAAATCAGGGAGGAACAAAACACACAATCAACAGCACAGTCATATGCACATTGCATTGTCAAGTTAACCCTCCCGAAACATACCCGAAAAGATTTTATCCAAAGCTCTGAAAGCACCCCTCCCATACACAGTTATGTGTTAATCAACAAGTGGAAAGTTACTGCAGAGCTTCTCAGCTCTGACCTGGTGAGGAATAGAAAGACAGTGCGTCAAAGACAGTAAGTTCGCAATTGCAGATTGATTGAAGGCCTGGGCAGTCAAGACAAGATTATGTTTTGTTGCACTGACAGAAGTCTAAATGGTTATGTTCTATAAGGGAGCATAAAGTGGATACACAAAAGACCACCAAAAACAAATGTCACATCAGTAATATTAGTAAATAGTATTAGTATTTAACGTTAAATGGTTGTATAATCAAATTAAGAGAAACCCACCTCTCTCATAAAGAACACGAGAAAATAAAAAATTTAGGATTTAAAAACATGTTTTATTCCTCTTATAGAAATGGGCATGCAAGAGGGGTCACAATATTGATTTCAAATAAAGTGACTTTCCAGCTCTGTGGGCAGATCGTTGATACAGCGGGGCATTACATCCTGGTTAAATGATTCCCTAAGAATGTCGAATTTCACAAGAAACCTAAATATCCCTGACGTCCCACCTTCAAACACAGCCTCATTTGGCCATCCATGATAAAGCTCCCACTCCCACCTCCCACTTTTCTATAGGAATACATACTTCCTACGGGCAATGCACTAGTTTGGTTCAAACAATGCAAAAAATTGAACTGGAAAAAAAAGGCACAAATACTAAGATGGGGGGCACATGTCAGTGATTTCAAACCTGCACAGATGGACGAACCTGCTCCAACAGAAAACTGACAGCTTGTTAGATCTTGTTAAATCTAAATGGGAAAAGGAAGCCAATATAGCTCTCACAGAGGAGGACTGGCTTAACATGTGTAATTCACATGCAACTACTTAAAGTTCAGGTCAATGGAGAGAATTTGTGTAGAAGAACACTATTAGGTTTTTCATCACCCCAAAGATAAAATGGTTTCAGAGTGGCAAACAAGGACATTTTTTTTTCTTAATTTTCATTTGACCTTTATTGATGTGTGATGAACCTCAGAGAGCTCCATGATACACAGTGCAGAGAGCATGTAAGCTTTGAGACAAGGCTTGCATATATACATCACCGTAGTCCAGAACAGATAAAAGTGGCAGCAACCAGTCTCTTTTTTGACTTAAAGGAAAGGCAGGATTTGATACTAAAATAAAAACCCAGTTTTAGTTTCAATCTTTTTACCAGCTGCTGAATATGATTTGCGAAAGAGAGGGAGTCATCAATTAATATACCAAGATATCAGTGATTGGAAACACACTCAATCTTCAAACCGTGAGAAGAGAGGATTGAGGGATGGTTTTTTGGTTTTGTTTTTGTATTAGAGAGAGTATTAGAGAGCATGACTTTAGTTCTGTCAGCATTTAAAACAAGTTTTAAATCATACAAATGTTCTTGAACTGTGTTAAAAGCAAGTTGTAACTGGGAGAGGGCCCCTTCTGGGGTGGGTGCTAAACTATAGAATACAATGTCATCAGCATAAAAGTGAGATTTCACATTTGACACATTTAGATCAATGTCATTGATGTACAAAATGAATAGGAACAGCCCCAGGACTGACCCCTGGGGTACACCTTTACTTACAATGAGCGAGTTAGAGGTGCAGCCCTATGCCTGTAGACACTGTGTCCTCTCGGTAAGATAATTAACAAACCAACCAACAGTTTTTTGAGACAGTCCGGCTTTAGATAGTCTGTGCTTAAGCACAAAGTGCAGCTGCTGCTGTTGTACTATGTATTTTTCTAAAACCAGATTAAAAGTCACATAAAACAGCGACATGGTCACTGCTGGAGGAGGTGTGGGAAAAGCTTGGCTGATCACTTCCACATATTTTGGGACTGTGCTGTAATTCGGCTTTGCTGGCTGGGAATAGTAGCAGTGTTAAAATCAATATTTGGCTTAGAGATCAATCAAGACTTAAGTACAATATATTTAGGTAAGATTCTATCAAAACTTAACCAACATTACAAATACCTTCTTCAGATACTGCTGGCAGCCAGTAAGAAAGCGGATTGGGATAGTTAACAAAATATATGGCAACTACCCTCCCCTTTATTTTTTCAATTGAGTCTTTTACATAAGCAGAACACTGTGTAAGCCATTGATACTAGGACACTGACCAACCATCCATCAATAACTCTTTAAAAAGTACAGATTCTCAAACTTGAGAAAAAGACAATGCATGACCTTTTTTTTTATAGATACATTAATACAATTTTTGTACAATTGGGTGTGTTTTTTGTATCTGTCCAAAAATTGCACAGGACTGTCCAATCAGTGATCAGATGTCTTGCTGTAATTTGTATAACAAAACTAAAGACAAAGAACACATTTATTTTCAAGTTCACATGGACAGTTCTATTGAACAAATAAGTTAATGAGCCTTTGAACAAGTTGACTCTTCCAAAGCCTGGATAATCCTGTTTAAACAGCCATATTTAAAAAGTGTAATCCTATGTAAACAATAAACAATACAAATAATAATATCATGATTAAATAGTACAGTAGCTTTAAACCGTCAGGAACACCATCACCCACTAAAGAATGGTTGTAGAAGGCCATATTCCTGCTGAATGTCAGAAATGCACATCCAGTCCACATCTTTCTCAATCTGTGGCCTTCACTTCATTTAGACCTATGTTTCCTTCACCCTATGATTTGCTTTACTGTCCGTCTCTGCTTGAAGGTTACTTCTGTAACAGATGATGAGGCTTACTAATGTACAAGCAGATAACATCAACAAATTTACCTAATAGCAACAAAGTATTGCATTGTATTATTTCCAAAAGTAGCAACATTTGCATAGTTGGGCAACTGTTACAGAACTAATTAATTTGCTCCAAAACAGTCATAGCAACACATCTTACTGACAGCGTTGGATGTTTTAAGACCACTGCTGCAATGGTGAAAATTCAGTGTAGCCAAAATTATTATTATTATTTAAAGGGGCAATATGTAAGAATTTTAGTTGAAAACGCTAAAAAAAAATAATCAGTGATCAACAGAATGTGAGGGAACAGCCATTATGCTAACCAGCTAGCCCTTCCTGCTCTGAACCTCCAGGCAGATCAATAAATGGTACAAATAAGAATTACTAGCAGCTTTATTGTCTATCCATAACATGTTGTATCCATAATTATGATTTTAGGGAAAATCAGTAAATTTAAAATCACTTTTTTTTTAAAATCAGTCTCTCACTTTTTCCATCCTAAATAAAGTGGACTTAAATAATTATAGGAGTCTCAGCCTTTCACACATTCAGGTGTTACTATCTACTGACCTACGAGCAGAAAAGTGCACTTCTTGTTGGCTCCACACACAATACCTTAAAAAGTTTTGATAAAGTTTTGGATTTCCCATCTTTGGCCAGAGCATTCCTGTACTATAAGTTTGTTGTCTTTTATCTCCAGGCATCTTTGTGTTTCTCTGTTCTTCAGTTCTTTGCCCTGGAAAGAGAGAGAAAAGTTGTCAAGAGTGCTGGTTCATTCTGTCATCATACAATATTCAGACAGGCTATGTTTTCAGCTTTACGAGTCACCCTAAACTCATCCATCCTCTAAGTTCAGTGTGTTGTTGTACCTGAGTGAAGTCCCAGTAAATCCCCATTCCTTTCTCCATAGCCTCTCTGCAGTTGAAAAGACCAGGCTTGGTTTCATTTTTGCCGACAACAGTTATGCAGCGGTTGTCACTGTATTTGTGGGACTTGATGCCGCCGATGTAGAGCTCACCAGTCGTGTGGTAATAAGTGTACTAAAATATAAAAGAAAACATTTACCAACAATCTTTGGCACAACAGGGAAAAGCTATCAATTAACTTTCCAGAGACGATATTGCACAGTATACCACTATACTACATTAAACTTGTCAACCACATTTATTCACTTACCTGAGGTCCATAGAAGTAGCAATGGAAGGCGATGGGTGTGTGACCTGGTTGTGGGCCTTGGTCTAGACACATCCCAGCATCAAGACTCTTCATCTGTAAAGTGGGAAGTTAATTAGTTTGTCAAATCCATTTAAACATCCTCAACCACTGTGGCAGGTAGAAGTGAATCATCACAATGCACAGTTCAGTGTGGCAATATGTAGCACACACCGTGCTGTACCACACTTACAAAGCACTAGAGAAAACTAAACTTACTCCTCCATAGCCAAGTAGGTCGTCCCAGGGATCTAAGTTGGGATACACATTTTCCAGGTACCATTTGAAAGGTTTACAGTTCAAACTTTCTCTGAGTTTTTTTCTCTCAGAGACATCCCCAATGTCAATTCCATGATTCTGCAGAGGCAAAGAACATGGCATGAAGCTTAAATAACGTTAAGAGCTAAGAGACTGTTAAAATGCACTCATAGCTAAACAACTCTGAATTGATTTTTGTTCTGCTTGATTACATTTTAAGCACCTCAAATGGCAAGTTCCAGGCTAGGTTGACGTTGTGTTTGTATTCATCCATCCAGACTTCTGCTACCCTCAGGGCGTTTCTCCTCATGGCAGCGTCCAGGTCAGGTGTGTAGGGCTTGTGAAACCTTGCGATGTGGGCAATCTTGGAGCACGGAACTACTTCAACACTGCCTCCACATGTCCACACCTATTTGAGCAGAAAACCCTGCATTTTTAACTGTATACTACACAAAGGCACTTCAATGGCAATAGTGCAATAGTTAAGTATGAGAAAAGCAGAAATTAACAGTATCTCAGAGCTTCTTCTGTGTCGACTATCTGGGGGCAGTCCTGCTTAATCATATACACGTTTGAAGGACACATAAATCAATTGTTACTGGCTAAACTAGCTGCTAAGAATAAATTATGCAAATGTGTTACTCTGTGACGTACTGTGATATCATAAAGTCACAGAATTAAAGGCAGGACTACTGACGAGGCATTTCAGGAGCCCCATCTCCTCATAGAAGTATCCTGCTTCTGCCCCATAAATTAATTCTGTTTAATAAACCTTCATCATTTTGAAAATATCAAATTTGGGATACTACCAACAAACACAGGAATCTGTTGCTCCTAGACAACTTTGGATTTTTTATTTTTTTTTACACTTTGGATAAGACATAAGTAAAATACAATTACACAACAAATAATTGCCACCCGAACTGTGGCACCACCTGCTGGTAATTTTTGGTATGTGAGTTACAGGGGCTAGTCTATACCACCTCTATGAATTTCGTCAACATTAATAGCTATGATGTGGGCACAGTGCCAAATATTTAATTAGACTGCCACCAGAGTGCCACCTAGTGGCGGATTGGTAACAGTTTTGTCAGCTGTCCTCAGGAGGGCATTGGCAAAAATTATACAGAGTTTTTTCTTAATCCAAACAACTAATATTGACATATAAAATACTTAAATCTAAAGAGTGCCACCTAGTGGTCATCAGGCAACATTTTGCACATAGCCTCAGGGGCTCATGGGGAAGTAGTCACCAGAGTTTCATGTCATTGAGACAGACTGATGTGGAGATATGCAACACTACCAAAACAACAGGGACCTCACAGGTCGAGACCTGCTCAGGCTCTAATAATGAAAATGGCCAGCTTCCTGTTGGAGTGACAGTTTGGAATGTTGGAAGTTTTTTGTGTGTGTGGTGATGGTACATATGTATACCAAATTTTGTTTATGTACGTGCATGTAAGAGGTGGGGCTTGGATTGTTAATATTCCAGGGGGTGCTAGAGAGTCCCCTGGTAATCCCTTTTAGCGCCTTTTGTCAGCAATCGTTATCACCTAGTGGTGGAAATTGAAGACAATAATAGATTATGAAATTTTTCGGCAGGTGTGACGTATAATCCAAGTGTGGTGAGCTTTGGGGTATGTTCAGGCAGTTAAACAATGCAATCATTTAGGACAAAAAAATTGTCACTACAAAAACAAGGCACCCTAATTAACTCACACGAATTCCCAGCTCAACATTTTCTCCGCCGTACACTTTCATTCCTTCATCAAGAAGTCCAATTTCTCCGAGAAACTTCCTTTCAGCTACCATAATTCCCATGACGGATGGACTCCTGAGGTGAAGGAAGAGAACTGATAGTGTTTCATTGAAAACACACTGTGCTTCAGCATAGCTGTAAGAGTGAAGCTGTTAAATGATTAGAAATACCTCATCCAAGATGCAATTACTAAAACCAGGCCAATATCAACAGGCCAGATTACAAGACAGAATAATTTCACTTACTTTCCAGGCAGTGAGGTGTCCTGGAGTTTGTAATACTCTGGTGAAAAATCCTCATACAAACACCATAAATTCCAGTCAAAGCCTTGTGCTTTTGCAAGGTATGGAATAACCATGAGGGTATCAAAGCTGACTACGTCAAACACAGGAGAAACCACCGTGGTTCGGTCAGCTTTGATCTGTGTCAGCAAAGGTTCAGCCCTGCATGATGGGAAGAGCAGAGAGACTGTTCACACATCAGTGCAATAAACTTCCTAAATTTTTGTTATAAGTCATTCATGAAGTGTCATTGTCCTGAGAGATAACTGTACAACCCTGATTCCAAAGTAGTTGTGATGCTGTGGTTCTTCTCACTTTGTGTGATGCATTCATCAAATTCACAGACTGTTTTTATGAAAACAGTGCACAGTGCGAGTTTATCAGATTGAACATACAGCAGATATTTCGTCTGTGTTGTGGATTAATTTGAATGAATGTTGAAAATAATTGACAAAAAACTGTAATAATTTTGGTGCTGGTGGTGAGTGTGAACCTTTTAAAGGAGACATATTATCTTTTTTCATAATTTTGCTTTCCTTGTGTGCGTTATACAGTATATGTTATTGTGCATGAAGTTTTGTGCGTGGACGGGGCGGGCTCTCACTGCCTGTCTGTCACTCTCACACCCGCAGGTACAGGCAGAGACATGGAGACCTGCACCAAGTAGCAGTGGTGGAGACGTTCCAAAGTGTGTCTATACTTCATGAGAATCAATGAAGACAATGCTCAGTGCCACAGGTGCAACAAGTCTTTTGCATGTAAGGGTGGGAACATGAGCAATCTTTTAAAACAGCTAGTGAAATACATCACATACAGATAAGAAATGCAGTCTCTGTATGTTATGCTAGCAGGAGCCCATACAGAGTTAATTAAATTAAACAAACAGGGGTTGATAGCCCCAAGCGACCATTAATGAAGTGAGCATTTAGCTACGAGGTCATGAATTCTGTCTGATAGGTGAAAGCATCATCCAAACCAGGGTTTGAGTTATAATATGAGCTTTTTTGGGGTCTCTATGATAAGTAACCCTAACCAATGTGAGGACGGAGATAGATAAATAAGATAATAGCGCATATAATGAGATTAAATGTGTCATGCCCCACTAACCCACAAGTCGGCTTAAATAGTTAAGAATGTCTGTAGTCACAATGTTTATACAGTTTCTCCTAACGCAACCAATTTCCAAATTGAGTGTGTTTTTTTTTTTTTTTTTTTAAGGGAATCAGGTAATGAAGTAACAGGCTTTTACAATGATGCAGTGAAGAAATTGTCATTTTTTACATGGAATGAAACATTCTAATGTATTGTACATAATTCCGAATTTACATGAAAAGAGCCAATGAGTTAAAATTTGAAGCAGCCATTTCAAAAGTTAGACTCTGTAATAGTTACTTATTGAAGATAGTGCTGGCTCAGTATTCAAGAATGTTTATATAGAGTGCAAGAAAAATTAATCAATTGAATGACAAATATTGTGAAAGACTACTTATAGCTGCTGTAATTTCAAAGACTAAACACAAAAATGTGTCCAAGCACGAGTGTATAAAAGGATTTATTTCTGACACATTCTTACCACATCTCATGGACTTCGATGTGTGCGTCCAGGATGGCCACCACGTCCGCAGTAGCAACCCTCCATCCAGAGACCCTGGCAGTAGAGAGGCCTTTCTGCTCATCGTGCCTCACTCTTACAATGCGCAGATCTGGATTCTGCTCCTCAAGCATCTTCACGTAAATGTCAAGGTCCCCCTTCAGGTCCTCTGAATTGAAAAGAGAATCTGGTAACTCAGAATGCCAAGCACACATTAAGCATGTTGACATGCTTAGTGGGCTAAACATACTGCCAGCACCTGCTTAGCATGTTTAGCTCAGCATGAAGACCAGAAACAAGGGGAAACAGCCAGCCTGGCACAAAATCCTCCTCCTGGCACCTCTAAGGCAAACTGAAAGACACTTTAAATCTTGGCAAGCAGGCAACAACTGCATATTTCAGAGAGTCGCATTAACTGTCAAAGAAATAGGCCAGCACACAAACTACTTTAAACCAATAACGAGATTGTCATTACGCTCTGGTTTCTGTACAGACTAAACAAACTAGGAATACACCATGAATTGGTAAGATTCAGAGGTGCTTATAAGTAGATTCTGTTTTTGGACAGCCTGGCTGGCTGCTTCCTTGTTGACCGTCTTTAAGCTCTATTAAGCTGACCTGCTGCTGGCTACAGCTTCATCTTTACCATATAAATGTGAGAATGCTATCAACCTTTGTCATCCTAACTCTTGGCAAGAAAGTCAGGAAACATATTCACCAAAATTCAAACAACTGCTTTAACTCTCTGGGGTCCAGGGTACAATCGGCCATTTTGACTACTTTCGATTTTAGCTTTTATATTTTACTTTAAAAACGGTCAACGTTGCCTTGTTTGTTGCCCTTTTTTTTCAGCACAACCTCATTTCTGATTGTACAGTTACTTTTTCATTTTGACATACTGACACGGGACCTAAATTCACACAAAAACATCAAATCTGAGTAGGTAAAAGTTAGATTTTTTACTGTGAAAACCACAAACATAGAATGCAAATATTAAATGTTGTTTGCTAAATTTGTACATACATTTTTTTAAATTTACAAAGTTATATACAACTATTTACATAAAAATGCAGACAATGCCTCATCTCCCTCAGCTCCTTCCAGCTCAAGGAGGACTTGCACTGCCTGCTCTACACTCAGTAGTTGCCTTATTGTTTTGTAACACATAACAATAAAATGACTACACTACTAATGCTGTCTTTTGCTGCCATTTCTCCCACAACTTTCTCCTCTCAGCAACCAAATGTCATACATGCCATATAATTTTTTGATTGGTTGATGTGGTGCATTTTTCCACCAATAGGAAAGAGGGTGTCTCATGTTTTTTTTTTTTTGCTTGTGAGCACTTTCCTTTTTATTGTTTCTTTTAATGTGATGACTATATTCAGGAAAAATCATGGTGTTAATTATTCATCATAAGTCTGGTTTTACTTGGCCTATCAACGCAATTTAAAAACTGGCACATAGTTGTAAGTGCTCACTTCTGACACATTGAAAAGGAAACTCAAGGAGGCTGTCTTGCTGCTACGTCATCTTAAATTTGGATGTGCCTGCACATCTGTTGACTCCACAGGGTTAAAGGGGAAATATTTCAGAATTTTAGATGTAAACTTTCAAGAAGCTGATAAAATTATCAACAGAATTGAAAGATATATCATTTGACGCTATGATATTTACGTATAGTGTTGCAGAGACATCTACTGCAGTGAGCATGCTAACCCAATAGCCCCAGCCCGTCACACAGTTTTCCAGCTTGTCCTGCCTCTCAGCATTTTTTAACAGTCTTGGTTTTGCACAATACCACGCCTTGGTAACCAACCAACCAACCAACCAACCATTAGAGCTATTGTCATCCACCATTATTATCTCCTTCAGCAGGTTTTTAGGGGTGCGGTCGATGATGCTGCGCATGGCTCTTTTGATGACAGACAGGGCCTCGTTCAGGTAGATCAGCACCACTCCAATACTTGGCAGGTCCTTTGGGTAACTTTTTTCCAAACACCTGTTCATTCAGAAACAAAAGTACTTATTGTGGAAAAATAACCACCAGCCTTTAGTCTTTAACACCAGTCTGATGTGTCATGGCTTTACTGACAAACTATATGAACCAGAAAGATGGATATACTTGGCAAAAAATAAACTGGGTGGAGTCCATAGGGGACTGTTTTTTTATTTTAACATTGCTCCGTAAGAAGTAGAATAACAAATATGACATCACATCCTAGACCATGAAAATCGTACCTTGGATCTCTGGTATCTGGAAGAGCTCGATCGAGAGGAAGGCGATCGCTCAGAAAAACATTGTATCCATACTTCTGAAACAAACCCTCTGCCTCTCTTTGTTCTTCCTCAGACAGATCCTCCCCCCAGTCCTTGAACAGGGGAGACAAGGGGAACGGTTTATTGGACTTTTCCTCTTTGGGCGCCTCCTTTTGCTCCTGGACCTCTGCTTCGGGTTTTTCTTTCTGCTCTGGTTCCTTTTTGGCTGGTGGCTGTTCTGCAGCTTTTCTGCGTTCCTCTCTTTCCTCTTCCAACGTTTTCTGGATGGCATCTTGCTTTTTCTCAAAAGTTGTGAGTACATTGTCTGGACAAATGTGAGAGATCAAGAATGACAGGGAGAGAGCAAAATAAGTCAGAGGCAAGATCCCTTTTTGCACAAAAATTAGACTACATGAGCCAGCTCGTCGTGCCTGTACATCTCCCAAGGGTGGCGCCCGGGAGGGGTCCTAATAAGTATAATAAGAATTACTTCAACTGGCTCCTTTAGAATCGAAGGAGCAGCGTCTCTACTTCGAGCTCCCTGCGGGTGATCGAACTCCTCACCCTATTGAAAAGCCCAGCCGACGTATGGAGGAAACTCCATTTTTATATCCGTGATCATGCACTTTCAGTCTTTACCCACAGCTCCTGGCCATAGGCAAGGGTTGGATTGTAGATAGACTGGTAAATTGAGATTCTGGCTCAGCTCTCTCCTCACCATGCTGGTCCGGAACAGCCCCCGTACAGCGGATGCTCCACCAAACCTCCAGTCCATCTGCCACTCCATTTTCCCATCACATGTGAACAAAATGTGATCCTTGAACACCATAACTTGGGGCAGGAGCTTTCCCCCCATCATTTTCTGGCAGAGGTAAGAGATGCTAACCCTCTTGCTGACTGCTTCTCACTGCAAACTGCCCCAGTGCCTGCTGGAGGTCAGAGGCAGAAGAAGCCAGCAACACAACTTCATCTGCAAAGAGCAGTGACACAATTTAGGGTTCCCGAGCCAGAAACTTTCCTTCCCATGGCTGCGCCTCGAGATCCTGTCCATGAAAATTACAAACAGGATCTGAGACAAGGGACAACCCTTGCGAAGTCCAAAACCCACTGGGAACAGGCGTGACTTAGTTCCAGGTATATGCTCTCACTTTGGTCCTACATGGACTGGATGGCCCTGAGCAAAGAGCCTGGTTCCTCATCCTCCCCAGTACCCCCGCAGTACTCCCCGGGGGACGTGGTCACAAACTGCAGTACACCTCCCATGCCCCTCCCATTAAGACCCCAACGGGTAAAAAGAAATCTGCAATTCTTCCTCCTGTATCCGGGGTCCAACAATTGGATGCAGCTTCCTTTCCAACACCCTGTAGTAACTTTCCCAGGGAGGCTGAGCAGTGTGATATTCTGTGATATTTTGGATTACACATCCCACTCTGCCAACCACACCTCACCACGACACTGAAGACAGCCCAACAACGTTCAGAGCCTTCAGCATCTCAGGGCGAATCTCATCCACCCTTTGCATCTTGCCACTGGGGAGCTTCTTTATTACCCCAGCAGCCTCTGCCAGTGATATGGACAAGTCCTGCTTTCCCTTGAAACACGCTATCTGATAAAAACTAGACTAAATTTAGACACATAACTAACGCAGCTGCCAGGATAATTAGTGTCCCCTGTAACAAAGCACATTTCCTTACTCGTACATTTTGCACATGTGGGTAATTATGTTCTTTTGCATAATAACTTAAATGTACAGTAATAATGGCACTTTACACTTTAGTCACAATAGCACTTTATTCGCCAAAGTTTGGATAGTATAGTTTGCACATTGCATATATCCTCTTGAACACTTCCAATTCACTTAGTATCATCCCCAGTCTTGAAAATGAGAAGTTATCCACAACTTTCGCCTATGTCAAACATGGCCATGTCAAGAAGACATGCAACTAAAAGGTGAGCACACCCTCCAACAGCGCCGCCACCCAATGTGTGTGGACTTCGAATCAATAATCAAAACATAACTGACCACAAATTAGTTTGAGTTTTTCACCTATAGTCCATTTTGTATTTCTGTAGATTGCAGGGAGTTCTTCTGACTTCAGCATACATTATTTAATACCGGCTGGAGCTGGCCACTAAATCATGAAGGAACAACTTCCTCATTCCTATCTCGATCAAACTTACATGTTTGATAAGAGTCCAGCCGTGATCACATAGGCCAAAATACAGTCATAGTCACAGCGCCACATGTTTGACACAGGAAATGCCATTTATGACACTTCCTGCAAATTCCAAAACACGGACAGTCAAGAGATGCGTACACAATAATCAGGCAATGGCACCGGGTACGCAGCATGCCTTGACAGCAGCATGCCCCGACTCGCATGGACTGCGAGGGCGGCTCATCGCTGCTTGCAGCTTTAATTATGCTTATTACTGTAGTTAGGTACAGTATATATTTTAACGGAACTATTTGTATTTCTTTGTTTATTTGGAATTGGTTAGTCGTGTATTTACAGGAGAAGTACAGCTTACATTGTTTATGTTCAAATATATTTTTGGATGTGAGATTCACTTAGATTTGATATTTTTTCAAATCTTTCACAATGTATGATAAACATGTAGGCAGTTGATGATCTTTTCCCCTTCTTGTCTTGGCCCTCTAGTGGCAAGGTGGCCAAAGGCATCTGCCTAGAATGATTGTTTCAAATCCCACCATGCTTGCATGTCAAGGTCAGTGACACATGATTCTGACATTAAAATGTCAGAATTATCATTATAATTAGGATATAGATCACATCAATTATGGGTGGCTGTAGCTCAGTGGGTAGAGCAGGTCGATTAGTGATTGGAAGGTCACTGGTTCAAATCCCGGCTCCGGGCAGGGTTGAGCTGCATGTCGAAGTGTCCTTGAGCGAGATACTGAACCCCAGGGGCCCCGAGGGCCCTGCGATGAGCTGGCGACTTGTCCAGGGAGTACCCTGCCCTTGCCAATCCCTTGCCAATCCCAGCCCTGAGACAAGGCTGGGATTGGCTCCAGCAGCAACACCCCATGGAAAGGGATAAGCGGTTCGGACAATGACATGACATGACATGACATGACATCAATTATAACACAGACAGTTTTCCTACTTGTTGTTGTATTAATATAATTAATATTTTGTATTCAAGCAACAGAATGTACTTCAAAGTTTTGAACAAGTGTTTTTTTGTTTGTTTTTTAAATTTAGTTTTATCAAATATGACTGAAAGTATGTGATGGAAGAGTTTCTCAAATGGAGGACTTTCTGAAGTTGCATACATAGTTTACATACTCTCTCTCTCTCTCTCTCTCTCTCTCTCTCTCTCCCTCTCTCTCTCCCCCTCTCTCTCGCTCTCTATATATATATCATTGCCTCTGATCCTCTCCAGGTGAAAGATATGATCGTTATCAGTCAAGTAAGATATGAAAATATCCATGAGCTATTTTAAAACAATATGTATTCTAGAATATGAAGGCACAGCGGGCTCAGAAAAAGAGTGCAACAGATGTTAGGCTATGTTTTTAATCTGCTGAATCTGCTGAAGAGATAGACAATCCTATTTTATATATTTATGAACAAGTATGAACTTTTTTTATTACATTAACATGAACGATAATTTATCACAATACATCTGCTAAATGTGGAGAGATCATTTTATTTTGCTTTATTTGGATATTTATGAAAAATCATGAACTTTTTTACTTACATTAATATGAATAATATTTACTTCTTCAGTTCTCTGTCATTTTTTCCATAATGGTTTTTAAATTGGTGATATGGAGCCTGCCATGCACAAAGTGAGTTGATTTACTCATTTTAAAAGCCTTATAGAAGTGTCCCAGCTAACAAAGTGCAAGATGATCAAAGTCCAGATGATGTTTTGTGTTTTGGCACAAACAACACCAATAGGTGGCATTCTCTGTATGATATTTAATTCTGGTTGTTGTCACCATCAGTATCCTGACTTCAAAGTCTGAACAAAACAAAAATGACCTCCTATTGTTTAGAGACATAATGCCCTGGAAGAATCATACTTTTTTCCCAACATTGATTAGAAATCAGAGATTTCATAAAGCTGGGATTTCATTTCTCATCTTCCGTTGTAGTTAGGAATGAATTCAACTTTGTGATCACAAAAACAGCAACTTTTACATCCTCTACAGGGGAAAGATGAATGATTGCCTCAACTCACAGATATTGTCGATTCTGGCTTCCAGATCAGAAAAACACCTGCTCAGACAGGGTGTGTCCAGCTCTTTGTTGGCCACCGCTCTGCACTCATATTTACTCCTTAGAGAGATGCTCACAAATATGATCAGTCCAAACCCCACCAATATGAGGAATGGCTGCTTTAACGACACCGCTCTCATGCTGATAATACACCTACTTGATTGAGTTCCTGCAAGAGAATAAAACCTCACAGGCAACACAAACTCCTCCCACTCAACAGACCTGTTCTACCAGTCAACAAGCACAGCAGGAAACCTGTTTGTGTTCATGTGGAAGTTTTGTTCACCTTAACTTGGAGACAAGAGTGAATGAAACATTACAAACACCTGTCAGTGTAGTGTAATCTGTTCATTATCATTAAGTGCAATTATCAATCTGACACATTCAGAACATACTGGACTGTGAGGCATGTATATGATCAGAACTGCATACCTGGTAAGAATGTAAGGAAGGGATTCCAGATCTCTTTGAATTTGGCTGATCTCTTTTCATTGTGTATGTTAACTTTCTCTTGATGTCTTTCCAGCAAAGAGAAAACAAGTACTAAAGGCAATAATTTTATTCTCTTTGCTGTTTAGCATACAGTTCATTGAATACAAATTAAGAATACAAAGTGTAGGGCAGTCGGGTACTAGATTCAAGGTCATCTGAGAAATGCATTTTATAACTTCATTCCAGAACTTTCAGTTCGTGTCTGGTATTTTCTGACAGTGGTCATTTTCTTTTCAGAAAACTTTAATTTTTTAATTTCTCTGTATAATTTGGAATTCACCTGTTCATTTTTCTTTGGCCTGAATTTTTTTGTCTGAAAGGATAAAAACAAATTACAAATTTTATTTACAGTAGCTAGTTGCAAATCATATTTTTAAGTTTAATTACAACATAGGCAGCTAACTTAAAGGCACACTCCTCAATTCTTAACAGTAAGTTATATTTTCTTAAAGAAATGGATATTTATAATTAAAGGTGAACTATGCACTTTTTACGGGCCTATGAACAAACAAAGAGAAAGAGTTCTTGAAAGAAGTTTGCAAGAGCTAACATGAGTTTCAGATTTACTTTAAGCCATGTTATCATTGGTCTTTGAAAACTTTAGAGCAAAACAGGCTTGTGTTTTTGGTCACAGTAGGGTTAGTAAGAGAACATTGCCCTTCTGAAGTCCTGAAGTTCAAGATCACAGGATTATGTAACCAAATTGTTACTACAAAAAACTTTTAGTCAGAATGTGTAAAAAAAAAAAAAAATGTGCATACATCATGGAGTGTACCTTTAAGAAACAACAATCAAAGTACTACACTTTCCCCATGACTACTGTACAGTTAACCTTTATAATATAAATAATAATATAAATACTATCATGGACCTATGCACCAATCTAACCTGGGTATCTGTGGCTCAGGGTCTGGTTCAGAACTCTGTGATGGTGTCCGGGGTCGGCGTCATGGTGTTTTGGGGGGCATTTGTGGGCAATGCTCCCCCAAATAAGTTACTGTGCCCCCCCTTTCCTCTGCCCTCACCTGCCTGCAGTGCAGCCTTTTGGTTCAAAACTTTATATTCTATGAATCTGTGTATTAATCAATTTATTTAAGTCACTATACAGTGAGGATTAGATTTGAAAACTAATAAAAACAAAATAATCAGAAAAACAGTGTTGATCATTTGCATACAGTCACGTTTGAGTTAGTAGTGTGCTCAGTGGTTTGGTATTGACCTGTTGACCTATGACCTGAAGGCTTGAAGATATCAAGTTAGGCGAGTTCAAGATCACGCAGCCTAAATCGTGATGCATGCTGGTTAAAATGTGTCCATGGTGTCCTGGATGGGAGTGGTTTCTGCTCCGCATTCGATGTCACATGACCTTAGGTTATTGTGGGAGCAAGGTGGCTGCAGAGCAGTTGAGCAGTTGCTCTCCAGGTACTGCACAAGTCTAGACCCACCTTCATGATGTCAGGACTTTGCCCTAATTGGCTCTCATGTATGCTGACCTATATGACGTGTGTTTCAATGAATTTCCATATCCATAAGTGCCTGTGCCTCTTTTCTACTCAAACATCACATACTGTTAGATAAGTAGCAGCCGTATAGCCGAGCCACCGTGAATAAACCTAAAAAATCCTTCATGTAACGCAACAACCCTGAAAGATCACAATGAAATTTTAGCAGTATCCTGTTATTCACACAACATGAACAGAGTAAGAAGAACAAGTAAAAAGTACAAGGCATTAGTGCAATGTGAGTACATTTAAAAAAGTAAAAATTAATAGATAATATGTACAGTGTTACAATTATGTGATGATGGTAGCATCAATAAATTGCTCAGTTCTGTCACCTTAATAATAATAATAATAATAATAATAATAATAATAATAATAATAATAATAATAATAATAATAATAATAATAATAATAATAATAATTAAACCACCATCATTAAGTATATATTTCAAATATAATGATACAATTAATGTTCTCTTTGTTTTAACTTGTTTTTGGCAGTAGAAGTTAAATATCCCCATTAACCAAAAAGTAAACATCCATATTGACCGACCACCCCCCTCAATCTGCATGAAATGGTTTGGTCCTGCCTTAGTACTGATCAGTGATGGTGTTTAGTTGCAGTCAGTAGATGTGCCAGAACCACAGTTATCACGGTGTTATCGAAATCAAAATCTGGTTTTCAAAAAAGGAAAGTGAGGAAAGACAAAGGAAAGGGTGTCAATCTCTAACCCAGTTTTTCCTCTAAGAAAGGTGGGTGGCCTGCAGTCTGTGAGTGGTATTAACCTGTTGGCTTAATGTCCATAGTGAAATAAGCTAGCTAGCTGCAGACTAGTGTTAGCCCACATTTCATCAACGTTTAATCAGTGCAGGGAAACGTTTAACAAGACATTCATATTAAATTATTGTCCCTCCCTCTTTTAGAAGACTTAACAACAGATGAGTCAGCAGCAGTCCAGTCTCCCCATAACTGTCTCCCTCCCTGTCCCAGTGAAGAAGTGAGCAACACTGTGTTCAGTGACATGACAGCTAGCATCATTGCAGGCAACCTGTGGGGATTTCTCTGTCTCGCTTGCTCATTTTACCATTACAAAAAAGAAGAGGAAATATTTATTAATGACAGAAATTCAAACACGAATTATCTTCTCACATAATGATCAATAAGGCAGAGTACAATTCAAATAAACACGTTGTTCAAACAGATCCATCTAGTCACTAGTGCATCAGCAGCAGCAGCAGCTGTCTGTCAGCCCCTTATAAAACAAAAATAGCATATAATCCATATTTATTTGCATGTATTAAAAACAGTTCTGAAATAAAAAGAGCATTTGTATGTGTATATATAATATAGTTCAAATTCAGCTATCACTACAATAGAATGTTTGGTCAGTAGTAGTGGTAGACATCTTGCAACCGTGACCGTCGTTTTAAACTCATTTAACGACATAACATCTCTCTTGACTGACATTGACTCTTTTCCCGCCCATGGCGTGGAGACAGGAATGGAAGCTGCAGGCCTGTTCCGTGAGATGACCGAGCCCAGTTTCCTATTCATTACCAAGTTAGTCCACACTGTTCTCACCCTGCTGGACCCACCAAACAGGCTTCTACAGAGGAAAGACACTGACTTAATGACAGGATTAAGTATTGTGGCCAAACGTGCTCCGTTGGATGTTTGGTATAAGACATGGATTAGCATGTTGATTGTTGACAGGAAACTAATATTATCATGTATTTGCAGAGTATATTGTGGCAGAAAGTGACCCCCCGGTTAGATGTGCTCTGACGCCGACTCTGATGGTGTCTCTATCTCTAGTAGTCTCTTCCTTCTTGCTCTGCACCTCTGCTGGGCCTCTCTCCAATACCTGTGCTTTGACCTTTTCTCCCTTTCATCCTGATCAGCCACTGTGCTTGTCTGCCCTGCATTTCTCCTTTTGTGCCATCTGTTTCTGTCTTTTTGCAAATTTCTTTTCAGGGTCGGCATCTCGCCTTAACCTGTATTGTCATTGCCTTTCTGCTGGTGACAACTTCATCTGAGAAACGGAAATGATCCAATTTGCTTAACTTGTAATGTTCATCACAAATGTACCAAGCTCTGCATGCACTGGGACTTCAAACAAGTAAGACCTTATTTAACACCTACTAACAAGTTGCAGTGAGTTACTAGAGACTGTTGCAGACTTGCACCTTGGCACACATCTTACTCATTTCATCGTCAACAGCAAACCTGTCTAACTTACTGGAGTTAGTAAGGAGTTTGTATTGTAAATATCAAAATTCTAAGTTTGAATATCTTTTCCAAAACGAGCAATCATTGTCAAGCTGCTGCTTTAGGCATTATTGATAGCATTTCATTCTAACTATATTCAGAATTTTTACAGTAATGGATCAATTAAGCAAAAAATGATCAACTGCATTACTGTTAAATACTGCTTTTATATTAATGCATGAGTTATCATAATGTAATATAATTTGTAATAGTAATACATGTTTTTCTGCACTGAGTAGTTTACTTCTACATCTAGTAATTTAAGTAAGTGAACTCCAAACCCACATGCTCTGTAAATCTATAACTCAGTTCCCAAATATTGCTGTCCCCTTTCCTGACACAAGAGACAAAGGTGAATGGTTCTTATACTGTATAGTTCAACAAGCTTTTAGAACATACAGAGATCCTTTGTACACTGATAATAATTAAATTTTGCACACACACTTAAAAACTTCACAGTCCCTCCAAAGGTCATTCTACATAAGTAGAACAATGTGTAAGCCATTGATACCAGGACACTGACCAACCATCCATCAATAACTGTTTAAAAAGTACAGATTCTCAAACTTAAGATCCAAGAGGAAAGACCATTTATGACCTTTTTTTATAGATGCATCGGTGCATTGGTTTGTTTTTTTTATATGTGTCCAAAAATTGCACAGGACTGTCCAATCAGTGATCAGATGTCTTGCTGTAGTTTATGTAACAAAACTAAAGACAAAGAACAAAGTTATTTTCAAGTTCACATGGACAGTTCTATTGAACAAATAAGTTAATGAGCCTCTGAACAAGTTGACTCTTCCAAAGCCTGGATAATCCTGTTTAAACAGTAATATTCAGAAAGTGTAATCTTATGTAAACAATAAACAATACATTAACAATTGATTAGATAGTACAGTAGCTTTAAACCGTCAGGAACACCATCACCCACTAAAGAATGGTTGTAGAAGGCCATATTCCTGCTGAATGTCAGAAATGCACATCCAGTCCACATCTTTCTCAATCTGTGGCCTTCACTTCATTTAGACCTATGTTTCCTTCACCCTATGATTTGCTTTACTGTCCGTCTCTGCTTGAAGGTTACTTCTGTAACAGATGATGAGGCTTACTAATGTACAAGCAGATAACATCAACAAATTTACCTAACAGCAACAAAGTATTGCATTGTATTATTTCCAAAAGTAGCAACATTTGCATAGTTGGGCAACTGTTACAGAACTAATTAATTTGCTCCAAAACAGTCATAGCAACACATCTTACTGACAGCGTTGGATGTTTTAAGACCACTGCTGCAATGGTGAAAATTCAGTGTAGCCAAAATTATTATTATTATTTAAAAGGGAAATATGTAAGAATTTTAGTTAACATAACATAACTTTTTTTTAAATCAGTCTCTCACTTTTTCCATCCTAAATAAAGTGGACTTAAATAATTATAGGAGTCTCAGCCTTTCACACATTCAGGTGTTACTATCTACTGACCTACGAGCAGAAAAGTGCACTTCTTGTTGGCTCCACACACAAAAACACTTCAAAAAGTTTTTATAAGGTTGTGGATTTCCCATCTTTGGCCAGAGCATTCCTGTACTAGAAGTGTTTTGTTTTTTATCTCCAGGCATCTTTGTGTTTCTCTGTTCTTCAGTTCTTTGCCCTGGAAAGAGAGAGAAAAGTTGTCAAGAGTGCTGGTTCGTTCTGTCATCATACAATATTCAGACAGGCTATGTTTTCAGCTTCACGAGTCACCCTTAACTCATCCATCCTCTAAGTTCAGTGTGTTGTTGTACCTGAGTGAAGTCCCAGTAAATCCCCATTCCTTTCTGCATGGCCTCTTTGCAGCTGAAAAGACCAGGCTTGGTTTCATTTTTGCTGATTACAGTTACGCAGCGGTTGTCACTGTATTTGTGGGACTTGATGCCGCCGATGTAGAGCTCACCAGTCGCACGGTAATAACTGTGCTAAAATATAAAAGAAAATGTTCACTGACCATCTTTGGCACAACAGTGTAAAAACTATTAATTAACTTTCCAGAGATTATAATCATTGAACTTGGCAACACATTTGGTAACTACCTGAGGTCCGAAGACGTGGCATTCGAAGGCGATGGGTGTGTGACCTGGTTGTGGGCCTTGGTCTAGACACATGTCAGTGTCAAGATTCTTCATCTGTAAAGTGGGAAGTTAATTATTTTTTCAAATCCATTTAAACATCCTCAACCACTGTGGCAGGTAGAAGTGAATCATCACAATGCACAGTTCAGTGTGGCAATATGTAGCACACACCGTGCTGTACCACACTTATAAAGCACTAGAGAAAACTAAACTTACTCCTCCATAGCCAAGTAGGTCGTCCCAGGGATCTAACTTGGGATACACATTTTCCAGGTACCATTTGAAAGGTTTACAGTTCAAACTTTCTCTGAGTTTTTTTCTCTCAGAGACATCCCCAATGTCAATTCCATGATTCTGCAGAGGCAAAGAACATGGCATGAAACTTAAATAACTTTAGGAGCTAAGGAAATGTTAAAATGCTCATAACTAAATAACTATACATTGATTTTTCTTCTGATTTCTGTTCTGCTTGACTACATTTTAGGCACCTCGAATGGCAAGCTCCAGGCTAGGTTGACGTTGTGTTTGTATTCATCCATCCAGACTTCTGCTACCCTCAGGGCGTTTCTCCTCATGGCAGCGTCCAGGTCAGGTGTGTAGGGCTTGTGAAGCCTTGCGATGTGGGCAATCTTGGAGCATGGAACTACTTCAACACTGCCTCCACATGTCCACACCTATTTGAGCACAAACACTCCTGAATTTTTAATTGTATACTACACAAAGGCACTTCAATGGTAATAGTGCAATAGTTAAGTATGAGAAAAGCAGAAATTGTATCTGTAGAGCTGTATCTAAGAGCTTCTTCTGTGTTGACTATCTGGGGGCAGTCCTGCTTAATCATATACACGTTTAAAGGACACATAATATGTTCATTTTCAGGTTCTTTTTTTTATCTTTAGTTACTACTCGAATAGGTTTACATGACATAGTGCTCAAAAAACACAGCAGTCTTCTCATGTGTCCAGTGCTGCAGCACTTTATTCCCCCTCCTGTCTCTTTAAAGCAACCCCCCACCCCAATACCCAGTCTGCTCTGATAGGTCAGCTCAGCCATGCCTGACCCAGCACTGCTAACAACAACAGAGCAGCTGTGCGAAATCAGTTCTTATAGGCTAAACCAGCTGCTTATTACTTATGTTTAATAAAACTTCATAGCTCTAAAAATATTACGTTTAACATACTACCAACAAACACATGAATTTGTTGGAAAACTTTGGATTTATGTACACTTTAAGCAAAAACTGTAACATGATGAATAGTAAACTTTGGAGGTGCTGGTAGGTGGATTTTGTTACCTTTGGACACACAGTTCGCCTAGATGTTTACATCCGTTTCCAGTATTATTGCTAAGTAAGCTAACTAGCTCCATATTTTCCAAATTGTCAATCTTACTTTTGCCAAGGAAGTAAGTCTAATGTCTTTCCAAAGAGTCAGAGTTATTTCTTTAATTGATTGTATTACTCCTTGGTTTAATTTGGGTAGTTAATAACTTTTAAACAGCTCTAGCAGCTTATGATGCAAACAGTTTCAACGTTCTTAGTGTTATCAGCTTTAGGTTTTGATGTTGTATGGTGAAGTTAACTCACACGAATTCCCAGCTCAACATTTTCTCCACCGTAGACTTCCATTCCTTCATCAAGAAGTCCAATTTCTCCAAGAAACTTCCTTTCAGCTACCATAATTCCCATGATGGATGGACTCCTTAGGTGAAGGAAGAGAACTGATCGTGTTTCATTGAAAACACACTGTACATCAGCATTGCTATAAGAAGCTGTTAAATGATTAGAAATACCTCATCCAAGATGCAATTAATAAAATCAGGTCATTATATTTATATGAGGTATGTAGATTACAACAAGACTGATTGATTTCACTTACTTTCCAGGCAGTGAGGTGTCCTGGAGTTTGTGATACTCTGGTGAAAAATCCTCATACATGCACCATAAATTCCAGTCAAAGGCTTGTGCAAGTGCATAGTATGGAATAACCACGAGGTTATTATAGCTGACAACGTCAAACACAGGAGAAACCACTGTGGTTCGGTCAGCTTTGATCTGTGTCAGCAAAGGTTCAGCCCTGCATGAGTGGAAGAGAGGAGAAGTTGCAATAAACTTCCTTAATTTGAAACTCCAGACACACAGTAGGGTTTTTCGTTATGAGTCATTCAGTGTTAAGTGTCATTGTCCTGAGAGATAACTGTACAACCCCGATTCCAAAGAAGTTTGGATGCTGTGGTTCTTCTTGTTTTGTGTGATGCATTCATCAGTAGAGTGCATTTACAAAAACAGTGGTCAGATTGAACATACAACAAATATTTTGTCTATGTAGCAGATTAATTTGAATGAATGTTGAAAATGAATTAAAAGACTGTAATAATTTTGGCAAGCATGAACCTTTTAAAGGAGACATATTATCCTTTTTTGTAATTTTGCTTTCCTTCAGTGTTATACAGTGCCTTGCAAAAGTATTCACCCCCTTGAACTTTTCTACATTTTGTCACGTTTTAACCACAAATGGAAATGTATGTTATGGGATTTTATGTGACAGACCGACACAAAGTGGTGCATAATTGTGAAGTGGAAGGAAATTGATAGATGGTTTTAAAATTTTTCTACAAATAAAAAACAGAAAAGTGTGGTGTGCAAAAGTATTCTCCCCCCTGAGTCAATAATTCGTAGAACTACGTTTAACTGAAATGACAGCTGCAAGGTTTTTGGGGTCTCTACCAGCGATGCACATGTAGAGACTGAAATATTTGTGCCATTCTAACACATGCATATTCTTTGATCTAAACCATTCCATTATAGCTCTGACTGTATGTTTAGGCTCGTTGTCCTGCTGGAAGGTGAAACTCCACCTCAGTCTCAAGTCTTTTGCAGACTCTAACAGATTTTCCTCCAAGATTGTCCTGTATTTGGCTCCATCCATCTTCCCTTCAACCACACATAGCATTTTACATTTAGGCCAAAAACGTAATGTTTTGTCTCATCTGACCATTGTTGTGCCCTCCACATGGCTTGTGGCAAACTGCATGGCTTTGTTTCAACAATGGCTCTCTTCTTGCCACTCTTCCATAAAGGCCCGATTTGAGGACTGCATGACTAATAGTTGTCCTGTGGACAGATTCTCCCACCTGAGCTGTGGATCTCTGCAGCTCCTCCAGAGTTATCATGGGCCTCTTGTCTGCTTCTCTAATCAACGCGCTCCTTGCCCGGCCTGTCAGTTTACATGTACGGCCATGTCTTGTTAAGTTTACAGTTGTGCCATACTTTTTCCATGGATGGATTTAACAGTGCTCTGCGAGATATTCAAAGCTTGGGATACTTTTTCATGTCCTAACCATGCTTTAAACTTCTCCACAACTGTATCCCTGACCTGTCTGGTGGGTTCCTCGGGCTTCCTGATACTGTTTGTTCACTAATGTTCTCTAGCAAACCTCTGAGGCTTTCACAGAACAGCTGTATTTACACTGAGATTAGATTACATGCAGGTGGACTCCATTCACTAATTAGGTGACTTCTGAAGACAACTAGTTGCACTAGATTTTATTTAAGGGTATCCGAGTTAATCTACCCTAATTCTCTAATGTGAACCCCCTCCTCCGTGACCTCCACTGGCTTCCTGTGGTGGCCCACATCTGATTCAAGATGACGGTTCTGGCCTTCAAGGCCATCAGCGGAACTGCAGCCATCTACCTCCAAATGTTGGCCAGACCACACACCCAAGAGCGAGCACTTCACTCTACTATATCAGCTGGCCGGCAGGTGCTACCATCACTGAGAGCAAACAAAGGTCGCTCTACACCCAACCTGAAACGGGACATACTATGTCTCCTTTAAATTAATTCATATATAAAATTGAAAATTAGACAAATTAACTTTAGGAAGACACGGCTTCCTGAATGACAAATAATGTGAAAAACTACTAAATACTAAACACAAACCTGTGTACAAGTACCAGTGTCTTACACATTCTTACCACATCTCATGGACTTCGATGTGTGCGTCCAGGATGGCCACCACGTCCGCAGTAGCAACCCTCCATCCAGAGACCCTGGCAGTAGAGAGGCCTTTCTGCTTGTTGTGCCTCACTCTTATGATGCGCAGATCTGGATTCTGCTCCTCAAGCATCTTCACATAAATGTCAAGGTCCCCCTTCAGGTCCTCTGAATTGAAAAGAGAATCTGGCATATATTTTGATATAAGGGGAGAAAAGGTTTGACAGACAGGCTACCAGTTTCTGCACTGGTATCCCAGAATTCCAAGCACACACTAAGCATGTCAAGGGACAGTTCTCATCATATACATACCTCACAGACCAGTATGTTCTACACTGAAAGGTGCTTGTAATGTGTCATTCGCCCATGTGTCCAAGTCCAAAAGTCAGCTTTTTGTCTATATGTGCTTATTCCCTTTCTTGCTGAGTAAAATGAGAAGAAAGATACCACTCTCATGACTGTGGGCTAAACATACTGCCAGCACCTGCTTAGCATGCTCAGCTCAGCATGAAGACCAGAAACAAGGGGAAACAGCCAGCCTGGCACAAAATCCTCCTCCTGGCACCTCTAAGGCAAACTGAAAGACACTTTAAATCTTGGCAAGCAGGCAACAACTGCATATTTCAGAGAGTCGCATTAACTGTCAAAGAAATAGGCCAGCACACAAACTACTTTAAACCAATAACGAGATTGTCATTACGCTCTGGTTTCTGTACAGACTAAACAAACTAGGAATACACCATGAATAGGTAAGATTCAGAGGTGCTTATAAGTAGGTTCTGTTTTTGGACAGCCTGGCTGGCTGCTTCCTTGTTGACCGTCTTTAAGCTCTATTAAGCTGACCTGCTGCTGGCTACAGCTTCATCTTTACCATATAAATGTGAGAATGCTATCAACCTTTGTCATCCTAACTCTTGGCAAGAAAGTCAGGAACATATTCATCAAAATTCAAACAACTGCTTTAACTCTCTGGGGTCCAGGGTACAATCGGCCATTTTGACTACTTTCGATTTTAGCTTTTATATTTTACCTTAAAAACGGTCAACGTTGCCTTGTTTTTTTCAGCACAACCTCATTTCTGGCTGTACAGTTATTTTTCCATTTTGACATACTGTATCAACACATTGGATCTAAATTCACACAAAGTGTGAAAACCACAAATATAGAAAGCAGACATAAAATGTTGTTTGCTAAATTTGTACCCGTTTTTTAAATTTACAAAGTTATATAAAACTATTTACATAAAAATGCAGACAGTGCCTCATCTACGTCAGCTCCAGCAGCTTGAAGAAGACTTGCACTGCCTGCTCTACACTCAGTAGTTGCCTTACTGTTTTGATACACAAAACAATAAAACGACTACACTACTAATGCTGTCTTTTGCTGCCATTCCTCCCACAACTTTCTCCTCTTCCTCAGCAACCAAATGTCGTACATTGCCTTATAATTTTTGGTTGGCTGATGTGGTGCATTTTTCCACCAACAGGAAAGATGTTGTCTTGTGTTTTCTTTTGCTTGTGAGCCCCTTTTTTATCATTTCTTTTAATGTGACAACTATATTAAGGAAAAAGCATTGGTGTTAATTATTCATCATAAGTCTGGTTTTACTTGGCCTATCAACACAATATAAAAACTGATTTATCAACATGATTTATCAGCTTGTCCTGCCGTTCAGCATGTGTTAATAGTCTTGGGTTTGCACAATACCACGCCTTGGTAACCAACCAACCAACCAACCATTAGAGCTATTGTCATCCACCATTATTATCTCCTTCAGCAGGTTTTTAGGGGTGCGGTCGATGATGCTGCGCATGGCTCTCTTGATGACAGACAGGGCCTCGTTCAGGTAGATCAGCACCACTCCAATACTTGGCAGGTCCTTTGGGTAACTTTTTTCCAAACACCTATTCATTCAGATACAAAAATAATTATTGTGGAAAAATAACCACTAGTCTTTAGTCTTTAACACCAGTCTGATGTGTGAAGGCTTTACTGAAAGACAAACTATATGAACCAGAAAGATGGATATACTATACAAAAAATAAACTGGGTGGAGTCCATAGGGGACTGTTTTTTTAACATTGCTCTTTTTATGAAGTGGAATAACAGGTCTGACATTACATCCAAGACCATGAAAATCGTACCTTGGATCTCTGGTATCTGGAAGAGCTCGATCGAGAGGAAGGCGATCGCTCACAAAAACATTGTATCCATACTTCTGAAACAAAAGCTCTGCCTCTCTTTGTTCATCCTCAGTCAGATTTTCCCCCCAGTTATCAAAAAGGGGAGAGTGAGGGAATACTTTCTTGAACTCCTTCTTTTTGGGCGCCTCCTTTTGGTCCTTGATCTCTGCTTCTGGTTTTCCTTTCTGCTCTGGTTCCTTTTTGGCTGGCGGCTGTTCTGCAGCTTGTCTGTGTTCCTCTTTTTCCAACATTTTCTGGATGGAATCTTGCTTTTCCTTAAAGGTTTTGAGCACATTGTCTGGACAAATGTGAGAGATCAAGAATGACAGGGAGAGAGCAAAATGAGCCAGAGGCAAGTTATTTTCAAAATTTTTCCTTGAGATGAAACAGTCTCTTCATTGATTCTGCAGCTCTGATTCACAAAGAGTTCAGACACTTTGCATAATTCAGGTGTTGAAAATGTTCAAAATTAAATTTATACAAAAACAATATAATTTAATGGTTTGAGTATTGAATGTTTTGTTTTTGCACTTTAGTAATTGGATATAGATTGAAAATGATTTGCAAATGATTAAGATCTGTTTTTGTTATGTTTTACAGAGCATCACAGAATTTTTTTAATCCAGTTTTATGGAAATAAGATAACATTTTCCTGATTCCAAGGGGCAATCAAATTGTTGCATCCCATCTATCTTACTGCACTGTTCCGACTGCTTCCTCAAAATTCATCCCCCTTATCTGGATTCGGGTCTTGGAGGCAGCATACTAAGGTATTCCAGGTATCCTTTTTCCCAGTAAGACTTTCCAGCTCCTCTTGGGGGGTCCCGAGGTGTTCCCAGGCCAAATGGGATGTATAGTCCCTCCAGCAAGTTCTGGGTCTGCCCTGGGGGCTCCTCCCAGTTGGTAATGCCCAGGAGGGGTCCTAACAAGATGCCCGAACTACTGCAACTGGCTCCTTTAGAAGCGAAGGAGCAGCACCCCTACTCCGAGCTCCCCGAGGATGATCAGACTCCTCACCCTATCTGAAAGCCCAGCTGATGTATGGAGGAGACTCATTCTGGCTGCTTGTATCACAGCCTCTCAGCTTTTACCTACAGCTCCTGGCCATAGGTGAAGGTTGGAACGTAGAAAGACTGGTAAATTGAGAGCTTCGCCTTCCAGCTCAGCTCCCTGTTCACCACGCTGGTCCGGAGCAGCCCCCATACTGTGGACGCTGCACCAAACCTCCAGTTCATGTACCACTCCATTTTCCCATCACACGTGAACAAGATCCTGTGATACTTTAACTCCTTCACTTGGGGCAGGGTTAGGGTTAGGGTTATCATTTTCCAGCAGAGGTTAGAGATGCTGACCGTCATCCTGATTGCTTCTCACTGCAAACTGCACTAGTGCCTGCTGGAGATCATAGGCAGCAGAAGCCAACAAAACCACTTCATCTGCAAAGAGCAGTGACGCAATTTAGAGCCTGGTTCCTATTCCTCCCCCAGTACCCCCTGCAGTACGCCCCGGGGGACCTGGTCGCAAACTCCTATACACCTCCCATGCCTCTCCCAGCAAGACCCCAAGGGTTAAAAAGGACTTTGCAATTGTTCCTCATGAATCCGAGTTTCGACAATTGGCTGCAGCTTCCATTCCAACATCCTGCAGTAAACTTTCCCAGGTAGGCTGAGCAGTGTGATATCCTGGTAATTGGAGCACACACTCCGGTTCGCTTACATCAAGAATCACAATCCCAGTCTGCCACTCAAAAGGTACTGTTCCAGACCTCCACACTACACTGAAGAGGCTTGTCAACCAAGACAGCCCAGCAATGTTCAGAACCTTCAGCGTCTCAGAGCAATTCTTGTCCACCCCTGGCGCCTTGCCACTGGGGAGCTTCTTTACTACCCCAGCAGCCTCTGCTAGTTATATGAACAAGTATTCCCCTGAGTCTTTAGACTCTGGTCCTACTTCAGAGGACTTGATAGTTGGATTCAGGAGCTCCACAAAGTGATCTTTTCTTCTCCTGACAATATCGCCAGTTTGGGTCAGCAGTTCTCCTCCCCGGCTGAGCACAGCTTGGGCTAAGCCCTGGTTTCCCTTCCTGAGTCGCTGGATGGTTTGCCAAAATCTCCAGGCAGACCAAACGTCCTTCCTCATAGCCTCTCCAGACTCATCTAACACCTAAGGCCTGGCCACTAGAAGCTCACCACGGGGCTCCTCTCCTGGGCCTGGCTCCAGGAGGGGGGCCCTTGCAACATGTACTGTATGTGCCCATAAAAGCTGATGACAAATCTCAAATCACGAAACTAGAGACCTGCCTATATGCAGTGAAGAAGTGGATGTCAGAAAACTTCCTGCCCCTAAATTCAGAAAAAACTGCGATGCTGGTCATCATGCCCGCCAGACAGAGATACCTTCTTGATCAGGTAACAGTAACTCTCGAGAACTGTGTTATTTCTCAAAGTTCAACCGTCAAGAATCTAGGTGTTACTTTTGATTCTACACTCTCTTTTGATCAGCACATTAAAGATATGACCAAGATCACCTTCTACCACCTGCACAATATAGCTAAAATTAGGTCCTTCCTCTTCACTGTTTCCTGTTGTTTTGTCTAGGCAGGTCTTCCACGTGAGAGCACTAAACATCTTCAGATGGTTCAGAATGCTGCAGCCAGAAAATTTGATCATATTACACCAATCTTAGCATCTCTGCACTGGCTCCCAGTACATCTAAGATCAAACTTTAAGGTGCTGCTGCATACAAAACTGTACACGGCCGTGCCCCCGTCGTACATGTCAGATCTCATTACACCATATATTCCAACTCGGGCATCACGCTCTCAAAATTCAGGGCTCCTGATGGTTCCCAGGATTAAGAAGAAGTCAGCTGGCTGCAGGGCTTTTTCCTATTGGGCTCCTCTCCTATGGAATAACCTCCCAGCTGACATCAGACACCCTGGTTCTGTTGACACCTTTAAACTAAACTCACTTCTTCGATTTAGTGTTTAATTAGCCCTTAAGATCAACTGTAAGCTTCTTCAGTGGCTAGGTGTCAGTCTCAATGAGTTCCTATAGTACTAGATCTACATTGTGCTGCCGACGACAAAACAACATGTTTATTCTGATCAATATCGCTTTTCTCTAACCTTTGTTTTTGTTTTACAGTTCCCACAAGCTGTAAGCTGCATCACTCTTTACACTCTCTATAGCTTCCTCCTGCCCCTCCTCCCCTTCTCTTTCTCCTCCTCTTCTCTTTCATTCAGGCTCCCTTCCGATGGACCGCGGCCCGCTTGGACCATCTACCATTTCTGGGCTCCTGCTGCCTTGAAATACTGATGGTTCTGGATTGTCACACCCTGGGCTCCGCTGGATCATTGCTCTCCTCTGCTTCACTATCTCCTCATATCTATATTTCTGTTAATCTTGATGCCTCTCTCTGTCTATTACTAATTATCTTGTGTGGCCTGCCCTCTTCCAGGTCACCATGGTGGACAGGAGGTCGTGTGGCTCGGGCACGACTTGGTGATGCCTCGTCCTGCTCAGTCATCTCCTGGATCCACTCACTTTACATATAACCGCCGAATGGCAAAGAGGACAAAGGCATCTGCCTAGAGTGACTGTTTCAAATCCTGCCCCGCTTTCATGTCAAGGTCAGTGACACATGACTGTGACATTACAATGTCAGCATTATTATTATAAATAAGGATATAGATTACATCAATTATGATACAGTTTCCCTGTTGTCGTATTACATTTGTAATACATTCAAGCAACAGAACATCCTTTAAACGTTTGATCAAGTGTTTTTTTTGTTTTATTTATCAAACATGACTGAAAATATGTGATGGAAGAGCTCCTCAAATGAAGGACTTCCTGAAGTTGCATACATAGTTTACATACTCTCTCTCTCTCTCTCTCTATCATCGCCTCTGATCCTCTCCAGGTGAAAGGTGCGATAGTCATCAGTCAACTAAAATACGAGAATATCCATGAGCCATTTTAAACTATGTAATATGTATTCAAGAATAAGATAGCACAGCGGGGTCAGAAAAAGTGCAACAGATGTTAGAAAAAAAATATGAACTGTCAAAAATGTTGATATTAATTATTTAAATTAACATAAATAATATTTTCTTATTCAGTTCTCTGTCCTTGTCAATTTTTCTGCCTTTCTTCCATCTTCCTTTGTAGTTAGGAATGAATTACACTTCATTAAGACAAAAAAAACAGCAACTTTTACATCTTCTACTGGACGAAGGTGAATGATTGCCTCAACTCACAGATACTGTCAATGCTGGCTTCCAGAGAAAAATTCCTGCTCAGACGTGGTGTGTCCAGCTCTTTGTTGGCCACCGCTCTGCACTCATATTTACTCCTTAGAGAGATGCTCACAAATATGATCAGTCCAATCCCCACCAATATGAGGAATGGCTGCTTTAACGACACAGCTCTCATGCTGATAATACACCTACTTGATTGAGTTCCTGCAAGAGAATAAAACCTCACAGGCAACACAAACTCCTCCCACTCAACAGACCTGTTCTACCAGTCAACGAGCACAGCAGGAAACCTGTTTGTGTTCATGTGGAAGTCATTAAGTGCAATTATAAATCTGACACATTCATAACATCTTCTTCAACTTCCCTTTGTTACCTTTTGAAGAGAAAAAAATCTGAAAATGACCATTTCTATCTTTACTTTCTTGAATACTGAGATAAACTAAATTGTGTGCCGCTAAAATGAGGTGTGGTTGCTTTCATCTCACAAGACATGATATGAAACGACACAGTCTGACAGGAAACAAACATCTTTTAACTCACGTGGGATATATGGGTCAGGATACACAATGTGAACAACATGAAGACACAATGAATACAGGAAATATAAACCAACATAGTGTTAACTTGTAGGAAACAGCACCAAATTTAACCTGATTGAATTCATTTGTCAGAAATAACTGAGGATACCTATTAATCTGTGTTGGATCGGCACATTTGATTTCAAATATTCATCCACTACAGTATACCCCCTTACCCTGTGCATGGACACAGGCTGGAGCACAGTTTTACACATTTTGTGCCGAGGTATGATTTGGAGTTGTGTTGTAGCTATTGAACCTGAAGTGCTATACAAATAATATTAACTCTTTCAGTGATCCCTGCCCCTACATAACCTTTGACAATGAACTGTACTGAACAGGTCCTCTGTGGGAGAGTGCACAGAAGTGTACTTTGAGAAATGTGCCCAGATCAGTTGGACTGACCTCTGTTGAAAATGAAAGGGGCTCTGTGGAACTTTGTTGCCAACAAGAGAGACTAATGTTTCACATCACATTACAGTCTGTTCACATATGATTGGTTCATGTAAATTACTATAACGTTTTTATGTAGAGCCCCTTTAAATATTTAGAAGGGTTAGTGGGCAGTTTAGGTTTTAATATTTGGTGAATCAGGAAAAAAAATAAATAAAATGAGATCAATACATGATGAATTCAGTTTAAGAATTAAACCTAAAAATTTGTGACGAGATGCTCAAACGTCCAGCTCTGTCCACTGCACTGCTGAATGATGACCTGGTAGTAAGAGTTTTCTCCCTGGGCGACCTCAAGACATCTGTTTGTTGCTTTGTTTCTGATCGCTTGGCCCTGCAAGAGTTTGTTCAAGAGAGATAATAAATGAGAAAGTAGCATAAATGCTCCAACACAACAACATTTTAAAGCAACTAAATGTAGCATCTGACCATTTATGACCTTGGCACCTCATAATAGGTGCTACTACCTCATCCAAAAATACACTGTACTAGTGTACTGTCTCACTTGTTTGAAGTCCCAGTGCATGTAGAGTTTGGCTAGTTTTGCCAGTGGACACTCATGTAGAGTGGGAGTGCTACCAGAGCCCGGGTCAACAAGGCAGCGGTTACTGTTATATTTGTGAGATTTAAGCCCCCCAACGATGATTTCACCATCTGTGTTGTAGTAGCAATGCTGTTGAATGGATAAAAGTTCAGTTAAAATGTTGATTTATGGAAATCATTTCAGTGTCAGTTTTTGGGATCATGCTCTTAGATTACCTGTGGCTGCTGGAAGTGGCATTCATACAGGATGGGGATGTTTCCTGGAACGGCTCCCTGGTCCAAGCAATTGCTCTTGAGAAGACTGTTCCTCATCTGAAAAGGTCAGTGTCATGTTTAGAGTTATTTCTTTGTTATCACTGTGTAAATTCATTGACTGTGTTTTATATGCTTTATAAAATGTTCGGTCATGATTTAGCATGGTTGAATGCTTTAGGCTTTTCCACAGAATGTTAAACAGTGAGTATATCCAATGAAGATGGAACTAATTAAATACAGCCCTGAACAGACTGTATTATTGTATGACTGTAATACTTCATGCACGCTAATACAATATATTTAAATGTAAACTGTTCCATCAGTAAATGGATGAGTGAAAATGGCCATTACCACACCATAACCCAAGACGTTATCCCATGTTTCCAGACTTGGGTAAACATTGTCCAGGTACCACTTGAAAGGTTTACATTTCAGCTGTTCTCTGAGCTTCTTCCTCTTGGATACGTCACCAATATCGATTCCATGATTCTGTGTGTTATGCACATATTAGAAGATGCAGGAGTAACACTCATTATACCCATCATTTAGAAATAATGCATTTGAAGTTAATTACATTTTAGTTTTGAGTTTTTAAGCTTTCCATTTGCTTAATAGATTGTTTATAAAGCATTTAATTGTTTAACAGTCAGGTAATTATTGACTGAAGTTATATAAATTTACATGTATTTATGACAGTGATTATAAAGTGTTTCCCAGGCATGAAAAATACAAACCTGTAGTGAAATATACATTAATCTAAAACAGTAAATCTCATTTTCATAAAGCTGAATATATCAGTAGCATCTTTTAGCAGTGCTGATAAACATGTTGTGTCTTGTTGCTACTATCAACAGACAATTTGACTTGTCAAAGCAGGAAAGGATCATGTTACATGTCACAATATCTGCTATGTAAAAAGTTTGTTACCTCTGCAGCTGTAAAGGGTAGTGTAGAAGGCCATATTTGGTGACAATATTTTGACAGTTTTAAACACAATGAGCATATGGATGAATGGCAGATCGTTGCCAAATTCTAATGACTATGAGTTTAGTGTCCTATAGGATAATATTTTAAAATTTAAAAAGCTTTCCAGGAGAAAAGAGACAGTTGTCTAATGGAGTAAAACATGGCCATGGACAGTTTAGCTGTAATGGAAAATGCACTTCCTTACATCGTGTGACGCTCCTGGACATTTTTATAGATTTCTTACTGACTTGATGAGCACGTTTAACCTGTTGAGGCGTGACCCGACAAGCTGAACAACTTCTCCCAACAGCCAGTGTGTCAGTGCACATTAACATTAAAGATGCCAGCCTTGATGAGCTTTTTTATTTATGTAGCGTATTACTAATTGAGACTGTAAAAACAATCACTGTGTCAACCTTAAGAGGAAGGTTCCAGGATATAAACACGTTCTTCTTGTAATCATCCAGCCAGATCTCTGCAACCCTCAAGGCATTCCTCCTCACAGCAGGAGTAAGATCAAGTGCATACGGTTTGTGTGCCCTCTCAATGTGAGCTATTCTGGAGCAAGGCACAACCTCTACACTTCCTCCACACAGCCACACCTGGGCAGTCAAGACACAGATGGTATCATTAGCGATTAAGCAAATCTTAAACTTTTGATGATTTAAACCCTCCTCCATGTTATTTATTTTTCAAAAATAAATGACTTAACAGTGTTGGCTACTACTCACACGAATCCCAAGTTCAACATTTTCTCCACCGTAAACTTTCATTCCACCATCCAGCCCACCAATTTCTCCAAGGAAGTGTCTGTCTGCTGCAAAGATTCCCATCACAGAGGGACTCCTGTCCAAAACAAACATTACGGTAGTACAACTAATGCTCTAACATTTGTGCTGCCTTTTAACACATTGATGTTTAGCTACGAAGTCCTATAGAGAAAATGCTGTAATGGATGCACGTTGCCAGTGTTTCATATTCTGGTGCTAATCCCATCCATATGTTCCAACTGCTGAATACCCAAAGGTATAAATGTAGCACACACACGGATCAGGACAGATCTGTTCATCTGTAACATGTAACATGCTTACATTTGCATCCAGTGGCCTACATCAGAAATCTGTTACCAGTGCTCAATATGCAAATTAAAATTGAGACTGACCAATGTACAGACACCTACAAAGATCAGCAGGGCAAGAAACCAAGTTCAGTGACAGCCCTCTATTTCTTTTTAAAATCATATTTACAATGCCTGCAAAATGGGCAAACAAGTGATTTTTCAGTGGACAAGAAAAGATGGACAGGACAGATAACATCAGTGTTATAGGAATTTGCTGGTTTGAATCCGAGAGGTTCCAGCAAGATCTGGCACAAATGAAGCCCTGGCCTTAACATGGCCAGAATAAATCAGTGAAATCGAGGCTTGTCAACTGTGCCCTGAAGATCTGTGTATGTGCTACCTTTATACATTTGGATATCTGAAGAGGCTGCTGAGCATAGTTGCGTTGCTCGCAAGGGGCCATTCTGGCTCACATTCCAGCATTGTCCCGGGCCAGCATTCCTTACTTAGGGCCCGAAAGCCTCCCCTGATGGCCTAAAGCTTCTGTGCTAGCGGTGTACAGTAAATGCCAACAGTCTCCTAGTGATCCGAGCCTCCAGTTCACTGTATGCAGTGTTATCTAAATGCACAGCTAACTTGGCTAACTAGCTAATGGCGACTACAATTAAAAGCCCTTACTTTAGCAACTAATAAAGCCATCCCTCCATCAGGAAACTCTCTAAATCATTTAGAGTTAAGACAGAGCAGCTGGAGGACATCAGCGAGAAAACCTTTTCTACGTGAAATATGATCCAGTTTCAGTGAATTATTAGGACAATTTCCAGCTGTATTTATGGTAGCAAATATGGGTATTTTAGGCCAACACATGATGTTTTTCTAATCCTTACCAAGTGTTTTTGTGCCTAAACCTAGATGGAGTATGAGCACAGTGCTGAAACCTAAATAAATGTAAAATTGCAACATGTCTTTGGTTTGCAGAAGTGTACTTGGATTGGATTGAGTAAGAATAAGTCTTCAGGGCGCAGAGTGGGAATGACAGTGACCCTTTCTCCCTGTTACAAATCAGTGTGCCATCATATTGTTTTAAAATTGTTATTTTAAGGAAAAATTATTCCTTACTGCAAATGTGTAAATATGTTTCATAGGATCTAAAATAGCTGGATGCTCCTTTGTGTAAGTGTCTAAATTAAAATTCTTGAATCACAGTCAAAATGACTAAACAAACTATTCTAGGTGAGGTCTGACCTAATCAGCCCACACAGTTAAATGGCTAAATAAAACACTGCTTGTTCCACATACTTCCCAGGCTGTGATTCATCCGCCATCTTCTCCCACTGTGGACTGAAGGACTCGTACATGCACCACAAGGCCCAGTCAAAGGCATGAGAAGCTGGTATATATCTTTCCACGTGTAGGTCATCAAAATGGACCTTATCAAACACAGGGGACACCACCACAGTCCTGTCAGCTTTGATCCTGGCCAGCAAAGGTTCTGCCCTGGAAGGTAGAACGAAAAAAGGAAACGGAACAATCACCTCAAGAGGGGGAGGTAAACTTGAGGCAGAGAAGGAATTTAACGTCACAGCACTTCATGTACACGTTGTTTCTCTGAAATTTACAACTTAATTTAAAACCTGTACATACCATCCCACTGTGGCTTCAATATGGGCATCCAAAATGGCCACAACATCCGCGGTGGCACGCTCCCAACCTGAAATCCGGGACTGGGACAAGCCCATTTGTCGAGTATGCCGCACTTGCTTAATGAGTCCAGGTCTCTCACTGTGAATCTGACCTATGTAATCTTTTAACGGTTTTCGAAGGTCATCTGAAAATGTAGCCCACAGTCAAATCTATAAATAAAGGAGTACACGTGACAATAACAGCTAGATAAACAGCTAGATCATCTAAATACTCAACAAATGGATTACACTCAACAAAAGTGTTTGATGTAGATGTGAACACGGACACATTTTCAATTAAACTCACTGTAAGTGCTGTGGTCATCTACCAGAATGATCTCTTTCAGTAGGTGCTTTGGAGTGTGTGTGATGATGCTTCTTATTGCCCTTTTAATGATAGAAAGAGCCTCGTTTATGTAGATCAGTACCACGCTGATGGTTGGAAGGTCCTTGGGATAATTCTTCGTCAGACACCTGAATGGTGTGAGATGAAGTGACAGGTGTAAAAGTGTCGGTCACAAGTTGTTCGAGGGGACTGAACTGCAGGTAGAGCGACTGAAAGGATGCCATCATTTGCCTAGATGTTTTACATGCTGCATCATGTGCTGTGAAGTGTTGTGAGCGTTTGAGCCGGCATGAGCTGGAAAAGGGTGTGTCAAATTTAAGTATTTCTGGCTAGATATATCTTTGGAACATTTAGAGAAGGCATTTGGAAAACGATTCTACAAATCAAGTGAAGGCAAATGTCAGGATATGGACAAAGATACCTGTGGTCTCTTGTGTCTGGCAGCTTCCTGTCTAGTGGCAGCTGGTTACTCAGGAAGGCATTGTATCCATAAATCTGAAACAGACCTTCCGCCTCCTTCTGTTCCTCCTCGGGCAGACCATTACCCCAGTTCTCAAACAGGATGGAGTTTGGATATAATTTTGGCACTGCATTCTTCAGTGTTTGTTGGTCCAGCTTAGGTAAAAGTCCATTGCTCTTCTGACCAGAGACTTCTATCAGCTTTGCTTTAGTGGATTGTGTTCATAAAAAGAAAGAAGAGGTTGGAAATGGAAATGATGAGCAGTGTTATTCAGTTATCCCTTCTACTGGTCTCTCGGTAGAGGTTAAAATTTGTTTTGAAATTGAAAGTCTTGGAAAGTTTGTCAGTGCTGCAAGGTGCATACTGCTTTGCTTAGTCAAATCAAATGTAATATACAACATCTAGCCCCCTAGTTTTCTATCCTTCACATTCACAAGATGTGTATGCAGCAAAGTTTTGCCTTACATTTCTTGATAATTTGACTTCTGAACTGTTCTACTGGAATATTGAATATTCAGTTGAGTTCACTTGAGTTCACTTCAGTCAATGACTGATTTCAAAACTTACCAGAATCTCCCATTCTTTGTCTTTTCCCTCAGTTTCTCTCCTGGTTTGTTGCTGTGTTTTTGAAGTAGGATCATAAAGCTTTGTGATGCGCAAAAATAGTTTCACTCAATTTGAAATACTATCGACTGTTAAATTTAGAAGCTGTATTCTTGTGCGTTTGCATATATTTCTGTTTTGTTATGTTCAGTCTGAACGAGCCATTAGAGACGTTTTTTTATCCAGATTGGAGGGAATTCATGTCCATTCATGTCTTTTGTGGACAGGATAACTGGATCTCTTGAATATTGAATTTTAACTTGGATGGAAATATTATATACAGTATACTGGGGCACTTATCCTTTTACTTAAGTGTTACGATGCCTCCCTTAATGCTTGCCATGATGCAGCTGATCACTTCCTGCAGGAGCTGGCAGTCAGGGAGGTATGTTAGGGTGAGGTGCTGACACCTGGCCAGGCTTCTACCAAAGTTATAAATGCCAGCTTTTGTATCACATTGTCTCTCTCTCTCTCTCTCTCTCTCTCTCTCTCTCTCTCTCTCTCTGGGTGTTTTCTATGGCATTCCACAGCAGCACACACACCTCATTCACCCACACACTACATTCACACTTAAATCCTGACTTGTCTTCCCGCTTTGTCACATACATTGAACCAGTTTGTGACGTAAGTAAAAGGCTAACTAATTAAACACATGTAGTAACTGTCAACCGAAGGATGTTAAAGAGCATGTAATATCTCCATCATTAATCATCCTCTTTCTTTTGTTTGTACTTCTTTACTGAAGCTTCTGTGCGTCAGCAATTCTGGAGAAAGAATGACTTGTATCTCATTCCCATGTCATCAAATATTGGCTCTTTGGGGCTTTAAGTGTTGGTATTTGACAGTCAGTTTTCTTTCTCCAGACTCACTTACTACACTTTTCAGTTTGCTAAAATGTGTAAGCTATAGTCCTGTTCTGTTCAGCAATAAAAATGAATAAAAAAAAAATAAAATAAATAATGAATTCGTAACCCTCACATTAAACAGAATGCTGGTGTAGATGAAGCCTCTCTAAAGAGCTGAAGTCAAAAACAGTCAGTGATGTCTAGTCCAATACCTCCAACAGTGAAATGAGGTCACCCAGCATGAGATGTTTAGACTGTCAATCAGGCCTCTGCTGTGAAGTGAATGTTCTACAGACAGTCGACAATACAGAAGCTACATGGTAGAAAAAACTAGTGTGTGTGATTCCTCCCTCCTCCCTCCCTACCTGAGTGTAATCAGTGCTCCGGTGGAGTGGGGGAGGTGATGAGAGGGCAGAGCGTGCAGGGAGAGGTGAGCATGAAGATCACACACGAGCTGCAGCACACTTGTGAGGAGTGTTCGCTCCTCACCTTTTTTTGTTCTCTGTACAAGCATGTTTGTGTCTTAACCTCCATGCACGGTTAGGTGCTGAGGTTATGTTATTTTAGTTTGTTGTGTGCCGGTGGTTGTTATTCATCTTTTTTGTTTGTTTTAGGAGTAGTTTCCATTTAGGTAGTTTAGTGGGAGACGCAGGTGACGATGGCTCACTGTGTGGTCCAGCATCTTCCCATCTTTTGTTCCTTTTGGTCTGGGATCTTCAGCCCCTTTGTTTGTCCCTAGTTTGCTTTTGGGAATAATTTAATGACACTTGTTTAATTGTTTACCTTGTGTCTGGTGTCTTTTTTTTAAAATGTTGCATCCTCCAAAACGTTTTGAGCCTTAATTTTGACTTGATTAAATTGCAGTCAACTACATTTATTTAAAATCTGCAATCTCTTTCAGCTGCAGGACTTGTTTGTGCTTGTGGAGTAATCTATCATGTCTTCCTCTTTTATTACTTGTCACCCATTTAAAAACTTCAGATCTTTGATGTATATCAACAATATGTAATAAGTCTTTCAAAGTTGCGGGTGAATCACTACTCACCCAGATTGTTTAGGGTCTGTTCAATCTGGTCCAGTTTCCTCCTCACAAGCTCTTGATCTGTGGGTCCTTCTGGAAATGACTTGCCTGCTCTCCAACTTGTCACGTAGAAGAAAATGTATATGAAGAGTAAAGCCGGTGCAATAATTCCAGCTTTTCGCAGATATGCCTTCATTGTGGTTTCTCCTGAAGGCTCAATGTCATCATGTCCTCTGTGCCAGCAGTTCCACACTTGACTGCTCAAGCTCTCACAATATTATTGCTCCACAAAATCTTATCTCAAAGATAACACTACTTGGCTTGTGCAGCCTAAATGACTATATCACTTCCCACTTTAGTTTTACATTATTTTCACACATGCATGGTTAAAATCAAAAGAGCATGGTTTTATATGGCTCCAGGGGGAACATAGCCAGTACACTGCATTTAAAGAATGCTACAGTACATGATTATTTCCCCGTAGTGACTTGAAGGTGGAGAGGTGGAAATTTGACACCATCAAGCAAACAATATAATAGAGGTTTCAAAGTACACCTAAGTATTTACTGTCTACAAGGCTCTCACCTGCCCCCATTCTGAACTTATTTTATGGCTTTCAATCACAGTCCATGTAAACATGCTCCAAATATATGAAATCATCTTGCATTAATGATAGCTTGATTCTATGTGGATACATATAAATGTTCATTAATGGCAGTATTGTAGTGTACACACTGAACACATTTTTCAGTTAAGATTATGATCTTGCTTTTATTTATTTTACAAATTGTCTTTGTAGATGGTATAATTTCTTACCTGACTCACTTTTTGTTTTTCAGTTTTATTTTTTGATTGATTATATGATATAAGCTTCAAGCATCTGAACTTGGAATTTGTCGTGATTTAGCTTTGCAGACCTGCGTAGGCTTCATCAGCTTTTTGTAAGTGCTGTTACATTTTTCAGCTGTATTGAGATCTGAACCTAAACTTCACCCCACTGTTCAATTAAAACTAACTAATATTTATTAATCCTAGCCAAGTGCATTTTTCCTACAGACAGCCGCAGGGTTTAGAATCATGACAGCATGACACACAACCTTGAAGGTGTGCCTCGGCTGATTTTTTACAGCTATGATAAACGTGTAGTAAAGTCATAAAGCGTAAGTCCAATTGAGATGAAGAACTGGAGAATGGTCACAATATCTACAGACATTTTAATGGCAACATGTCATAAAATAAAAACAAGAAAACCTCTAGAGGACATCTTTTTTTTTTATTTATGTACAGAATATAGTTAAAGAGCAATCAGAGGGACTATCCTCTGGCTGATGTTGGGAAGTTGTCGCCAGGTCGTTTAATAGTTGACAGTCTTGGCTGGCTTCGTCTCATCCAGGTCAGCCTCCAGAAAACGGAATCTGCGGTGGCGACGTAGAATCTCAATAGCCTTTTGTTCTACAGTGGAAGGAGTGATCCCAAGATCCTCCAGACCAGGAAGTCCTGGATACTTCAGGTCTGTTGCATGAAACTAGAAATTAAGAAGGCAGTATAGAATTAGAATTTGCTTCCTGATGAGAGGGTCAACACTTACAGGTGCAGAGCAAGGTTCTCGCAAATTGTTGGTTTGTTTACCCTTTCGACTTTGTCTGGGGTTGTCCAGGGCTCAAATGGGTTCATTGAGAACATCTGAGCAGCAAGGCTGAGAAGAAAAAACAGAAGCTATCACATGACTGTACAGTGGTATAAAACAACTGCACCCTTGTAACGTTTTTGGTAAGAAGTGGTTCTGTAGGGGAATGTTTTGATGGGTTTACTTTGTTTGAATAAAAAGTTCAATCAGCACATGTACTCCACAAACGTGGGGTACCCTGTGAAACAGGATCTGTGTAAAGCTCAAACCCATCTGGGTTTTCATAACACACATGAACCTAAAATTCAATCAATTCAATCTTTTGCAGTGTATCTTCTCTGTGGTTGATTGCTTGAGTCAGTTACATGACAGATAACTTGTCTTTATAAAGCACTTACTGATAGAATGGACGGGGCAGAGGGTAGGGCACAAAAGGTCTGTGTGCCACAGCATAGATGTACTCTACCAGGTCATGAAGGAGGTAACGGTTGGGGCTGGACAACAAGAGAAACAGGGTAAAACAATGAGGGAAAATCCTCATCCATGTAAATTTGTGCTCACTAAGAATACAAATCTGGGGCATGAACAAGGGACCAACACATCCTGACTCAATGTTTCCATACACACATACACTTATGACCTAAGAAATTATTTTTTCAATGAGCACATAAAATTGAGGATGATGCTACAGCTAGTGACATGCATTTTGTTTTCCCCTAAAATGTACTTATCAAGCTATTTTCATGCCTGAAGCAAAATTACTTTCTTCTTCCGTACGAATTATGGTTCAAAATCTTCTTTGCGATGTCTACATTCTTTGTGTTTCATGTTTCCAACTGTTGGCACAGGTGTTGACCACTTACCCAACTAGTGCATATGTCTTTCCGTTAGCATCAGGGTCTCTGACAGCATTGATGATAGCCTTGGCCACATCCACCACCTGAGGAGGAATAAAAAGACATGAAGGCACCAAACACAGAATAGGAGCTGCTAACTTATTTGTATTTGCTGTCCTGGCATCGTAAACATTCACATACACGTTTGAATGTTAATTCTACCAGTCACACTGCCAATCATATTTTACAAATGGCTTTGGGTACTTCGAATTTATAAAAAGTAAAAATATTAGAATGGCTGTATCCTTTGAGCAAACTTACATAAACAGGCTGCTTCACAGTCTTCTTTCCATTGGAGATGAGTGGAATAGCATTGCCAAACCAGCGCATGTCTGAAAAAAAGGATTAAAGCCTCATATGAGCTTTATACAGGTTAGATGGTTAACTGTTTGTGCTAAACAGGAATATTTTAATACTGTGGAAGAATGATTTTAGCAATAGAAAAAGTTTCTTCAGGGTTCTCCCAGGAGAACGGCACTCCTCATCACGTGGGGGGGTGCTGGGGTTTGCTTTTTTCCTACGAGAACACCACGGCAGACCACAAACACTCACTATAAAGCTAACGATCAAAATGAGTATAGTGGCGCTGAGCTAGCAGTATAGCGGCACAGCTCCGTTATTCCACCATCTGGGGAGAACCCTGCTCTTCTATATACAATTATATATAGATTTACAATTACATTTTATTGAGTGTCCAGTGAGTGATAACAATTGATATTAACACAGTGTGCCTTTAGAAGGCAGGTGATTCCAGGCGCACATTCAACTGTCTTACTTGCGTAATAGTTGAAGAATCTATCCTCCCTCCCATAAATCTCAGAGGGCTTCATGATGATGGCATCAGGAAACTCATCCCTCACTGCTGTCTCTCCTACAGCCTGTAAGGAGACATTATACACACATTTATACAAGCTGTTAAGGATACTCCATATACTTGATGTTTTGCAGCTTAGTGTACATGGGATGTAGTAACTGGCTACATCACAAACAAACTGTAATAAGTAAGTCATTTTAAGATGCATCATGTTTCTCAGTATTTCCCTCTTACGGACAATTCTTCTGCTATCAGCTGCTCACTATAACTATAGTGAGCATTCTCACAACTGGAAATTCTATGGGCAATGACCTTGCCTATTCAAATAGTGAGCCTGTCTAAGTGGAAGAGATTGCAGTGTTTTGGCCAGCAGCTGCACCTGGTGAACGATAAGTTTTTGTCTCCCCCTAGTGGGATAATAATAATAATAATAATAATAATAATAATAATAATAATAATGTGTATAGTTTAGATTTAAATGAGTATGTACGGGCTATAAATGAGATTTCAAAATATCAAGCCATATATTGTATCATTATATTGGCTAAAAATGTTGTGATATTATTTATAGGCTTAGCTATTATTTATACAGAAGAACGTCCTTTACTCTTTTAACGTATAAACTGTACAATAGAAACATGGATAGACATCTAAGAGAGGAGATACAGCAGCCCTCTACCTTGTTCCTCAGGTATTTGGACGGGCTGCGGATGTCAGCGTTGAGGTGTGACATGTGGACGAACTTTGTGATGCCGGCCTCTCTGGCTGCCTTGGCGATCTGCTGAGGGATGGACACGAAGACATCCTCAAAGCGATAGTTCCTTTACACAGAAAAAGGGAAAATACTTGTGTGAATGTAAATGCTTATGTATTATTTCTATACTAGCATCTTCAAGTCATCTTAAATGAAAAAACTGTTCCAAGTGAACAACATAATATAACATAAATCGAATGTCTTAAGAATTTTTTTCAGTTGATACCTTGTCTCCCACTCTCTGCCCACTAGGTTGATGACAACATTAGAGTGCTCCAAAGCCTGTTTAATGGAGTCTTTGTTCCTGGCATCCCACTCCTGCAGCAGGAAAGATGCATTTCAATTAAGGCTTTAAACATATACTGTAAATACATGCAGATTAAGGATTCCACCTTGCAGGAGTGTTGAAACATTTCAGCAAGATCCTGTCATCCTCTAGATGCATCTTACCATGAAAATGATCTGTCCAAGGTCACCCATGGGCCTGAGGTACATGACATCGTACTGATCACAGCGGTGAGGGACTATAATCTGAGAGCCCATCCGACCTGCAAATGATCAGTATATCACACATACAGGGAGTGGTTTAGGGTAACCTGGAAATTCATGGCAGAAATACTTAAAAAATATCATATTTATAACAGATACTAATCACCCTGAACAACCTGTGCTTGAATATCACTGTCTGTGTCTACCACTAAATAGCCATGAATTACTGAATTCAAATCACAGTAAGCTAATGATAACCCCATATGCCATGATAATTTTGCAGCAGTGAATTCAATACATCATCAATACATACATCACATTACTCCCAACAATCAAACAACTTTAGAGTGAGACCTAAATGGGAGTAGATGCTGACACCATCTCAGACAGCATTATGATATAAGATTGTACTCAATTTGTGATGAGAGCTCATGTGGGATATTGGGACACAGGGTGTGCTGTCCATAAGCATAAACTCAGAAAGCAGGGGTCTCAAACATGCTATCATTTTCAAACTCACCCAGCCTATTGACCACATATCGACCCAGAAAACCGGTGGCACCAAACACTGTTGCAGCTATTCCACTGGAGGAGGAGCGTCCTCCTTTCCCTCTGGGGATAACAGCATGGTGCAGCTTCCTCTGCTGGACTGTGGTAACAGCAGCGGCTGAAAACACAGCAGGAGAGCAGCCGCCTATTGAGAAGAGAGGGACACCCCGTCAAGAGTTAAGACACTGAATTGAGTATTTATTTTAGGTACATGTTACTAAATTGAATTATGTAATAAATCCCCCATCATTACTATGTTCTTTTTGGTTTCCTTTTTCTGTTTTTAGTTTCATTGCTTTTTGTGCTGTTTGAATTGAATGACGTGATTTAGGGCAATGAACAGATGCTATTTTGTCCAAAGTGACCTACAGTAATTAAAAGATACACTCATACACTGATGGCAGTGGCTGCCATGCAAGGTGCCAACCAGCACATCAGGAGCAGTTTGGGGTTCATTATATTTCCCAAGGACACTTCGACATGCAGACCAGAGGAACTGAACCAGCGACCCTGCAATAATAAGACGCTGGCTCTACCCCCCGAGCCACATTTAAATGTATAGATAATTCAGATAATAGGTGATATCGTGTGTAACGATTTCTTTGTATTTTCTGCTTTGATTATATTGTACTTCACTCCATCTCTAGTCCACACACGACAAACTACCTACAGTCTAAGGGAAATTACTGTGTGCACTGACCAAGTCTGCAACACAATAGCAATAAGACATCGTCAAGGGCTGGATGCTTTCCAACAAATGATACAATTCCTATCAGGAACCATAAACGGTAGACGGTAGACTACTACTACTACTACTAATAATAATAATAACAAATCAAAGTTGATGTGATCCGTATACCGTTAGCGGACAGGAACTAACACTAACTTAGTGTCACTGTACAGGCACTTATTGACAGCGTCATTATTTTCAGTGCTTATTACACTAAAACAACCAAACACATAGTCGGCATTTCAATCTTTGTTAGGCTTCCAGAATGACAACCTATGATGACACTGATGACTATCATTTTTGTGGAAAAGCGAATGTTTTGAGCCACTATAACGGACGTCACGTTAAAGTCGGCCACTGGAAGTAAAAATTAGTCTAACATATCGCATTAACATTATCCTTCTTCATTAACGCTAACCAAGAAGTGACAGAGTTGGTTACATGGTCAGGTGGTGGAACTCATAATGGCAGAATTATTTACCGGTCTAAATATGAGCCTCTAACGTTAGCTAGCAAAAGCCCTTGCTAGCAGGTTGCTACCTAGCCGAGCCTGTTAGCAAGGTCACTCGAACCGACTGTGTGGTCTAACTATTAACCTGTGTTACTATAGTACTTGTGTAAATATGTGAATTAAAAATATTATCTTCTACCATATCTGTGTCATTATCAAATACCCACTGTGTTGACAGTACTCACTTGAAATCCTCGGAAGGACACTCGCAGGACGGCTAACCAGTGCCACGGTCGCCATCTTTCCTACTACGGCATATCGTGAGGGCCAAAATACGCGTACGGCACGCTAAACCTCGATAACGTTAGACTGAACTGTACAGCCTGCTGGAAAACCCAGCACAGACCAGTACCAAAACCAGGACCAAAACACAACATGCGCCGGTCTTGCTGGTCACCAACAAGACCAGCGTTATGTTGTGTTTTGGTGCTGGTCTATGCTGGGATATCCTGGTTAAATGTGTAGCGTAGTGTAGCAAAACCTTTCAAAAGGTTTGTATATCAACAGCCTCAAGTCTTCTTGAAATGAAAGCACTTGTTTAGCCATACATAACAATTTCAAATGAAGATGTATCAGATTGTCATTGTTATCACAGATGTTTTTCTTACTTTTTTTTAATGGCGTATCACGCCTTATTCATCTAAGCATTTTTTCATGGCATTTTTCTTTCTTTCTTTCTTTCTTTTTTAGTGGCTGTTGTGAATTGACATTTGTCTGCACGTTTTCACTGCTTTCTGTCAATGTATGTTTGGACCACTGAGGGCACTAGCATTTAAACTAAGAAGCATTTAATACATTTACTGGTCATTTTGGAATATCCTGAACAGTCTTTTGTTGTCAATAAACCTTTTTTTAAAGAAAGCATTTTTTGTATGTAGTCCCTCATTGTGACGGGAAGGCCGTTAGAGAGATCAGATGGTCCTTGGCCAAGAATAGGCAATAAAATGGAGTACGTCACCAGTATGTTTATTACAATAAATTCATTATTTGATCACTCTTAAAAATATACTTAGAACTGACAAAATATGTTTGTCCTTACGATGCAGTGAATAACTGAAAGTAGAGAAGGTCCAAGTCACTACTGCCTCCACCTCTTCCTGCACTGAACAGTGGGTGGCAGCACATGTACTGTCTGCAGCAGCAGGAACACTGTTGACATACTGCTGAATATAGCAATGCCAAAACAGCAAATGTTGACGTAAAAGAAAAGTATATAGTGAGATGGAATATGTATATAATTGTATATATATGATTGTATATAATGTATATAATGATTGAATACAAAAAGTTCAATGTCATCACATTATTGAAATTATTTTTTAAATTGAACGTTTATAATGAGTTACTTATTTAGCACATGCCTGTGAAAATTTAAGGGGCTAATTAGCAGACACTTTTAAATTTGACATTTATTCTGATTTAAGACTATAGAACTTAACACTGCAGAAAATAATGCCTTGTTGCATTCTATAGTCTGTGGTCTGACTCAGATTTGAATAAGGAGGCCTGGGTTTCATTTCAAGATGTAGAACAAACATAAACACAACGATGAGGATTAAAAAGGCAAAGCAAAAAAGCAATATCAAAACATGTACTCCTTGAAACAACGTTTTATTTCATCATAAAAGACATAAAAATGATTTTTCTTGACTTTTCACATTTCAGCTACAATCCATCCTCATTGAATCTCTGCTTGCTAAGCTAATAGACAGTGAGGGCACAAGTCTATCATCAATTTCAATTAGATCTCTGTTCTCAAATGAACATTTTGACCAATTGTACAAAGAACATGTACATGATAATGAAACAACTGTTTTATTATGCTCTGTAACCATTAGATAAAAGAGATCCCGGTGGGGTATTCTGAACCCTTGTCTGTGTGACATCCAGTAGTTTCTAATCCAGGTGTACGCACACACAATAGTAAAGTGCAAGATTTCTAATACTGCAAGGCACAAACTATCAATAATAGGATTGTCTTTTTGTTTCTAATATAAAAAATATTATGAATAACACAGACATACAAAATGCTTTCATACAGAAACAACACAACAAGTAAAACCTTGTCTACACCCTCAAATATCTGAAATATTTTCTTAAAATGTGTTCTGTATTACACAGACATAGGAAATTACAGCAGTAATATACAATACATTCTATTACAAATACATCTTTTATGACTGTTGAATTAAATTGTTGAACAAATATGAAACATAGGCTCAAATATATTCCATAATAAATAAACAAAATAACTAATAACCGATATTTCATCACCAACATTCTACAATTAAAAAGTACACGACAATTATTCCTTTAACATGAATTTAAAAAAAAAAAAAAAACATTTTTGGCTCAGCCTTTATTGCACACAATTGTTTACTTTTACCATTATGAAAGTAATGCTAAAATGTTGAAAAGAAAAAAAAATGATAAGATGCAAAAACAACAATATGATCAATTTCATACCCATGCACTTTTTTTTTAGGTCAGCTACTATGTTTTTTAACATGGAAACTGAAAACGTATAAGTGTGTAAAGTCTAACCTGTTTATCAAAGACTTCAATGCACAGCAAAGATTGGGTTCAATAAATAATACAGGAGACAGAGACAGCAGGAAGTTGTGGCTGTGCTATGAACTGTGTTTTAAACCATTTGATTTTTAGCATTTCTATGTGGCAGACACTGTAACGTCTCTGTTGTGACACATACAAACAAAATGTCTGCCTGCAACTGCATCCTGACTCCTTTGTAAAAAAAAAAAAAAGATGAACTGGTTTTATGATTTCACTGTCATACAAACTCCAAGTTCCATAGAAAAAAAATACACTTGACTATACCTAAATCAATAAAAAGGAAATGTCCCTCTTTGCTGAAGATCTGTGTGTCCGCTCTGTACATCAGTATTTTGTTTGATTAGCTGCTTTCCAACCTGAAGTTCCAGACCTTTCTCTGCCTCTCGCTTCTCTAATATGTTGTTCGGTCACATCATACAGGCACAAACACAACGTGGCAGTGTTTGTAGCAAATGAGAATGTGAATAATCTTTACGTTTTCTGTGTGTGTAGGGCCAACAAAAGCAACCTTCCCTCAACCATCCATTTACTTCTACATAACCATTCAGATCACTCTCAGATGGGATGTGAGACACGCTCCCAGTTCCCGCTTGTTATGAATGCAGCACAATTCCCTTTGTTAGATGATCAGGGGCAAACACTGAGACGGTTCCTGGCTATCCATCCTCTCTGTGCCCACTTCCTCTTTCGGCTTTATGATGATGTGAACAGGCCTCTCGCCACCTCCTTCTTGTTGCTTGGTATCCGCAGAGAACTTGCCCTCATTCTCACACACCTCCTCCTCTGCTGAGGCCCCAATGGGCCGCAGACGTTCGGCGGGGGACATTTTTGTTCCTGTTTCTGAACTGTCTCTCTTCAGCTTGTCAGTAGGGCTGCTCTCTGAGTTGACCTTCTCTGCAGCTACATGGTAAAAAGGACATTAAATGTCAGCATAAGGTGAAAACAAAACAACTCTATTGGTATGTCTGCAGCTGCAGCCAGCTACTAGTTGTCTATGTATGAAGTAAGTAATATTTATGTGCTTTCAGCTTGCTTGTGGAAACTGGGCTCACCTCTATTGTCTGTGCTGGTTGAACTGTCAGAGGTCTTCTTCACAGTTGGCCTGGTTGGCCTTGGCCGAACTTTGTTGAAATTCCCCTCCAGGATCCATGCATGCTGTAGGCCCTCATCAGGAGTCATACGCTTGGTTGGATCCCAGCTGAAAACACACACAGAAAAAAAAATGTACTACTGAGGCCAAACTTAATTGAAAAGTTAAATAATTTTTTTCAAATGCATTTAGAATGTGACAGGGATGTTAACAGACATGTTAACAGAATGAACATACGTGAGGCAGCGTTTGATGAAGTCTAAGAACAAAGCGTCATTAGTTTTCAGTGCAGCAGACAGCTCCTTGGAGTTGGGTCTCCTCTTCTTCCCCTTGCTGTTAGTGATGTTCCTGGGGTTTCCTTTTGAGTCTGCACACAATTATCAAACACAGTGTTAGAATTGCCATTCCAGTCTCCATTCCAGTCTACACTGGTGTACAAAAAGAAATAAGACACCAAAAAGGAAGATAAATTCTCACCAAAGAACAACCTCCTCCTCGATGCAGACTGAACAAAATCATTTGGAGGCATTCCGAGAACCTGTGAGGTAAAATTTCAGGACATCTTAACACACTGAAGCAACTCACAAAAAAACCTATACAGCATATTATGCATTTCAATTTGTGAAACTTTCAAAATATATGCAATTCATGAGTGCACATAATGATCTCCATGTTATACCTCCATGATGCAAGCTATCTGCTCCGCCTCGCTCTCTCCTGGGAAAAGAGGATAGCCTGTGTAGAGCTCAGCAAGGATGCAACCCAGACTCCACATGTCGATGGCCATGCTGTAGGGGTGCCCCAGGATGACCTCTGGAGAGCGGTAGAAGCGACTCTGGATGTAGGTGTAAACTAATGGAAAAGAAAGAAGAGGCAGTGAGGAAACATTATTAGTGACAGACTAATCAACTGTTTTTTTATTCTTTGTAGCTGATACCATTTATGCTATATCAAATTTATAATAAATAAGCACAAAATAAGACATCTTCAAATGTCTTGCGTTGCCTGACCAACGAATGGGTCAAACCTCAAAATGATTTAGTCAACTGTAATTCAACACACGGAAAGTAGCTAATTGTTAAAAACCCCGAAACCATTTTTTACATGGGAAAATGCTTAAATAATTCATCAGTTACTTACACAATTGCTGATTTGTTTCTGTTGCTGTTTGTTTGTTTCGTCAAATCGACTGGCAGTTTAATTTTATGTTTCCATTCATTTAACTGTTGGCATGTTGGTTTTATTTAAATGTTCACACACTGTCAAGTACAAAAAAAATCCTTCTGGGATTTAGATGGGTAGGAGCATAAATGTATTGAAATGTATTGTGTAATGAAGTACAGATTGGACTGGAGTACAGTACTTGAGTATTTGAAAAAAGTATTTTTACAATTTCTCTGCTCTTACCCCTTTGTTGTTCATAACAGCTTGATCCAAAGTCCACAACCTTGATGTTCCCTGGTCCTCTCTGAGATAGAAGGATGTTCTCCTGTTCAAAGAGGGGAAGCAAGACCATTCAAATATGCTGCAACACTACTTTGCTCCACAAGATGGTGCAAAATCCACATCCGTTGTTCCAGGGACTCTTTAGCTGTAAGTATCTAGGTATAGAGATTGATTGTGAAGGTGTGGTCCACATCAGGTTTTATGTCAGGACTGTATTTTAAATGTGTTTCATGTTCTATATCCTAAATTTAAGTTCAGGTATGACAGAAGCTATAAAGTCATACCGGTTTGAGGTCACAGTGGATGATCTTCTCCCTGTGCAGCATCTGCAGGCACCTGAGCAGAGCATGGGTGAAGCGACGGATGAGAGCCAGACTGAAGCCCTGGAAGTTGTTTTTTTTAATGAGCTCGTACAAGTTCACCCTGAAGAAAGACACAAATTGTGATGTGTGGTTAGCTTATACTGTTGTTAGAACATAAAAAAAACAAAAACCATTTCTCTCAATGCATTTTAGATTTTTTTCTTTTTGGATCCATGCACCTTGTTCAAACAGGAGTATGGAATACACATAATCAGTATGCAGTATATAAATATACACATATATATCCCTTTTCTTTTTCCTGCACACTGATGCGCACATTGTTTTTGTTTATATATGTATATGGTTATTCTATTTGTTTTGAGTATTTGACAGCTGGCCAATTCTTACATATTGCATCTTTAATTATTTAATGTATCAGCAGTTGATGCCACATCAGCTTGCGCTTATCGCTTCTAGGAACAACACGCACACGCCGATATCAGATACACCTTGAGAATACACAGCAGAGTGAGCTCAATACGGGTTCATTTATAATAACATGCACCACATTAACCACTTCCCCACGGTCCTCAAATAAACACTCTGAAAAAGAAGGCTGCTAAGTTTAATGTCACTCTACACTTTACATTACTCGCAATAAACCATCTGCTGACTGCCAGGCTCGCACTTGGAAATAATCTATGATTGCGCTCGCATTCAGAAAAAGACAGAGTGAATCCTCCTGCTATTTGCTGCCAGTTGTGATAAGCATAAACTTCTTTAGACTGTGCAACTGGAGCCTTCACACCATGAAGCAAGAAGGGGTAAGAGATAGGGCCCTAATCAAGGCCTTAACTAAAGGATTCGGTGACAGTAATGTTAGACAAGGTGGCAGCCCAAGACGTCCTCTAAAGGTCATTGAGCCGGAGTGATACACAAAACTATATCCCCTCAAATAGATATCAGTGGCAATACAGATGGCGAAAGGTACACAGGTGATCACTTAAGTCCTGATTGACTGCAGTCACATAGCATTAGAAGTAATGAATAGAGACAAGTGAGAAGCGCCTTGAATAAGACAGTACACTGATCTCACCCTGCTGTTGTACCTGAGGAAAGGTGGCACACCTTGAATACCTTGGATTAACAGATGAATTATTCAGTCATGTCTTCATAGTCATAGAGTATAGAGCACAGCGTGAGCATACTAACCCGAGGAGCTCAAAGGAGATGCAGAGGTGATTGCGGAAGTAGAAGTACTCCTTCATGTGGATGACGTTGTGGAGGTTGTCTTTGTCTTTCCTCTTTATCACGTCCAGGATCTTCAGCTCCACCAGAGCTTGGTGATGAAACCTACAGATTAAAATAATCATGTGATTTTGATAGTATTTATTGACGAATTTTCAGATTTAGCAGACCCACAATTAATAAATGTAGGTATCCAAGTTCTGAGCGTCAAATTCTGACAAATGGTAATAAAAAATAGAATACTATTGTATCTGATACAGAGTTTTCTCCCAGCACACCAGTTCCTAAAATCTTTTGACATTTCTTAATGTCAGTGATACACAGTCCTCTTCCAGGAGAGATAAGATCTGTGAACACAGGCGCTGCTGTGGCTGTTTGCACCCATTTTGTTTTCTGCATTATTGAAGTAGTGGTAGGACCCGATGTCGCCTGCATCTAACCTACAGGACTGGAGCAGTTGCTGCCACTGTGATCTACAGTGAGGAAGGACAGGTAAGATAACACCCTGAGGTGCCGACTTGTATCATGCTAAATCAGGATCTAAACCATTTGGCAGACTCCTAACATGTAAAATAATCCCGGTGTGGACATGTGGGAAAACCTTACAACGATGTATCAGATCTCTAATGAGTGCCAAAAGTTGACTTCTTAAATGTGAGAAATAACTCATTGTACACAGCAGGGTTGGCCAAAAATTTCCATTTGGAGGGTCAAAACTGAAATTGGACCACAGGCAAAAAAGCAAGAATGTATAATATCCTTTTGTTAAGATGCAAAATTATATGGAAGCCCGAGGAGGAAAATAAGAAAATCCTCAGATTTTCAGCGTCTGACCTAAACTGTTTTCTCTTTGTGTTTATGACTTAAGAAGAAGTGAAACATTCTTTTTTAATGGGATCTTTTTTCAAGGTGCCTTAAAATGTATTATTCAGTTGCCTTGCATGTTCACCAAATGACTTCACGAACAAAGTGTCACTCTACATTGTACAAATTTTAAAAGTTTACTTTAAAAAAGTCAGAATCACCTATCGATCACCTCAAAATTACAGAGTAAAGTATAAGTAGTTAATTAAATTTAACTTACACGAGCTATAAATTTTCAACAACTTAGAATGTAAATTTCTTAAATTTCTTAAATTGATTAAATTTGTCAGATTTTACAGTGTAACTGCTGACTCAGATTCTGAAAAAATCCTTCTTACATCAAGAGCATTTCTTCCATACAAAAATAAAATAGAATAAAAAGTGATTCATATTATGATTTCTTAAAATTATCTCGGTACTTACTTACGGTAATTGTTTTTGTTGCTATCAAGTGTGTGAAGTACACTGTAAAATCCCAAGTGACTTTACCTAAAAAAAATTGAGGAAACCAATTATTCTAAAATTCTCAAATCAACTAATAATTTTAAGTTGCTAAAAACTTTTAGCTCATACAATTTAAATGTAATAGTCTACTTTACTTGGTGGCTGAGGCAATCGGTTTCTTGACTTTTTTGAAAGTGAAGTCAACTTTTAAAATGTGCAAGGTATTGTGTCATTTAAATGCGAAAGTAATACAGGATGAATTTTGTAATTAATATGCTAAATTTGAGGTGACCTGGTGTAAATGCAATATATAAGTGTCATAAGTTTGGGTTTACATGTACCTCTTCTTATTGCGTATCATTTTAATGGCCACGAGTTCATTGGTCTTGTGGTCCAGACATTTGAGGACCTGCCCAAAGGAGCCTTTCCCAATCACTTCAAGCACTTCAAACCTGTAGCCAATGTGGTCATGCAGCACCTGGAAGAGCAAGAGGAAGAGCACATAAATACTTGATTATTTATGTGACATTACATGTGATATTACGGACTTAAGAACAAGTGAAAAAAAATGTTTTAATGGGATCTTTTTTCAAGGTGCCTTAAAATGTATTATTCAATTGCCGTGCAGGGCTTCTGCAGTACTAGGATTGCATGTTCCCTTCTGCTTTTAACAAAAAAATAACAGCAAAATATCCTACATGAAAAAATCACAACACCGAACTACAGGAATAACCTGCAGTGTGTGTACAGCTACAGTGCTGACTTTTCTGTGGCTTTAAAGCCTGTGACAGTTAGTTGAGTCTCGACAGAGATATTAGAGTCAAGACAATGGTCAGTCACTCAGCCTTAAGCAGCTCTTTCATTACATATGGTGTAATACACAACTCTCTGTTGGTCACCTGGTTTTCACAAGACAGTTAAGCCTGTTGTCAGAGAGTTTGATGAGCTCAGTTCAGCTTATTGTAAACAGAACTTGACAATGAATTCAATCCAGCAGAGCGGTGCGTGCAGCTGCAGGATTAAGGTCATGTCAAGGCATCTGGTCATGTACAATTCAGCCGGGAGGCCTGAGAGCATGATTGTGTGTGTGTGAAATGAAAACTAACATTGTGTCCTGACATTTTCATCCTATTTTCTTAGTTTGAAATTATTTCAGTTTCATGTCTCTGCATGGTTTTAGACATGTGAGGTTTATTTGGTGTTCCAATTACAATGTTGGAAAATACACTTATTGCACTATTGCATTAACTGCCTCATTAGTTGATTTTTCTACTAACACCTAAAACTCAGCTGCTGCAACATTCGGAGCATCATTCATTCCTTTAATTTGTGAAAAGTATTTGCACATTCATCTTGGTGTGAGTTTCAGAAACACCCTAAACTTGACTATTTGTTAAGAATGGAAGATGACAAAAATAGGATTAGGGACTACTTGATCACTGAATTGTTCCTTGGTGTAAAACTGTTTTTATGCTGCTGTCTTGAAAAAGACTCCCTTGTGAAATAAATAAAAGAATAAAACTGGTACTTAGAAAAGGCTGACATGAAATCTGAATAATGATGGAGCCTTTTATAGAACAATAACAAAGAAAACAAATACAAAATGTGGACATTTTATACAGTATGAATGAGGGCCAACATTATCTAAAATTGCTAGAGATTCAGTAGATAATTCATCACAATTTAAAAAACTCCTTGTTGGTGCATTCAGATGTCTCTGGCAGATGTTATCATCTAAAATTTGGGGGCAAAACTGCACACTTTTTCAGTGCAAGATGCTCACACATATCTTCCTCAAGATGTTTGTTTAATGTTTGTAGGTCAGCCCACAAAGCTGTTTGTTGGCAATGGCAGCTGACAAATGTTCAAAAGCTCTTGAGACAACAAATAACTTTCTAAACAGTTTCTGCTTGTAAATGCTACCACTGAGCATTGCAATGACATAAGTACACTGTGGTAGACCACCATTGATTTGATGTCATATATTGGAGTATTTTCTCATAAAAATAAAAATCTATTCAACAACATGAATCTAACAAATGTTTAGCAAAAATAAATACCTAGGGTGCCTTGTGCAAACATGTAAGCAAGCTGCCCTAACGTTACAATAAATCACTGTGCAGCCTAATACTTAACAAGACACACAGACACTAAAGTGAAGGCTTTGTGCGTCACACACAGATGCAAAAATGCTCTGTTGTGCTGTATGACAAAGCAGCTTCAGTATTGGATGACCTTGGATGAGAACCGGTACCTAACAATGTGTTACTGAAATGTATTAGCCAGTTAAATCATTGCAGGCTGTATTTAAGGTGCAAGATCATTTTAAGAATATTCAAAAATATATTTCATATATATTCAATATTTTTAAATATACAGTGAAGTATTTAGTAGGTTGTCCCTGCTAACTTTAAAAACCCTGGCTAACACATTACCCTGATGTAGCTTCCATGCTCGTCATCATATCCGTTGTTCTGCGGTGTGCCTTGGGAACCCTCAATCTTCTGAGAGCCCACGCCCATGAACCAGATCTCTGCGTAGTCCATGATCTCCTCCTGCTCAAACTCCGTCAGTCGCTCCTGGAAGTTCTTCAGTGCCTCTGCAACAGGAAGTAAGAGGAGGAGGATGATTCACTTTTATATTGATTACACCTCTGCCAAAAGCAGAGGATTGCGAATAATCAACTTCAATGCCAGTGTGCTATTTTTATTGCACCAGGAGAGTTTGTTTCTTAGTTACATATTTTTGTTGGCACGCCCTTAACAAGTGAAATAACATCTCTGTGCCATTCCTATTTGAATCATAGTAACATACCTATGGGGGACATGGGTAACCTCTGTCCCTCATATGATTTCTCTTTCTCCAGCTTGTTGCTTAAGATCTTGCTGTTACGGGAGACTGACACTTTGTCCATTGCTGCACCAAAGCGCATGGCGAACTGCTGTGTGGGCTTCGGCCTCTCATCCTGCACAATAAGCACATATAGAGAAAGTTTGTTGTTATATGAGGAGCATATAGAGGTCAAATAATACAGTGCTAACTACATTATGTTTTCACGTAACTATCGCAACTCTTGTACATTATATGCTGCTAGTGTGAGCGTCTCACCTGGTGTGTCGGATAGTTGTTTTGGCCCCCTTTGGTGGCGATTTGGGGCAGGATGTTGTCCGACTGCTGGTGTTGATTTTTGGCATTGCTGACCACCACCTGGACCACTGGCGGCTCAAGCTGAGGCAAGGTTCCCACACCGGGAGCAAACTTCTGAAAATGAGAGACATTTTATTTAAATTTAAATTAGGAACACAGCTAAAGACAAGACACAAATAAAATATGGTCAAGTGTTGGAGGACACAAGATCTTCCAGTCAGGTATTTCTGTTTAGATAAAGTGCAGTCTAATTAACAAAATGTGAATATTTGGGAAAACCAGCAAAAAAAAAACTGACCAACTTCCACAGCTAGAAGGCTTTTAAAGAGACCCATTATGCTTCTCTTTCTCCCGCAATTTGTTATGTATGTTGTACAAGTAAAAGGTCTTGAAAGTTTTAAAAGCCAACAGGGCCTCCTCTTCCCAACAGAAAACAAGCTTAAAAGGTCTCGTCAGTAGTCTCGCCTTAATTCCCTGACTTTGTGATATCACATTATGCCACAGTGACACATGTGACAGTGCTGGCTCAGGCATGTGTGAGCTGACCAATCAGAGCAGATTTGGTATTCAGGGGGGGGCCTTCAAATCTTAAACAGAGCATTTCAGGGGCAGGAGGGGGAATACAGTGCTGTGAGACTGGACAGTATGAGGAAACTTATGTGGTTTTTGAGCATCAAACCTCGTCTAGTAGTATCACAACACAAAACTATGAACCTGAAAATGAGCATTTTGTGTCTCCTTTAAGATCTTTGTTTGTGTTTATGATTCAACAGAATAACAAAAACTGAGCAGCAGATCCAGCTGTAAACAGACAACAAAAGCAGCTACAGAGAGAGCAAATCAGCAAGTGCAAGTCTAAATGTATTATTCTTTTTACACTGTAGCTACAAGCTTGATACATTCCTTTTAATTTTTTCATGAGTGTGTGTTTAGCTGCACCTCGTCAGATTTGGTTTGTGTTTTCAGCCCTTTCACATGCATTGGTCTGTGGAGGCTCAGGTGACCGGGACCCCCCCAGCATGTAGCGGCTGGAATTACTGATCATGGTGAGAATGAAATGGGGACAAAGCCTGCGAGGCTAGGTCCTGACAGAGTCTGTTTGTGTCGGGTCTGTGGGGGGGATGAAGAGCAGCAACCTGCTTTTCTCTGACTGCCATGCTGCTTGCTCTGAGAGCACGATTACATGTGTCACAGCCTTGACGGGCTCAGTGCTGTCAGTGGTGGCCAAAATGAGACCACTGTGCTGTGCCAAGTTGTGTATGTGTCAAAAGCCATTTTGATTCTATATCTAAGAGCTGTAATTCCACTCATATTTCAGGTGGAACAATTCAAAACAGAGCTGCCCCTATATACTATGAAGCAGACTTTAGCAATGTGCTCTATGAGCAACATAATAAATTATTTCATATTAATTATTACTAGAAAGAAAAGCTCTCCATCTATACAGTAGATAGTTCTGATTTTCATTTCATGTGTTAAGAGCTGCTGCAGGATCTGCCAACTTGGGTATGACGCATAGAGATAGGGCTAAATATAGTTGCATGCACCTGCCACAACAGGCAGAGGAAGTAAACACAGTTACGCTGATGTACATAACTGGGAGGCATGCTGCTTCAGGGAGATGCACTTATATCAGTGGAAATCTGCATTGCATGACACTACATAACCACATGTGTGCAGACAGATGTGTACAGTTGCATCCATGTTTTACTAAGATCTCATTCCTAAAATGTCCATGTGGGTGACCTAAATTGTGAAGGAAAAACAATAGGAATTTTTCTCTCTGATGTTTCTCTCTGATGTTCTGGGTTGACAGAATAATCCAAAATATCTCAAACACAAGGGGGAAAGATAGCGTAGTTTGTAAAACATGTTGGTATTGTCAGCTTCTTGCTGAGGGGACGTGCTGACCTGTGAGCAGGGCCGGTTTGTTCCAAGGCGGTTGCCTTCTACAGGGAGCCTGTGAGGGTGAGGGAAGGCCTCTGGTCGTGACGTCTGTGGGAGGAATAAGAGCAATTCATAAAATACACAAAAAGATTAAGAAAAAGGAGCTTGCTATTTCTGTGGGTAACCCTACTTTTCATATTCAATGATTCACAGTGCAAAGCATAACAACATCATTTCCAAAGTCAGATGTAGAAATCCTTTTACACCGTGAGAGATTAAGGCAGTCATGTTAAATAATCATGAAACAGCTTCTTGTGCTCATGCCGCCTGGATTCTCCAGGCTCTTCACAAACACACAGCCTGTGGGTAGCTGAGCGAGGTTGCAACCAGACTGGCAGAAATAATGCACTATGATCCTAAAATAGATTGCTTCTGTAGAAAAAAAAAAGAAGAAAACCAGCAACAACGATCCAGTATTCTCAGTGTGTGTGCTGGTTTGTGCAGGTGTATGAACACGTGCACATACATGTGTCTGCTCACGTGTCTCCAAGCCTGCGCACACTGGAGAGTCACTGAATGTGTTGGAGGGGAACTATAAATATGTTCTCTAAAAGGCAACAGAGACAGATATTTAAAAAAAAGAGAACAACGCAAGTTTGGGATGATTCTGTACACTTTCTGTGCCAAGACAGCTTACACGTGCCTTATTAATCAACGGCTGAGCGTGCAGCTGTGTTGGGTAACACCACATGGGTGAAATAAAGCTAAGCCCCATATGGGGATACGTGCTAAAGTCACTCTGCCAGACAGACAGTTGGGAGGGAGGGAGGGAGGGAGGGAAGGGGTGAGGCAGGCTGGGTGTGGTGAAGTCCACAGGTGCTGGATAGGAAACAGCTTACCGATCATAATCTCAACATTGACTGAGAAGCAAAAGCAACTTCTGATCTGTGTCACGACAGTCTTGTTCAGAGGGAGGAGAAGCTTAATTGACTCATCTCAACGAAGTCAGACGAGGATCGGACACTGAACCCGTCCAGCAAACCATCGCCAGCATTGAACTTAATATAGTCCTTGAATAGGACAAATGACATGTAGCCAGGAAAGGGTACGGTACAATGATGTAGTCGTGTTACAATCTCAGGAGCGCTGTGAGTGACAGCAGGAGCCCTGTAGGTCATTGGGCAGGTTGGTGTCTAAAAAGCATCACCTGTAAAGGCCTGCTGTAAGCCTGGCTAATGAGCACTGAGCCAGTGGAAACCCAGTGACATCATGACATGTGTCCAAGCGCCAAAGAAAATTGCTGACTGTGACCTTTTATTCCCCTTTGATGTATGAACACCTCTATCTGAAGTATGAGAAGAAACTGGAATGTCAAGTTATAGATATTTTGGTGAGTACATAAGGCAACATGATTCTGTAATTCTAATCTTAGTTAATAAAACATAAAATAATGTATATAATGCTTTCTTAAGAGCCAAAACAGCAAGGGTTTAATATATGTAGGTTACACTGTCAGTCAGTGACAGCTAGTATCTCTGCCCACAGGTTTACATATGAAATTACATAATACTTTAAACACAGAGTCAGATACAGTATAATTCCCATGTATGATGCTGTAAATTGTCTTTTCTGTGTACGAGTGCACACATGAAATGTACATAAAAGTGGGCATATTGTGCGGATCCGTTTAAATAAAGATGCATGAATAAATAAGGAAACAAATGGAAGCGAAGACAAGAAATAAAAGTGAATGTGGACTCTATTCGTGTCACTGGGGGTCTTTGCTGGATCATCCCAGCAGGTGTGAGCGAGGAGCTTTGGCTCATTAAGGGTCACGCCTGCAGGGTCAGTTGGTCAGAGGGTCAGCAAAGCAATAAAAGCAGGAGTAAGTGTCGGTAAACATCAACACACTGTAAAACACTGCTCACACACACACCATCAGCTATCAGGCACACACTGTTCGATGTTTAATCACATCGCCCTCTGCTTGTCATTGGTGCATCAAATGTGACCACCAGGAAGGGAGCGTGTTAAGCAAGCCCACTCACTGATCAATCCATATGATCAAAATGAACGTTAGTCCATAGGATAATTAGTTTTGTAACATGTCTTAGTATAGACAGCAAAGGCAACAAAGTTCTTATATGATCCAAAAACAGCAAGGGTTAAATTTATATCACTTTCCATGTAAGGCGTGAGGAATACACCAGAACCCATATAGACTTACAGAATCTGTCAGCACAACAAACACTGAAATAAGTAGGCTAAACAACGACTGAAATAGAAATGGATCAGATTTTTCATCATAACTTGGCATGAGGTCAGGAGGAAAGGGGGACGGAAAAAAAAGCATTCAAAGAGAGACAACTTGTGGAGGAGAAACATGAATAATTCCAAAAGTGAGAATAATTTCACATTCTTGGCACTGATCAATAAAAATGAAAGAGAGAATGTCAGGTGAATTGTAATTATCGAGTTTGTACTTGTAAAAGGATACCTGTGGAGGGTGTAAAATGGAAATAACCTGGAATGAAGCCCTGTATCTGGGCAAAAATACATTCTTATTCCATGGAAAACCAAATATAGGAAGTTCACAAAAGAGAGATATTAGGGTGCTATTATAAGAGACAAAGTAAGGTAATAACAATACACACACTTACACTGCATGGTCATAAAATCACAGTCACACTCTGAGTATAAATTACCTTTAAAAGAAACACAAGAAACTTCTATTTTAGCAACCTGGCAACCAAATCCACTAACAAATCAAAGTTCCTCACCTTGTTATTTATTTCTGGCAACATGCTTTGTTATCAGTGTCAGTCGTTACAGCTGCTGGACAATCCAAACACAGAGGGGAGAGATTATAAAATCCAACACAGAGTCATCGTATCCAACTCTTCAATCAAGCCTCAAAACACAGACGCTTTCCGAGACGCAACTTCGTGAAGAGGACTCGGTCGACACTGCTGAGTACAATCCTGCCGTCTGATCAGACCCGCGAACCCCGAACCTGCTGTACTCCCGGTTTTACGCACACGAGGTAAATGCGCTGTCGTCAGAGAGGAGATTAGCGGGCGAGGCAAGCTGTTGAGGGTCTCTGCACCTTGACGCGTACTGCTAAGACACTGAAGGGGCCACCTGTTCAGGTTTCTGCCGCTGACAGCTGGGGCTGTCCCGATATAGATTTTGTTTTTATCCGCTCGCTGCCTGTCCGCCACCTACACCGCGCCGTGTGGCTGGTAAGCTCTCCAACACCGACGCCGTACAGAGGGTTCCCACCGACGCACGCACGTCGTGGCCGCGCTCAATGTACAGTAGGATGAGTGTTATGTAGTCTGCTCGCTCTGAAGCAGAGCGGGACCACGCTGTCGAAAACGTGCCATGGAGGCATTCTGGAAACCATGTTTCTCTCACTCCAAATGATTCTGACAATCTGTTTCCAGCCAAGCGTCTTTTATGTCAAGTGTTGAAACACATACACCTAGCCAGCTGCAATGTATTTAATGAAAAACAACGACCAGATAGATCACTCAAGATAATATGAAGATAGCTTTTAAGTTGGGATGAATTTTAAATGAACTTCCTGTCTGTTTTGTATTTAGTGATTCCTCCTCTCTATGTCGCCACTCTTGAACAACTTCTCCCTTTTTTCAGAGGCTCTTTTTGCCCATTTTTGTTTTTCAAGCATTCGTCCTCATTTGGCCTGTTTGGCAGTTTGACCTGGAATCGGTAGCTTTCACTGTTCTGTCATTGCTGGTGTCAGAACCAGAACACATGGATCCTGCTCTTTGTGTGTTCACATAACCGGACCACCTCTTTATGGAGTTCGCTGTCCTGATTGGATAAAGTGGGCAGAGGTACCAAAAAAATAGTTTGTCTTTTGCTGCAGGAGCAGCGGGAGACATGACACTTTTAATGTGACGAATGAAACAGTGTCAATAGTATCCTGCTGTACTGAAATATTGATTTTTTTTTAATCTGCTGTGGTTTACCCTTTTAACAGCAGCACCCAGAAGAGAAGTGCTGCTGTGCACAGGGTTTGTCACCATACACAAGCTGGGGCTCATACAAACACATTTGCAACCTGAAAGAAACAAGCTTTTATTTAACCAGGGCATTCTCTTGAGGCCCACTCTCTTCAGCACAATAAACTGATCAAAACTGCAGCATAAATGTTACATGAGCAAACACTGAGCTTATGTCCACAAAAGGAAAAGGAGGACATCACTAAAATGTTAAATTCTCAGAGAAAAAAAGGGAGAAGTATGTGTTTTTAAAACTTCAGAATTCATAAAACCAAGGGATGCCCATTCATCTCAACCCAGACAGCAGAAAATATCCTCAGACTTCAGTTTAACCATGTAAAACGTGACTTGAGGCTTTTCCCAAACCACAGTGACAAGTATAAGAACATCTTGTAACGAGAAACCAGACATTACAGCATTAACACCATGTCACCATTTGTTTACCAATAGCTAATCCTCACTGCAGGGGAGAAAACGACTTTGCTCCATGTAGTGAGGAGGCCAGACCGAGTACAGGAGATGAATATGATTAGATGACAGCTGTTATGCAACAGTGGTGGCCACTTCAGTAATCAGCCTTAGCCTTGGGACAGGATGATGGGATGAACTATCGAGGGAGCTGCCCCTGCCCTTCTTATTACGTCTTTATTATGATATCATAATCTATTCCCTTATTCCCTTCTCTATTGTTGCATTAAATAAGATAACCATACAATAACAAACAGCAAATAATCACAAAGTTAAATCATTAGAGCAATAACTATGTCAGGTGCTGCTCATAAACAGGCAAGGACTGACACATGATTCCAGTATTTATGTTGAGCTCCAGAGTGTGTTTGGCCCCTCATGATGGAGTGGCCCTTCAGGAGAATTAGAGGGACAGAAAGAACAACCTGAACAACTGGCTCCTTTAAATCTGGCCTGATTAATAAACACAAGGTCTGCAGTAGCAGGCTTTCATCTTATACAACGGAGATTACAGCCGAAGCATGACAGGCGGGGCTGTGACACCATTTTAGACAAAATGACTTGCATCTTACTTCATCTCTACACTGCTACAGAGAGAAATGTGATGAATCAAACTATAGTAGAACCAAACAAATCTGTTGTTGTCAAATGTTTTGGGAAATGTCCTCACTTTGTTGCCATTAGTAAAATAATGTTGAGGTTAATCCCACTCTCGTGTCTATGCTAAATATGAAGCTATGTTGCTTGCAGCAGGTTATTTTAGATACTCAGGTTAACATTAAGACTGGGATCAGGGGAAGCAGCTAGCCTTGTCATGACGAAGCACTATCTGATGTCGTGTTGCTCCAGGACCATAACTGAAACTGAACAATCAAGTGTTTATAAGTTCAACTTTCTGACTGGAAAGGACTGGAAAAATATGCACATGGGAGAAGTTATCTTTTCTAACACATTCTCAATGCTGTCAAATGATCCATTACTATATAACCTGTATCTTTTCCTAAACCTTAGCAAGTTTTGTTTGTTCCTGTTTAATTTTGTAGTTATATCCTCTTATGTCTTGTTGAGACTTTCTACCTCCTGTCTTTGTCTCTTTTCTGCCCTTTTACTGCATACAGCTGTGTTTCATTTGTTAAGCATTCCTAGTAATTTAAGCCTGTGTTTTCCCATCACTCTTTGTCAGTTCGTCTGCTTCCTTCCTCATGTCAGTCCTCTGTCTCTTGTATCTCCTGTGTTCCTGTGACTTGTGACTGTTCTCGGGTCTCCTCTGTGTTCCTGCCTGGTTCTCTGAGGCTTCTGGTTAGTTCTCAGTTTTATTATTACTTACCTGTATTACTTTTGTATTTTACTGTGCCTGCCTTTTTCTCACCAGTTTCTTGGTGCCCGTAATTTTACACTTTTAGATTTGGGATTTTGGACATCAGCTCATTATGTGCTTTCAACCTGACTGCCACTTTGTGTCTTGTGTTGGGGTCAGAGTTGATTTTTGTGTTACTGTAACAATATTCTTGGTAGCTCTGTTAATATATTTTCTTAATTCAGCTTCCTCAGTATAGCTTTCCAGCTAACTTTGTCTCAAGCTCCAGAGGTTGAACACAGCTCACAACCAGATATGAAGACCCTTTTCAACCCCCTCACAGGGATGTATGTCATACATTCACCAGCCAGGGATATTAGAGTTGATATAAATTCTTTCGCTAGGGAGGGGTGAGACAGTTAAAGGTTGCTGTCAACAGTGATGTCAACAGTCATTTGCTAGTGACACACACAGCAGATAGTCCACTCCCCACCTCCAACAATCATGTTATCATCATCCATTGCAATATTTCACAGTAGAAATTGTCAATCACCAATGTACAGACATATACAATGTACAGACACAGTCATTTCCTGTCTCTGCAGGTTCACTGGCACAGTCATGAGTACATTTTAATTGTCTTAAACAAATCATTAAAGCACTATTTACAACCAAAAGTCAGCACGCACCACTCCTATGCACTTTAACACAAAGTCGACTGAGTCAACCTGATCATAACTAGATGACAAGACAATCAGACTCTCATAACAGATATGGGTGTAGTATAAATCTTATCATCTGACTCTCGTCAAGAAAACTAGTAAGTGCATGTTCCAAACTGTCACACATGTCCTTTAATTTTGAGTCATGCTGAAAAAAATAAAAGAAATGCTCTAGCTCTGAAGTGACATTTAGAATTAGTACACCATCAAACTGCAAGCTAGTCAGCCACTGTAAACCCTGCCCCAGTTCACCTGGGAGAGTTATTATGCTGTGTGCATCCTGTCACCCAGGTAACAACACATTGCTGATGAGAAGCAGCCTGTGCAAAACAATGCAGATACAATATATCTCACCATGACGACCAAAGATTAATGTAGCAAAGCACCACAATTTATGTATGCCTGTCATAAGCCAAAATGAGGAGGACTGTGCTACTAGTAGCCAATACTAAAAATAAAGACTGATCAGAACAGGAAATAAAAAAAAAACAGATTAGGGAGAGTGAAACAGAGTGAGTGTGGGCATGTGGATTGAACAAATAGTAATCTGATCTCCTGCCTCGCCTCCGAACATACCTCAGGCTGGACCCTCCTGTTCCTGCCCCAGCAGCAACCCTGGAGGAGGCTAAAACCACAGCAGGCAGGTGAGCTCCCGTCTTCCCACATAGCACATTTCCCCCATGCTTCCACGACCACACCCTGAAGCCCACCTCAGCCTCCAAAAGATGAGATACCTTTGGAAGCAAAATTTAGTTTGATAATGATGATGGTGATGATGTTGTCAGGCCTGAATTTCCCGAATTTCAAGAAACTGTTCGTCAGGGTGTTGATCCTTTACTCCATTTCCAAAAATAAAATTCTTCTTACAAAGTTCAGTTGTGCTGACTTCCCATTGTCTTCTTCAGTTGTGTACAAATCCTGAAAAATATGGATAATTTCTCAAAGCAGAGCTTCTTGTGATTCCTCATAACTCTCCCCTTCACTCTGGACTGTGTTACACAGTATTTTACACCTATTTGAGACCTTGGATCCCTTTTGTTTTCTTCCTTGTCAGATTCATCCTATTTATCTACACTCTGGAACAGACAGTGTGGTGAGGCAGGCTGCAGACAGACAATGAGAGGATGCTGTTGCGATAACTGATGATGTAGTGCTCTGTCTTTGCCGCTACCAGTGACGTATGGATGGCACCCAGCAAGGGACCCATCCTGAGCCGGAGACACAGCAGCAGGGGCCTGGCTCTTAGCTTCCTGTAAAAGAGGCCTCTGGGAGTGCAGGTTAGGAGAGGAGGGTGGGGTTTGTAGAGAGAGAGAGAGTGAAGGGTACTGTAGATGCAGAGCCCATGATCCTCCCAGGTGGGCTCTTCATGGGGCTGAGGAAGTAAGACAGGCAGGACGACATGCAGCTCTAATGGGCCTCCCATGGGGTTCAACAGACGGCTAGAATTTTCCTCTGATTTCTCACTTGCTACTGTATCTTAGAGACAAAGCTAGTGGTGCTGTCACCGTCTTATCCCCCATACTCTCCCACCTCTTCTCTGGTTCTCCACCTCTTCTTCGCTTCTTCCACAACCCTTTGCGGGTCAGCAACACTCTTGCTGACAAATAGTGCGTAAGTGAAAGCTTATCCCAACATGCCCTGGCTGCCCCCGGCTTCCTGCCTGATGCACACAGCAACAGGGAACTGCAAGGTCCACAGCAGGACAGGACACAGACTTGAGCTTCAGGGCAGCAGGTAGTCATGAGGAAACAAAGTGTTAAAATAACCTCTCTTTTATCATTAATTGTTGATAATTAAAGAGACAGTCAACCCACATCATAAATTATCATTTTTTCTCATACCTGTGGTGCTATTCATCCATCTCCACTGTTTTGGTGTGAGTTGCCAAGTTTTAAAGGTGTCGACCATTTTGATGTCTATTTTCTTGAACAGATGTAGTTGGCACTTGGCTCATGGTGCTCAAAGAAATACGTTTAGTGCCAAAAAATACATTTGAAAAACTCAACAGTAATTTCTCTTGCCAACAAATCATGATCCAGTCTCTCCACCAAACTCCACTGTATCACCATGTAGAGGGGAACGCGCATGTACTCACGGATTGGAGGCTCTTACTTGTGATGTGAACATTAATGCAACAATGTTTTTGTGTGCGACAGATCTTTTTTAAATACAAATTTGTGGTTTATTTAACAATTCAGATGTAACATTACGTGCTAAATGCAAACAAGACCCGGCACATCATAACAATGTTATGTCTTGAAAACTTGACTTGAAGCAAATATGCATGCATGGGCATTTTTTTTTACCATGTGGCTCCACTGGCTCCAGTTCTGAGGCAAATTCTGGCCCTGAAAGTGAAAAACCTTGTCCTCCTGGCAGTTCAAACCTGCTGTGATAGCAGTGTCAACACATACACTCTCTGACCTAGCTCCAAGAAGAGTCTGCTTGGCTAGCAGAGCTAACTTGCAGCTACACTACAAAGCTGTTAAAGGTTGTTTTTAGGAAACTAGGGTTGTGTGACAAATATTGGACAGATATATAATGGGCTGAAAATGTACATGATCAATTATCAGATAAAGAAATTATAGCCCATTATAATCGAGCCCATAAACAAATTACCTAACAAATGCAACATCTACACACAGTAGGTGATGGTATGCACCTGTGAAGTTGTTTTATGAGCAGCCAATAAACACAGAAGAACAGAAAACATGCTGCTGTGGCACTAATTATGTCAAGCAGCTGGAGGAAATCAATCAATTCAATTTGTTGAATAAAATATCATCGATTTTTCACCCAAATCATTGATAGCTGATAATGTGTGTGAAATTTGCCGTCAATTGCTATGCACTGCAGTTAAACAAAGTTATCCCTACAGCTAGCAATGGGGGTGGAGTGGTAGAGACAGAGACACAATTTTGCTTAATATAAATGACTGTAAAATTAGCTGAGGCTGTTTAGTTTTAGTAAGCTTAGTAAGTTGGCCTCTTGTCCATTAGAAGATGCACACCTCCATGTTATATTCACGAGAAGATGGACATCTCTATGGCCAATATCTTCAAACCTTGGCAAGTCATGCCAAATCAATCTAGATGGATAAATAGCACTGCAGGGAAGAGGCACATTTTTAAATTTCAGTCCTTGAATTTTTTAAATTTTGAGGTGAAGTGTCTTTAAATCATTTACTGATGTCTAGAAACTAATTAAGTACCAACTCTCCCTTTAACCTCATGAGGAAGGTTAAAGAGTTTCATTACCAGCCGACCAATGCGTTCACTTTGTGCTCTCATATAATAATGTAGTGATCACCGCCAAGTTGTAATGGGTTGCAACTAGGGCTGGGCCTTAAAATAATATTGTGATATTTTTAGGCTATATTGCGAAACACAATCTATATCTTGATATTTTGAAATGGCCTTTCATGCATTCAGGAGGACACTTCCTCTTAGTGACAACAAGTATCTTTGCTCACATGTGTTCTGCCCCTCAACCAAAAATAAAATCTGTAAATCACCTTTTTTTTGGTGACAGGAAACATGTTGCTATTTCTGTAGCATGGAGCATCAGGCGACTGTATTTCATTACTGCCCCATCAACTAGTCTTGACTGGTAGCTGCTGGATCTCTAATCATCTTACACATCTTTTGGTTTTTCATTTACAATATTCAATCCATGGCTCTGAACCAAACTATAACAGGCTCATTTGAAAGACTGGTGGGCTTCAGCCTTCCCACATCTATTAACCACCTGGCCAGATCTGGATAGAATGAACAGCAGGTGGTTAGACAGGCTACACCAGGCCAGATCAGACACAGTCAAAGCAAAGCCAAATGACCTCCGCTTAGAAGGGCCATAACCCGGTGCCATACATTCTGTTGGGCGCTGGCTAATCGCTGCCAGGTGCCAGACGAGGCAAACTGAAGCGAGGTGAGCTGCCAGCCAAAACAGACAGTGATAGAGTCTCTTTCCATTTGGCAGAGAGCAGTGTGGGTAGTTTGACCTGGCTGGCAGGTGGACTGCCACATCTACAGTTTTAGACGCACAGCAGGCTTCTCAGTGACAGCATGTCACCATGTGAGATATGGGTCGAGTTCACAAGTTGACACAGCGCACTGTCTTAGACACACTCACAGACATATGGGCAATTATAGGCTCAACTGTGACTTACACGTGCCATGTTAATGACAAATGATCAGCAAAGAAGTGCACATTGAGAGTTAGTGGCCATGTGTCAGTTATTTATGAATGGAAATTCAGACTCAATTTGGACTAAAACTAAAAGGAACACTTAGCTTCAACAACATATGACAGAAAGTCATGGTTAAGGTCAAAACTCTGCGTAACCAATTGTGGAAATGGATATTCTTTCCAAATCTGAAACCACTGCTATAAATAGGTTCTTATCTGAGTTTCCATTCCCCAGGGGTTCATATTTGCACAGGAGGGAGTGACTCAACTAGAAGTACTGTAACCATCAGAGCTGATGAAAAACAAGCACACAAATGGTGTATTTAAGGTCTTATTGATAACATTCAGCCCCTAAATGGCATGGTCCTTCTCCCCCCTTCCATTAAGTAACACGATCGTTACAATACTGCTGTTGTTTGAATCATCGGCTCCCTCAAATGAGTGCCAGTTAGCTAACTCTAAATAATGATGCTAATTGACAACTCCAGAGACCGTTGATGCTGATGAAATACAGATACACGTGAGACAGCTACTGGCTGACAAACCTTGTTAGAAGCTGGAACCAATTGACAGAATTCAAACACAGAGATAAAGAAAACAATCATTTTGGACCTGACAAATTTTTGATTATTAATTTGTAATCATAATAATGTTTATGAGCAAAATAGATACTTTCATTTACACCTTTCTACAAGCTCTGCAGGTGTACTTTTTCTTACAAAAAAAAGATTTATCTACATAACAATGATATTAATATGACCTTGAAAGAACATCCGATGAGCTATTATTATTGCAAAGTAATTACAGTCAGGTGACATGCTGAATGCTTGCCTGATTGTCCTCTTTCTGAATGAAAAGACTAAGTGATTGTGTGAGTCAGTGTGTCTTTGGTGGAGTAAATCTGTGCGTGTGTGTATGCGAGTGAATGTAGCGGACACAGCTGAAAATTAAGTGGGGCTCAGGCCAAGCCAAATCTCATTAGCCATGTAGAGAGGCTCACTCCACTGTGGTGAGGAGAGCAAGACAAAATACAAACTCCTTAATTCACCTTGTGTCCAGTGACACAAGCCAGTGTTTGATTGTGGTGAAGAACTGTCAAGGTCTAATCAGTCTCCCTCTTTGAACTGTATGTTTGCTGCCAGCCTTGGTCAGGAACATTCTGTACTGCTGTAACATATAAATACACAGGGTGGGTACACAGTGATACGTATATGTAGCAACTGATGAGAGGATGGTAGCAAGTTGTTGTGTATAATGACACATCCTGTCACTGAAAGGAAATGGTGACCGGCTCAAAATCTTGATAAATGACTGTGGCAATAAATAGTGCAAATCATTGAAAATATGATTGCTAACCATCAGAATTCCTTTATAAACTCAAAGGAATTCTGAGTTTATAGTTATTTCAGACCATACCTCCCAGCTATCAAGTAGGGCTGGGCTATTTGATTGAAACAATTAGTTGATTGTAATGGAAGTTATTTTTAGATGGAACTTTGGTCAATAGAATATTAAAAGTATATTTACCAAAGATTGATGTATTTTGATATATACACTATATTGCCAAAAATATTCTCTCACCTGCCTTTACTCTTTAATACTTACTTTAGTCCATAGGGTTTAATATGACGTTGGTCCACCCTTTGCAGCTATAACAGCTTCAACTCTTCTGGGAAGGCTTTTTATAAGGCTTAGGAGTGTGCTTATGGGAAACTTTGACCATTCTTCCAGAAGCGTATTTGCAAGGTCACACACTGATGTTGGATGGGAAGGCCTGGCTCTCAGTCTCTGCTCTAATTCATCCCAAAGGTGTGTTCTATCGGGTTGAGGTCAGGACTCTGTGCAGGCCAGTCAACTTCATCCACACCAAACTCTCTCATTCATATCTTTATGGACCTTGCTATGTGCACTGGTACCCAGTCATGTTGGAACAGGAAGGGGCCATCCCCTAACTGTTCCCACAAAGTTGGGAGCATGGAATTGTCCAACAATTGTTCCTTACACTGGAACTGAGGGACCAAGCCCAGCTCCTGAAAAACAACCCCACACCATAACCCACCCTCAACCAAACTTCACACTTGGCACAATGCAGTCAGACAAGTACCGTTCTCCTGGCAACCGCCAAACCCTGACTCATCCATTAGATTGCCAGATGGAGAAGCGTGATTTGTCACTCCAGAGAGAGCGTCTCCACTGCTCTAGAGTCCAGTGGCGGCGTGCTTTACACCACTGCATCCGACGCTTTGCATTGCACTTGCTGATACATGGCTTGGATGCAGCCATGGAAACCCATTCCATTAAGCTCTCTATGCTCTGTTCTTGATCTGAAGGCCACATTAAGTTTGGAGGTCTGCAGCGATTGATTCTGCAGAAAGCTGGCAACCTCTGCGCACTATGCGTCTCAGCATCCACTGACCCTGTTCCATCATTTTATGGGGCCTACCACTTCATGGCTGAGTTGCTGTCATTCCCAATCACTTCCACAGATAAACTTACACCGCAATATCCCTTTAATATGGCAAATGCATGCTAATCACATAATAATTAAACTCATGTTCAAGCAATAAACTGTTCGACTTGCTGAATTTGATCATAATTACATCATGATTCTGCTGAAAAATCAATAAATAATGATGAATCATGTCTATATTTGATTTGATTTATCATTATGCTTGTGTTCATACTGAGAGTCTCTGTGCATACTGACAAATAACAAATTTTCCTCATACTTCATAAGCACTCATGTGTTCTTGTTGGTGTTTGTGTGGGTGGATTAATGGAGGTGGAGGTTGACTGAGTACTTCATATTTGTGTCAACTGTGCTGGCCCATCAAGCCCACCTAAATACACAGAGTACATGTAATCCTCTCATGCTCCATAAGACATAACACGTAATTTCATATACTCTAATATTCCCAAACAGACACCCTAACCCTTCCTGTCTGTCTCCTTTATCAGACAGAGGCCAGACTGTCACAGAAATTGCCAGAATTGGGCCACAGATCACGTTCCCTGGCCTCCCTGGTATTATAAGCAATAGAGTTTTTCCATGAACCCAACCGTGCATCTGAAAAATTAATCCCTCACTGATGAGTCTAGTACAAAGTACAGACCTTTTAGCTAATCCAGTGCCCAAACACAACCTGATGAAGTATTTTCTGAAATATTTTCTTGTCATTGAGTCCTGTATCACCAAAAGCAAATATCTTTCACACAGACACAGTTATAGACTAGTGCTTAAAGACATCCTTACTCAGGAAACTCTATTCCTACTCTATTCTCACCTTGCAAGGCAGCTGGATTTGCACGATCACATGTTAATGCGATCTTGATAACCCATCTTGCCAGGCCTCAAGCTCTGCACTTGTGGTTTAACATCACTGTTGTAGTCAAACAACTTCAACCAAGTGTGTAGTGTATTGACAAGAACAAGACTCTGAGAAGTGAGACCAATTCAAGACTGGCATGAGTCCTGTGCTGCATGACAAACTAATGCCAAAATGCAAGGCATGCTAATCATAGGCAGTCTTCAATGACTCTAAAATATCCACATTCCCTTAAAACACCCACTCAAAACAAATAAAACCCTCCTTATCATTGTTTTACCCTTGACCTAACAATAAAAAATGTTGTCCATGCATTGTTTTCTGTATGACTCTTGTCTTTCAACACAAACAGTCATTGAGTAAAGAATGTATGGGAAAAAATCCTTACAATGAAATCCCTAAAGTTGTGGTTTTTACAGCTATTGAAATAAATTCCAAAGTCCTCTTTGTCTGAGACCCAGACAAAGCCGAGTAAAATTGCAATGGAGTCTCAAATGAGACCAAGACTATCAAAAAGTGGTCCTAACACACTGGTGTGGAGCCTGTCTGCGGTGTACGAGCATGGACATATGGTTTAGATGTGACGGCCAGTGGAAGTCAACTGTTTATTTGAAAACAACAATGGTAGTTCTGCAAGAGGTTAGCGTAGCAGCTACAATATCAGTTATATCAGAACTGGCTATCAGAACTGTATTGTGCAAAGTGCAAAAACTGCTCTGAAGGCTTTTCTCAATGGAAAAGATGTTTTCACTCTTTTTTTGACTGGCTTCAGTAAGAACGTGATTTACAAATGGGCTCTGCTGGTAGTAAATCTTTCCTACTGTCGATCTCATTGGTTGAAGTTAGTCATTGCAGATGGTTTGTCCAATTACCTGCCAAATAGTTTTTGAAAGGCCATGCTACATGTAACAAACTATCTGGAGCATCAGGTTGTATTTTTCCATCTCTCCCCTTATCTGTTATTGCTTTGCATTGCAGCCATGTTGCGAGAGACAGCATTCAAAGAAACATGACCTGCAAAACTTTCACTGATGCAGCAGATTTCTTTTTCTTTTTGCAATGCAATTCTCTTAAAACTTTCAATTTTTATTTCCAATACAAAGGGAAAACTTTCTGTCTGTATGACTCTAGCAATAAAGTTAGAGAATACAATGTCAAGTTATAGAACTGCACTACAATGTGAGTCTCAGGCAGCATGGCTAATACCAGAAAAAAAGTCCTGACTTTTTAAAAACTTTTGAGTAAAGAAACACAGGGTCTTAAATATTTGAAGAACACATTCTTACTTTCATTAGTTCCTTCAATGCATTCCTGACATATTGGTAAAAAATGTAGGCATAGGCAAAGTTCACTGATGTCCTTGCCAGCTTTAGAGATATAGACATTGTTTGATTCACACTTTTATATACATTCAGATTTTATCTTCAAATCCAAAGAAAACATTCAACATTCAATACTCAACAGCTGCTTCCAATACAACCTTTACTTCAAACAGTGCAGTCTTTCCCATTAAGAGCAATATATTCCGCTCCCCAAATCCTTGGAAGTCTTACCTCATTAATCATTCTTTCATCTAAGATCTGCTGCTTCCCTTCCCTGGGGTGAGACCCGACCCAGGGCCCCATGTCTGGCTCAGCTCGCCCCCACAGGACGTCACAGTTATTTCGATATAGCCGATTGGATGAAATAATTGGCCAAATTGCGAGACAGCTGAGGCAGGTACGGAGTAAAAATTTGCACAGGTGCATGTGTGTGCGTTTGTCAGTTTATATCTATAATCAAAATGTGTGTGTCACTGGTTTCGGTGCTAAATATTCTTACAACACTGCAGGCTTCAGCCCGTATCATGTTTAGTGCAGGTGTTGACCTGAATGCCCCAGACTCTGCCCTGCCAGCGCTGAGAACCTGAGGATGGAGCAGAGGCACTCGTGCAGCCAGGCCTGTGTGAGTGATGATAGCCTGGCATCTGTGGCAGCTCTAGGGCCCCACACCTTGCCGTCTAAGGGCTCTAACTTTACTATCAATGAACAAAAATCTCCAGCATAACTCATTTCCCACTTTGAGTTTTCCTAGAATATACCCCACTCTCTTTTCACTCATTTCAAAACTTCATGCCATTAATTAAACTAGACATGTTATGGCTTATTCCATCACTGCCTGTATCCAAGCACTCTGCCCTTCTGAAACCCCTTGCCTGTCTCCTTGGTCCCATGGGGGTGATGGGCAGAGGTGAGCTTTGTCATCCTGGTAAGATGAGAGTTTTCAGCCCTTCTTTTGACCCCATAAGCACAAACTCTCCTGTCACCTTCCAAAACAGCTTCGCAAGGTGATCATCTTTGTTGCCACCTGGACACAAAAGACCCTGTGTCAGACCTAGACTGACACAGACAATACACTGCCTTCAAATTGTAACAATTAGTGCAATTTGCAGGAGTTAATGTGATGACATGAGTGGCAGATTTGGACAATGAGCGCTGGAACGCTTGTTGTCGTTGGGTGCCAAATACAAGAGGCTCAAAACACAGTGGACAGATTGAGTCTGTAAAGGAGATCCCGTCTTAGATTCTGATGCCTTCATTATCCGAGGCTCAGGTGTAATCTACCGCACTGGCAGCTGCTACAGGTACATACCAACACACCCTGGCCCAATCACTAAAACAGATATCCGCAATAAATATTCCTGAACACCACAGATATGTTGACATTTTACATTTATTTATGTTGTAACTTCTTTAGGTTTCCTTTTCTATTTCATGTTGTGGCAATGCTGTGCTTAGGATCTGTTTCAGTTAGGGTCAGGGTTAGGATAGTCTGTCACCACAAACATGGCTGGAAATTGTCCAAGATTCCCACCTAGCAATGTTGAAATGTAGTCTTGAAGTCACTGAAGCCACCACCATCCCTTCCACCTCAGGAAAATATAGTATAAGATGTTGAAATGGGTCACCAAATATACTTGCTTGCCCAAGTAAAGCATCTGTGTGGGAAACACTATTATACATTTAATAGGCTACATATAAATAGGAGACAGTCAAGTTCATGGTGCCCTGCGGGTGACTCGTAAGTTCACTATGGGTGACACTCTGGCAACCTCTGCTATGACCCTTACAAATGTGAACATATAAGTGGTTTGCAGAAATTTTAACTGCCAACTTTTTATCCTGGTGATTTGTCTGTTCATTTACAATTAGTTGTCTAACAATTTGATCTGCCTTTTTTCTAAATCTTTCATAGAAATGCTACAGATGTGTTATTAGAGGGCTACCTGTATAAGTACTACTGTTATTGTTAATATCACTTATGATCTTGGTTGCAGCGTTAGACACTGTGGTAGTAGTTGCAAGCTGACTCCAAGATGAAAACAGCCATACAATCTTGTGTTATGTACCATTTACATGTATGAGAGATTCACTGAGTCTGACAACATTATATAACAATATTTTAGATAAGACCTCACAAATTATTACACAACAATGTTGCTGAGCCTATGGAGATGGAAGGAGAGGGTGCGACGGGGGAGGACGTTGGCATACCCTGTTTAGCAGCTCTGTATTGCATGACTCACTGTTAAAGGAAAACAGACACTTCAAGCAACAACTCCAGGCAATCATTAACAAAAGCTCCCTGGGTGGCTGTTTACCCAGCATTCTTTGCAAATCCAATTAATTTTTATCAGACTTGGGGAGTGTCTCGGTCCAGCTGTCCTCTCTAGAGTAACACTGCAACACTGTCCCTGCCTTGAAAACCAGCTCTGACATCATAGAAGCCTAAGTAGGCTCAGCCTTGGACCAGTAGGAGGGAAACAGTCTTCCATAGTACACAGGATGCTTCTATGCCTCGGTCTATTATGGTGCACAAGCATGGAAATTCACATGTTGATAAGCAAGGTCTATGTGAAGGCCCTGACAACAAGCCTGAGGCCTTTCTGTTGGTACCCATGAATGCTTGCAAGCCTGGACAAAACTCAAACTGCACACAGCAAAATATTATGCACATTATGCAGAAGTAGAAGTTAGCTGTGAAAAAGAAGAACTGCAACCAAGCTTACAATGGTTGTAATATAAATTAAACACAGCCTGTGATGCACCGTGAAGTGGCAGTGTGAACCCTCTGCTCAGTGACACTGATATTAGTGTGTAATTCAGCAGAGGTGAGCTCTCTCTCTCTGTAAATGACCGGCTTTAATTCGGGGGGTCCGGTGTCAACGAGGGACAAAGCTGTGATGAGAAACCCTATCAGGGGCAGGGTTCATCAGAATAATGGGGAGGCACGCTCCCTATTCCACAGTCTGCGGGGGTGATGACTGGGCCAGGTGCACGGATCTGCCCTGATAAACAATACTCTAAAGCAGGTCATGAAGTGCACAAAAAATAATCCAGGTTGGGATCTGACAGAGCGCAAAGACAGTGTTTATAGATTGGGTTGCACAGAAACAACAGCCTTGATTATTAATTAGAGGGTATCTCCACCAATTTTGCATGTTAAAGTGTTTTTAGAGGTCTTGGGGAGTACAACTGAATAGAAAAAGTAATGTAAAGCCTTTTGTGGCTCTTAGTAATCTTACAAATTGCCTCCAGTGATGTCACTCAGTGGCTCCAAAGTGCCTTTAGCAGTTTCTAAAGGACAGAATATTGTAAAAAAAAAAACAAAAACCCAATAACAATAGTAAAAAAAAGAAAATCATTAATAAGATAAGAAATAGAATAGACTCGTATATACATATAAACATGATATTGTACAAAATTAACATGTAAAGAGTCCCTCCATTTAAATGCAACAGGCTGAAGAATTATTTCATACATCAGTCTTTCCTGTTGCTTAACTAAAATCAGTGTGCTGCTGCCTAAGATCTGAATCTGGGTATATTATTTGATATGTTTTATGGTCATGAATGTCTGATGTGCTCTGTGCGCTGACAAATATGTGTCATATGTCATATGTCTAACCTGTGAGTAAAGTTTGTGAACAGAACTGTTATATAGTATTGTATTGTTTATCACTGTACACTGAATATTTTTAGGTTTTGGATTGGTGATTGTAGCCTGCTTCCTGCCACTTTTGAAGTTCAAAACTTTCACAAACTCTGCATTTAGAATATTCTTGAATCCATCCACATAAAGTGTAGTCCTACATAAACTCTCTGATACATCCATTCTGCAGACATTCAATATTAATATTTTTGGCACAGAGCTTTAAGATTAGTTTTCAGCGAGTGGACAAATGCCCAAAATAAGTCGTGCAAGTCCATGCAGCACTTCATTGGAAGGATCTGACAGAACTTTCTGATGTAAGAAGCCTTGAATGCAAAGGTGCACTTCAGTAGTGAGTCATCTCATGTAAAGCTGCAAACATGAAAACAGGCTGCTTCCCACAGTCTCAAGGCCACTCACATCTTGAGGCGGATATGGTGCATCGGCTGAGAGCAGCTGCTTGCGTCTGTATTTTGTTATGACGCAAATGCTCTGCGTTGATACCCTAACTTAGAAAAGGAGAAAATCTTTTGAACTGACACCCCGAGCATGGAGTCCACAGCAAGAACCCTAACAGCTTCAAATGATGCCTCAGATTCTGCTCTTTTCAATTTTTCACTGACGTTCAAAGATTTCAGCTTTCTTATCTTTACTGTCTCTGGGTTTGACAACTTGTTGGAAGTGCCATTGCTAATTAATACACATATACATGTGAGGGAGTGCTAAGATGAAAGCAAATAAAATGACCATGATGGGATTAAGCATTCAAGAGTTCTGCCTCCAGTATCCAATACATAAGTTTGGTTTCTAAGATTTACCAATGACTATGATTATTATTGCATGTTATCCTTGTTTGTTGGTCATGAAATCCCCACTTCCCTCACTCCCAAACACACCTGCACACATTCATCGGCAACCATTCATTCATTTCTATTATCTGAATGGGATGTATTTCATGTCCCACAGTCATATCTACATTGTGTTTCCTGCCTATTCATCTATATCCTCATCAAACTGTCTGTTTGATGAGGATATAGCCTGAATAAACCCAGTCCAGTCAGCTTTCAGTGAGACGAACGGCACTGTCCTTCACAGAGTTACACATCAAAGGGATTCAGTCCTTTTCTGCTTCACTGCCTCATGGCAAAGACGTCCAATCTGTATTAAAAGTGCAATCAAGTGTTCTATAGGAGCTCATTGAGGGAGGTCTGAGGGGCTTTGAAGGAGGGACAAAGGGGTTACCTCAGTCCACTGCTGTGCAAACGTGCCCTTGTAGGGCCAAGCTGGAAGTTGTGGAACTTTCCAGGAAGAGGAGATGACGGAGTTAACCCAGGTGTACAGTATGTGGCCTTATAATCGCTTGGGGTTGCGTAGTTTTGCTCTCCCAACATTTGCAAATTCGAGAGGGGCACCTCCTCTTGCGGACGTGCAGGCCAGGAACATCACAAGGCAGAGTGTGTTCCTAATAAATCACTTCTGCTGAGTGCACACAATCTCCTAAATAACATTTATTTGATGGCCTGCCGCTCGACACAGGGTGTAGGGTTGCTTGGAGGCACACAAAAACATAGCCACAACTATAACTTAAAGTGATATACCGAAGTAGTCTGGTTGACAAGTTAGGAAAACAACTTAAATATTGACACATGATACCCCCCTTACCTTAATCAGTAGCGGAAAGATGCCCTTTCTCTCCTTTATCAGCTTATCCAGCTTATTCCTGGTGCCATTCCTGTCCAAAAGGAAAAAAATCTGAGTTTAATGTGACTTCACACATATGCATGGAAACTATTCTTTAATGATGCCAGCGGCTCAAAAATAAATCTCTCGCACAAAGCAGCTAATGTTGCCCATGACCTTGAGGCAAATTAGAGACCACACTGTTTAGATGTCATGAATTTGTGAGCTGTTTTTCTCTTATAGACAGTCGCAGCTGTAAGATGATGAGGAGCAGTATCCATTGCATAAACTACACTGACACCTTCTGGGCACCTGTTTGGTTTGTCTCATATTAAACACACTGAGGAGGTAAGCCTGTTTTTATAAGTGGTGTAAAGTCTGTCAAGACTGTTTCCGGTGTCTGAATAGAATTAAACACACATTTATCACACTGACTTCAGCTAATTCGGAGGAAAAGTGTGTGCATCAAATATTGCAGCGCGTAAACAGTGAGTTTTGTCGTCCACAAACTTGTAGAAACGTACCGTGCTAACCCTCCGTCTGACGATCTGCTCGGCGCGCTCATGGTGTCATAAATGATGAGGCGGTCGCGCGCCACATGCCCAGCGGTGAGTTCGTGGGCTCCGGCCCGGTGACGACACACAGCTGGCGGTCTGCGTGATGCTGAGCGGCTGTCACAGAGAACACACTGAGCAGGGCTCACTGACGGTCGGACTGATTTTCCCTCTTTTCTGACGCAGCTGTTAGGCAGGTGCGTGTCGGAGAGAGAGAGAGAGAGAGAGAGAGAGAGAGAGAGAGAGAGAGAGAGAGAGGGGACTCAGAGGGAGAGAGCGAGAGAGAGTGAGAGAGTGAGGGGGACAAAGAGAAGCAGACACCCGCTGAGCTATACATTCTCCTCTTACTGTAGGTCATGGTAAGGCTAACACATCACTTCCTGGCCCTGCCTGTAGGGAGCGTACACCAGCAATGCAAACTTCCAAGATCTGAGTGATCCAAAGATAATGTGTTTTGGAAAGGTTAAAGGTGTACAATGTAGTTTTGGGCAATATTTTCCATTTATTAATTTTTTTAATCAAAAGAGAAAAATCCCCAAGTCACGCCCCTTTCCGTTGGACCCCAGGGGGCCTTTAACTTAGTACGGTAGAGAATTGAGACAGACAAATAGATTTTTCGATCCCGCTTGATCATGATAAATATGGTCCTGTTGATATCTGCAGTTATGTGAGAGGGTTGTTTGTCAGTGCTGTGAGCTGCTAATGTACGGGGCCAGTTCTACAGTGTTTAAGTTACAGGTTTTGGTGAGCGCTTGTGAGTTGTTGGGTGTGTGGTCTTTAAAATGACATAATTTCACACTCTTATATTTCATTAGTTCTATGACAGATTGCAACTTTTGCATGTTGGAAAATGGTGTCTTGAATTGACAAACATCATATGTGTGATTCATGGCACAATTCAAACGAAATCGTAAAATTATTTGCAATCATACAGTTTTACTTTGTTTATACATGGCAGACCCTGCCACCTTTCAAGCTTCAAACAGTATTCCTTCCTCTAAGAACAGTCTGCGTGTTCACTTATTGGAAAGATACATATTTCCGAATTTGTATTATGACCTCAGTGATATTCTGAGTTGGAATTTCTTCTCCAAACCTGCACAGTGTGGAAATTGTAGCCTTTTTTCCTTTTTTCTCTTTTGTGTCCTATACAGTACCAGGAGAGAAAAAAAGCAGACAAAATAAAGGAGGGGTTTGTTACGATGAATATATCTGATGGAATATGGTAGATATGCCGAAGTTATATGTTCATTCTCTCATTCTGCCTCTGATTTGTGAAAGCGCTCAGTCAAACACCTGTAATGGATACAGTGTGAATCTTTTATGAGGGATTTGTCTCTGTATTGTGAAATAAAACTCTACTTTCATCCTCCAATACTCCAAACAGAGCTCTCCGAACAACTCATAGGAGGCTACATACCGAAACTGACACTGTCTGGGTAAATAACATAGTTAAAATTTAGTTAGCGGCTTGCCAAACAAGGTCTCAATTGGCCTCATTTGGCAAGCCGCTGCAACTCAAAACAGCACCCATCTGATATTCATTTGTTCTGCATTGCTAAAGAATGATTCAAACATAGGGCAGGGTCAGAAAAAAAACCCTCAAAACAGTTTACTTGACACGAAGAGACATCTGCGGCGATGCCAATGCACTTGCATTATTTTGTCACGTAACATCATGTAGCTCAGTCCTGAATCTTGAGATGAGCAGCAGAAAGTAGAAAAACTCAGCCAGAATTCAACAATGTGGTTTATTTAGAATAAACAAGGCAACATTACAGCACCAGTCAGAAAGGCAACATTCAGACATCACTTTAGTTCTGCACATAGAGTGGTTCCAGCTTCGGTTTTGCACCTTCAGCTTATCATGTGACCAGCTTATTCTTCTGTTATTATAGGCAGCAATGAAACCTAGCACCATTTGAGCTGTTGAACATTTGACTGTAGCTGGGTAAGTTTGAGAATAGCACAGAAGGTCTTTTCACCGGTTTCAGATATCTGCTCTGTGCAAAAGCCCCCGCACTGCAACAGGGCCTGTGATAGTGTGAGGCTTTGTACAAAGACTGGATTATTTAGAGGTTATTCAGTAGGATTATTCAAAATTATGAACTGGTTGAATTAATCATAACGAGTTGGTAGATATTTGTTGTGTGACATTCAACAATGTCACTTCAGTAAGGAAAGAAATGCAGATGTAAAAGTATATACAGAGTTTATGTTGAAGGGTATAATCCTCCCCAAATCGATTTTCAGTGTTAAAAAATTTACCCTCTGATGTAAGACGTATGACTTAAGGTCAAGTCTTTTTTTTTTTCTTTGCAGAATAAACTTTGAGGTTCTTTATTTTTTGTGGTGGACAATTTTTGTCAAGATCATTTTCGAAGTGAATATTTAAATCTATGATAACAGGTGTTTTTTGTAATACTCATTTCAGCCACAAGAGGCTGACATGCACCACTTTTTAAATAAAAAGACCTACAAGCACATCAGCTTGTTTTCACAGGTGAATGTTTTCCCCTCCATTTGTTTCAAGGGAGGAAGCAACTCAAAAATAGTATATAATATAAAGAGATCTGCCAGCCACATTACCACATTTTTTCTCTTCATTTACCTTGTTGGGCTTCCCAATAGAAGGCTTATTTAAAGGTGTGCGTTTTTTGGTTTCAGTTCTTAGAGGTTAACCATTTTAACTTATTTGACTTGGAGTCAGAATGTGTGAACTGCAGACACAGTTCACACACTCATATGGCATTTATTCTTTTGACTAAAGTTATTTGTCAGAATATCGTATTACATTTGGATTTGATTTGGAAATGCGACCAAGACAGCTGTATTTTTCTTCTTTTTTTGTTTATAAAACGTTCCAGATTCCAGATCAGGAAATTTGAGCACTGACCTTCTGAGAACAATAGAGACAGGATAAGTAACATGGACACATGGTCTTGATTTTCTCTGTTGACCAAGCCTTAAAGTCAGAGGGTGTGTGTGTGAGAATAAGAATGAGTTATGGGGAGGGAGAGGGCCTTAAAGGAGTGTAAAGATACCACCGGTTCCTTATTTCTTTGTGAGACATTTGATAAACAGCTTTGGTGCTCACCCTGCTCTCCCCGACTCCGCCTCACCATCAACACCCTCTGCTCCATCCTTTCACAGACACCACACAGTGAGACAAAAAAGAGCACTTGTTTCTTTGGCTGTGTACTTCAGGTACGTCAGACTCGTCTCCCAAAGGACTTCATTACTGAGGCTGCAATACGGGGTTTTGCAGAGCGGAGGTAGCAGCTGTAGGTCTTGAAAGGTCAGATCTGATCCTGGTTCAGGTGTGATGAGAGCAGATCGAACAGGAGTGGTCTGATGTCTGAGGTTGTGTTATGGTCGTAGCTGAGGCTGAGGTCAGGTTGATCTGAGAGATGTAACGAAGAAACATAAGATTGTTTTTTTTTTTTAAAGATGCGGAGGTGCTTGTTATTTGATATGCCAGTACAAAGTGGCTGACAACGTACTTCATCCCAGGTGCTTGTGATGATGTTTTTCGTAGCCTACTGCATTGTTGGAACTGGTACCTGTCAGGGAAAAAGCAGTCATCATGTCAGGCAGATTGGCAATATTTCTGATTCAGTAATAGTGCAGGCTTTCAAGTTGTCCACATTACCTCACTTACCTAAGTAGTCCTTGTAGTCCTTGAAGTATTTGTGCCGTAGACCACGTCCGTCTGTAAATAAAAAGGACAAAATTGAAAAAAAAAACATAATAAAACTGATACCAGATCTCCATATCATACACATTATTCACTGTGCCTAACACATGGAAGCCACCTATTATCAGACTAGTACATAAAAAGTCAAGATCCATAGATGACTTCCATTCTATAGATATAATAACTGTATTACCACCATTACAGTTCATTCAGTAAACCCATAGAGGAGCTGAGAATGTCACGCTCACTGTGGTCAACCTGTGCAACAAAGATATCGGTTGATTTTAGTTTGGCTTTCAACACGCTACAAGCTCTTGTAGTTGAGCAACAACTTGTGGGGCTTCTGGGTGCAGCGAGATTGTGTGCAGTCGACTACCTACAAAGATCCTCTGTAAAAGTATGGTAACTTCTGAAGAGGTTGTTTTAAACACAGCAGCACCACAGGACTGGGCACCAATGAAAGACCACTGCTCATAAACGATTTCAAGCTATTCAAATATGCTGAGGACATGGCTTTAGTTAATCTTTTACATAAAATTGATGCTATATTTTATCATATTGCTCAGGTTTCAAAGCTGAGACAATGTATTGTCCAACTCTCATTATTGATACTGTGGGACCAAACGGTGGAAACTATCAACTGTTTTAAGTATCTGGCAACCCACTGAGATGTAATGTCTACAACCCAAAGGAGGATGAGATGTGTAGGGAGGTAGTGAAACACCTAATAGATACAGTATGAAATTTTAATGAGGGATTTGTCTCTGTATAGTGAAACAAAACAGACTCACAACATAAAATCGAACATTAAACATAAAGAGTGAAAGTTTGTTGTCATGGAGGAGTAAAGATACCAGAAAATATAAACATTTACCAAGGTCAAATCCATTTAGACTTTTTTTTTCTCATGTTCAAAATAGCTGGCAATTCATTTCAATGACAATTACTCAATTACGGTAAAAGATTCATCGTTATGGCTCTTAACATACAGCAGAACATGAAACAGGAAGTCCTTGTTAATCATCAATGACAAAACACCTTGACTCTTACCTGAGTTGAAGTTGCTCTCCCCTACTGTTTCTTTCTTGATTAAGTAATTGGTTTGATATTTTTGCCAAAAGAATCAGCCACGGATCATAAGTTGAGGCGGGCTACACAGTTGCCAGGTCACTCCAACTGGTATATTATTTATAGATCTATTTAATAGGAAAAACCTGGCACCTAACAGCACATAATCCGCCAAGCGATACCAGGCCTGCCAAGACAGCTGCTGGCACAGCCCGACATCCTGTCTCTGTCCCCCGGTGCCTTATAGGAGCACAAACTTTAGAGGGAATTAGATCAGACTAACAGGAGGTTGGTTGTAAAAATAACACTAACATGGAAGGTGTATATTAAAGGCCTGGATTCAAAGCTGAAGCACAATCACATGCCTAATCCCCCATCTGTGTTACTTGAGCCATACCGGAGTTGCCACGTTGCTTGATGCACTGTCCCCGGTTGGGGATGCCAGCAGCGGGGTTTCCTGGGTTGATGATGTGGCACTCGTAGCCTGTAGGACAGTGGAGAGGCTCATCCCCATCCTCAGTTGTGCTGCAGGCCTCAGCTAGGGGCAGAAAACGCACGAATAGGAAAAACACCTTTGTCTTTGGTCTGTGCATCTAGTTGAGTGATCATTTCAGAGTGCATGCGAGCTGACCAGCTGCAGTCACAAGTGTTTTCTCTGACCTCACTGAGCGGTCAGGTGTGTGTACTCACCCTGCAGAACCTCTTCAGGGCCATCTAACAGCCAGCCGTTACCCCCCAACCACCGAGGCTTGGGCTGCACCAGCCAGTCCAACACTGTTCAGATCACAAACACACATACACATACTTAGCGCATGCGCGACCTTAAGATCTAAACACTCCTGTGTGCGTGACCATCTGTGTGTTGCTGACCTGGTGGAGGCTGCACAGACTCCAGGCAGGCGTAGATGCAGCCGTTGTAGCAGCAGCGTTTGTGGCGCTCACACTCTGAGTCTGAACGGCAGCCCGGCACCTCGCAGGCTCTCTCTGGCAGCATCTGGGGCGGCGGTGGACACCGGTCATTCTTCTGGTGCTGTGTGGACTGGGGGTGGTTGGCGTACTCATAGTCCTGAGAGACAGGAAATGAGACACATTTTCAGTCAAGTCTATAAGAATGTTGATGCGACTTGTTTCTGACTTCCTTGACTAACCCTCAAACTAAGAATAGGTCATACAAGGGATCATGACCACCAAGGGCATCATTGATACCCATATACAGATACAGTAGTACATAAGTATCCATGGCTGTACAACCAGACTGTGGAGCAGTTTCTTTCCTCTTGTGAGACTCCTGAACTCGTTCTCAGCATCCCAGCATAGAATGGAATTTTTGTCTTTTGTACCATAATTCTGTTGTCATGAAATGCCAATGAAATGAAGCCTGAACCTTGACTGCATTTATCAAGAGGCATGATGTCATTGTGGCATACAAGTAAATTAGACAGAGGAATTGAGTCGGCAAGTTTAAATGTTTTTGTCAATTTTTGTCAAAGTGATTATTATGCATGCGCCCACTTGATGAGAAAAAAAATCACACACAAAAAATCCAATCTCTTCCCTCACACTGTGTGATTAATGATCGTACAAAGATTGCACCTAACCACCAGAGGGCAGCATAGGATCTGAGCAGCAGAGCTGCAGCAGTGACAATGCAAGCTTGGCTTTAGTATGCATGCCTGCCTGCTAACGTCTTGATCTGGATAAGGAAGGTGAGCAAAACACTTCCCTGGTGAGCCCCACAGATAGAAAGTGGGCCACAGGACCCTGATTCAAGCACAGACACACTTCTCATACTTAGCCGGCTTTGGCAATGTAAGGTTTAGGCCTACGTTCACACATAGCAATGCACTTACTTGTTGCTGAGAAGATCTGCCATTGCGTGCCTCGCAGAGAATAACATGACGGGATCTGTCTCACAGCCATGTTGTCTGGAGTTTAATAAGTTCATCCAAACTGCATCACTTTAATGACACCTTCTTATTGGTTTGGACATAACACAAAACTCTCCTGGGCTGAATTTTAGGGGTTTGCACTCGCTTACACTGCCGATGGTGTCAAATATCACAAGTTTTGCACCACAGCATAAGGAGCCAGTCATTGTTCTGGGTTATGTGCACATGGGGAATATTACAACAAAATCACAAGAAGCCCAGAGCTGCCCTTGACTAAACATTAACTCTCTTGTTTTCTCACACACTGTATTTGCTTTTGCATAACAAGATAGGGTGTGATCAAGTTTCCAGCCCGTTGACCCCCCTTTCTCCCTCAGTCACACAGTCATTGTGGTTCTTTGTGAAAAGGCTCAGGACACATGCTGAACGTATGTCTATTCGGTCATGTGGCTGACTTTCTCTGACTTTCTAGTGTTAGCCATTCATTTGGGAGGGTGTCCCAGGGAGAGATGTTTCTTTTTTTTTTCTTTCTACAGCAGATCAGTAATTAGATAATCAGTTTGTGGGTTGCACATGCTCATTAAAACTGTGCTGTTTATTTGGCAGGCTTACCGAACACTCTTACAAACCAAAAAGAAGAAAAACGAAAGCAAATGTTTGGCGCTGACTTGGTATCACTCAGGCTGTATATGTGTTCACTTCAGACACACATTTATTTGTCCCGGCAGCTGCTCGCTTCGTGGGTGGATGGTTCTTCGGGTTCTTCGGGTTCTTCTTTGATTAAAATATCAGCAAAAAAGTGTTACGTTTAGTGTGTATGTAACAAATTCACACTGAATTATCACCAGACACTAGAGCTCCACCCCCCTTTATGGAGCTTTTTAGCTGATTGTTTTGGACTGTTTTGATTCAGTCTTATTGCTCTCATCAGTTCCCAGAGGCAGCCGGCAGCTGTGTTCAGATTGTTTAGCGGCTAAAGAGAGATACTTCCGTCAGGAGTTGGTAGAGACCAAAACAGAGCTAAAAGGAAAGTACATATTGAACTCACAGGTGGCCGAGAAACACACTTCCAAATGAATTCCAAAGCTGCTCTGCATGTGGTTGATGAAACTACACTATGTGGTAAACAAAAGTGAATCTTTCACCTTTACCAATATGTCTGTGCTTTGGTAGCAAAGTGATGGATACTAACAAGTCTGCAGCCTCACATACTTGGACTGGATCTGCTGTTTCATCTCTGTTTTGCCTCAAGTGACATCACACTTCACCCAGCCTCCTTTTGAGCCACAACAAAGTCTTGGTACCCAAACATTAGCACTAGCAGTGAGAAAAGCAGAACTGTTGCTGTTGCATCATGTCCATGTGTCTTTGCCAAAAAGCTTCACTTCACAGTGCAAAGACTACAACTGTGTGCAAAGAAATAACTGTCCATACCAAGAGGTGGTGGTACTCAGGACTATGTGTAGCAAATGGATGTCATGATAAAGCCAAGCATCATTTTATACCACTCTTGCTAACATAGCTATTTGTAATCAAGAATATGTATGAAAAAAGTTGCAAATCCCACTCATGGAGCGGCAGAGGCAACAAAATCAGAAAAAAAAACATGACACAACACAAAACAAATCATGGATAGTACAGTGACACTAATCCACAATTTCAACTTCTACTTCTTCTACTTGTACGTGTTCCCACACACTGCAGACCACAGCTCCTTCATACTCTTCTGTCATGGCTCTCTAACATGGAGCCACAGTGGTTCGCGATGTCTGTGGTGAAATAAGATCTATGAATGAGTACTAGAAAGTCTGCTGTGATTGGATAATGACATAATGACTGCTGCCCCATGTCTCATATCTGATCAGCTCCTACAGCCTCCTGCTAACATCTCCTCCACAAGGTCAAGTGTACTCTTCCTGTTTATGTGTTGTGCTTGACGAGTACACATATACCGTACACAGCAGAAGTCGCTCATTCTTTAATACATGTGTACTGTACTGATCCTTGAGCCTCACCTGCCAACACGAACTACTACATCCTTTCATCCTAACATCCTTTTTTTTCTCCCTGCTTTGCTTTATCTTACATCTGCCATTCAGTTCTTCACTCTCGGGCTCCTTTTGTGTCTCTGTATGCCAGGAGGGCTGCCATTCTCTACATCCTGAGCTCTTTCACACAATCCTGCTCACATCTCTCTGATGTTCCATGTTGTTTATTTACCCCCCCATCTGCTGTGCTGCTCCCCCCGTAGACACCGCCAGCGGGGCCTGTGTGTGATGTTCACGTCTGTCTGAGGGCATGTTTTCCTCCTCTAAATCTCTCTTTCTCTGTCTTTCTTTCTCCCTGATTTTCTTTCCCTCCCCCTCTCTCCCCCCTGTCTTTGGTGTCGAAAAGCAGTGGCATGCCGGTGGCTGTAACGATTACTCTCAAACTGCCTCTTTTTCTCTCCCAGTCCGTCTCTGCGGTTTTGTGGGGAGTCACTGGAGACCCTGTCTGGCTCCACAACTGGACCGGGATCAGGCCGCTCATGGTTCCACACAGAGATCTCATACAGATACTGAGATGCACAACTTCCTTTGGGCATGCTCATGGACCCACACACATACCAGCAAACACACCCAGTCTCAAACATCGGCACATATTGCACTGCGGGGTCAAGGTTGTGCACAAACAGGGATAAACAGTATTCTTTCATATAAGAACCAAACTCTCAGATGCACCAGCTCTCCCATGTCTACTACATGAAGTGGCCCGCAGCACACATCTGGTTAACTTTTGAGTTGTCAGGAGTAATTTCCCATCTCCACACAGGCAGTCAGTTTGACAGAGAGATAGACAGACGTGCAGATAGATAGAAACACAGCGGGCTAAGAAGGTGAGGAAAACAGGCAGCCTGAGAATCAGTCGGGAATGAGAGTTTCAGTGAGTGCGAACTGACAAACAGGGAGATGCACAGCTGGGAAAGGGAACTGTGAACATGCTGGCAGAGTGGCGACGTCTAACCTTGAGATGCAGGCGAGCAGACTGAACCCACAAGAGGTGTGGTGAACACAACAGGGCGGGAGTGAACCAGCTGTGATTGCAGCTAATTAGTGTAGGAGAAACAGTCTGAAAACAGCGTCTGCTGCCTGTCAGCCATAACCTGAGCTACCATGGCCGTGAATAGATGAACTCATCTGGATTCTTGATGTGTTCTGTTTGCAGTGCAGCAGCCGCAATGACCAGTTTTTTTTTAGGTTGTATGTTAAAAAAAAGGAGATAGTGGAACCATTTCTAGTTTTATATTGAAGAACATCTGTATCTGACATTTTGTATGCAAGGTAATGGATACTGAGAGGTCCGTGGTCTCACATACTCAGACACAGATTTGCAATGAATGTTGCCCTTCTGTTGCTTGTGATGGAAATCGCTCTGCTGCCAAATAACAGGAATGTCTGGAACACCAGAGCCTCCCGCTGAAAAAAGTAAAGCAGCAGTTGGTTTTGGTATGTGTATCTATGGCACTGAGCACTTTACGTCTAGTAATATGCTCCTGACCAGCAGGCTCACATCATCTGACTGGAATTAGTCCTGCTTAGAGTCCTGCCAGTTCCTGAAACTACTGATAAGCTGGATGACTGAACACAATGATAGCCATCTTTGCAAAAAATCAGTCCCCCCACTATTTACACTTTTTGTGCATACATTAAACATCTAACACCCGCACAAAAAAATAAATAAATAAAAAATCCAACATATATTCCTAGATGACATTGGAAATAATGGGATTCAGGGTGCAGTGATGCCGTTGTAGCACTGTTTCTGAAAGGGCTGCTCTGTTTACTACCACTTTGCTTTTTTTGTTCGCCAGTGCAAGGAAGAGAGGAAAAGGGAAAATAAGGCTCTGTCTGTTGAACTTTACATAAAATGCTGTCTGGCCGCTATGACCAAAATCCACTTAACACTTAGTTCCATTAGAATGAATTCAAGTTATTCCGAAATTTTTCACTGGTGTTGCTTTTTGAACAGCGGTGAGACCAGGCCTGTGTAGGGCACATGCATGTCATGCATTCCCAAAATTTGTCAACTCTTAGCCTCCAAGGCCGCAAACTATTTCCTGATAACTGCCTTCAGCCAAACACAAAACAACTCAGGGATGTGAAATGTCACATTCCATGTCTGTTAACAGGGCAAATAATTACAAGTTATTTTAACAAATAAAAAATATCTAAACTGATGACAACTTTCCTTCATGGTAAAGCAAGACAGTCAGACAGTGCTGAGTGTCAGTAATTCATTGCAACTCCCAAAGTATCCCTTTTTAAAATGCTGCAAATATCCGTCCGTGTATTAATCTGTTCTGTTTTAGGTTCTCGGCCCCAGGCAGAGTGACACTACAGGACAGCCCAAGAACAGGGAGTACACATGTTTCTGAGCACCTGCAGGGCCCCTGTCTTATTACCGGTTCGGTCCGAATGGTCAACGTCACATCAAATAAATGAAACTGTAAAGATTTATGATGGTAGCCGACAGAGACTGTTTTGCACACAGACATGCTCAGGCAGGTGTCTGAGCCAGACGGTGTTATGGCTGTATGAGACTAAATCATCTGGTCTGTGTGTGTGTGTGTGTGTGTGTGTGTGTGTGTGTGTGTGTGTGTGTGTGTGTGTGTGTGTGTGTGTGTGTGTGCAGCATGAAACTGGAGACTGTGAATCAGACACACTGATTAATTAAAAGGGTAGAACTTATACATTTAGAAAGTTTCAGATGGAGGTGCTTGAGGCGTTCACTTACACTTGTGTATTACTACAGTTGGGTGACTTGTACTTTTAAATGTCTCAGTTTCAGTCACAGACAAGGGCTTATGAAACCTTTCCATAACCTACAAATGAATGTTCTTAAGAAATGTAATCACTGTTTTGGAGATAAAAGTTCTTATCTGAATATTGTTGAGTGAGATGACTCTAATTGTGTGTACTGTAATCAGTAAGCTGCCAAACAAACTAAACCTTAAAGTCCTAAACTAAACTTAAGTCCTCTGTTGTTGTCTTTTCTGTCACGGCCCCCTTTCCTCTTTCCCTCCAGCTGTCCACGCCCATGTTCTCTCATCTTCCCATCAAAGATGTTCCTCCTGACTCTATGTTTCCCTCTAATGCCTATTTATGACATCTACCCCCTTATTACATGCATTTCCTCTGTCAAACACCAAGAGGAAATTAGGAAAGTGCTACTGCTGACCTTTGAACCTTGTGTCAGGGCGGAGGTATAGATAAGAGCAGCTGGACATGACTCTGATCCCTGAGACCATCTGACCCAGAGGTCAAACACACATCTTTCTGGTACGAGTTTGACACACAAGGGCATAAAGGCTAAGCTTGCAAGAGATATATAGAGGCAGAGAAGTCATGATTAAAAGTAAATGTTAAAATTAAAGGAGACATATTACACTCATTTTCATTATTTCATTTTGGGTTAGTACTAGTACAGGTTAACATCCGCTAATGCTCAAAAGCACATCAGTTTTCACATACTGTCTCAGTGTTGCAGCACTGTATTCCCTCTGTTTCTGAAACGCTCTCTTTAAGGCGTCTGTGTCTGTGTCCTCCAGTTTTCTCTGATTGGTCAGCTCACACATGCCTCTGCGTCTAGCAGGCGCTCACAACAGAGCAGCTGTGCCAATTTGCCTATTTGATATGGTGATGCAGTGTGATGTCACAAAGTCACAGAATTAAGGGCGGGACTACTGACGAGTGTTTTCCGTGGGAGAGAGGAGCGTCTGTTGGTGCAGACTTTGATAAAAGGTCATAGAAGCATAAAAGGTCTCCTTTAATTATAAACTTACATTTTTTTTAAACTAAAAGTGGAGGTGGCTGATCCATCATATCACTTGCTTTCTGAAAAATACAGATTATCTTTATAATGTTGATAACTTGGCCTCTTTTAGAGGTTTGGACTAATTTGAAATCAGCACCCATTTAAATAAATAAATCTGGTGAAACCCAGATTATTTACAAAGCTAGTCAGGGAGCACCATGGTGGCCCTGAGTTTGTTGAACATTTTTGCCAATTTTCCTTTCAAGACACAACAGCACAGTGCCTATGTGAACTACTCAGTGACTATAATTTGTCTTTCCACACGGCTCCGGTGTTATGAATGAAAATGAGGGTGTGTGTGTGTGTGTGTGAGATTGAAAGATGCAGAGATGAAAAGGGTTCAGATAGAAAACCCAATCTGCATAGCCGTCTCAGCATGTTCCAATTATAGCAGCTTTGAAGCGACGTCCAGCAAGACGGTGCTTTTGGCCCATCCTGAGAGCAGGAGGAGACAAGAGTAAAGATTTTTGAAGGAGGGGAAAAGGAGAAAGCATGGCAGCGAGAGGGCGGAAGGGTAACCGTTTCATACGAGAGAGGCAAACAGAGCTAAAGGCAGAGAAATGAGAGAGGGAAGAGGGCAATGAGGGCATAAAACCACTCCGAAAGTGAGAACATTGAAGCACGAGAGGTCGCGGAGAGGGGGAGAGAAAGAGAAGGCAGCACGCTACAGTGAGCCCTTGTTAGAGATGATCAATCAGCTACACTGAGCTGAGTTAACAAGCAGGGGCCCGGTCTGCAAGTTCAGTTCCTGCCCTATTAATCCATTACAAACACACACACACACACACAGACAAAAGTTGTACATCCAGTGTGCCCTTCAACTACTCATATGGAAACTTGAAAATCAGCGACTTATTCCAACCTGTTGCACACTCCACTCTCTGCTCCTCATCACAACTGAAAAACTCTCCTGTCAATGTCGATTTTTCATGCCTAAAAATCAAAGCGTGTCATAAAAACATGTATTTTCCAGCGGTGGAGTACATTTTGAGATGGTCTCGCAAAAGAAGCACGATGCACAGTGTTCCATTGCAAGTAGAACTTTACATAAAAGCACAAAAGCATTACAGTAAAATATATCCAATACCACAAAGATGGAGCAGAATCTTCTTTTTAAGGTCTACGTCATTGTATTTTCAGAATACCATTTTCAAGTTGTAGCTGGTTGAAATTGAACCAGTTTTGACTACACTTCTATAAACACTTCTGGGAGATCTGTTCTGTAACAACGCGTCATATTTTAGAAGGTGCTCGTAAGATTTGTTTGTAAAACCTTTATCTTTAAGTAACAATCATAGCTGTCAAATACATGTAGTCAAGTAAAACGTATAATTACCACAATCCTTTAGTACAATGTAACAAGTAGCATTAACTGAATGTACACAGGGAAAGTAAAAGCTCCTAAGTTTCTAAAAATCATGCTTAATCTAAACATATACTATGTACGATAAGTTTAATGCTACAGCCATCAGCCAGTTAGCTTAGCTTAGCATAAAGATTTGAAACCAGGAAACAACAAGACTGTTTTTCAATCTCTGCAAAAAGTTGGAAAAACAACAAATACAATTTATCTTGTTTGCTTAACCAGCACAGAAACCAAAATAGAGTATGACCAGTTAAAGTTGTGTGAAGGGTTATGAATGTCACTGCTCTCAGCCAAGAAACAGTCCCGCACACAAAACCTAATGTCAATTTTTCACTTAGATTTGTTTAACCTAATCACACATGTGATGAAATGTGTTAAAACGTGAGCTTTAGAGGTGCTGATAATTAGATTTTATTGCCTTTGGACAGATTCAAGCTTGCACTCCTTAATGCTCAGCTTAGAGTGACATGAGAGTAGTGTTGATCCTCTGACATAACAAGAAATCAGAGCATTTCCTGAAATGTGGGCCTATTTCTTGAAAGGTCCAATTTGAAAGAATTCCCAACTTGTCAAACACTGAAGCTTTGAGATGGCAGCCAACTCGACCTACAGTCCCAGAGTGTCAGTGATTGATGAAAGTGGAACGAGACTCAAAAATCAACGTTCTGATTCTTTCAAATTAGACCTTTCAGCTCAGCACTTGGCTAAACATACTTAGTTAGTTTACATCCCTGGTCTTTTCATCACTGGATTATAGCACTCACACCAGGTCAGCGTGCCCACCTCTCACCTCAGCCACAGAACTGCTCTCACTGTGTGAAACTGGCTCTCTGTAACAGAGCCGGTATTGTACCACAAAACTGTGAGCTTTGACCTACTTCCACTTTGGACGATATTCAGAAAGCAGCCACAAAAAAGAGATAGAGAAGAAAGCCACACACTCCTACAAAAGTTAAAGGTGAGGTTAGTTGCCCCACCTTATGGTTGAGTCCTCTTTTCCTGATTCTTCTGGCATCATTTCCTGTGGATAGGACCAACAGGGACAGCAGCAGCACCACAGAACCCGGCATGGTCTGTGTCCTGCACCCAAACTCCTAACTCTTTATCGCCCTCCTCTTCCTCCCTTCCCGGGCCAGAAATATTCCTCCCTCTCCTCCTTATTCCAAAGTTTTGTCCTTTACGCGTTTGTGGGTTTGCTTTTCCAGCTGAAGCAATAACTCTCCGGTGCTCATGTGCAGCCAGAGATTACACAAGCCCTCTCCCTCCAACAGGACCTGCCTTTATATCTGCCTGAGGAAAAATTGCAGTGCAGAGTGACAGAGTAGAGGGAAGGAAGGGGAAAGTACAGAGTGGATGAATGGAGTTGGTGAAGGGAAGAAACGAAAGGAGAATAGTGAGGGGAGCAAAAGGAGGGGAAAGGGAGAAACAGCAGCTGTCTGTGCATCAGTTGCTGAGAGCTGAAACTGTCTGCTAGCGCAGTGTGCGCACATGTCTCTGGGACAGAGGAGGGGTGAGGAGGGCAGGGGAGGGGGGGGTGAAAGGAGGGAGGGGAGAGCATTACAGAGGGCAGGGTGAGTGAGACCTCCCCCCTTGCCCCCTTGTTGCATCTCGCAGCACATCTGGTGATCTTTACACGACAGAATCGAGAATCAACGTGCGGTGGGGACGTATTTTGTATTCTGCGGCGTGGCTTTACATGTTTTGCTTGCCTGCAGGCTTGTAGGAAGGAAAATGAGTGGCTTTGCTAAGTGTTGGGTTTGAAAACACTTGCTGACTGCTTGCAGGGAGCTGGAGTGCGAATTTTAACTATTAACTGTCCCGACATCCGTGTTTACATTCCCGATTCCTCTCTGGGGCAGGATGTGTGTGATTTATCCGACAGTGTGGTGGGGAACACTTGGAACACACCTGCGTGTGTGTGAATGTGTGTTTGGAGAGGATGCAGTGTGATTTCAGCGCCACTGACCCATGAAGAATGAAAGCATGTGGCGTGTTTGAGGGGAAAAGGGGGCCTCCCTGTCTCTTTCTCCGTCTCGTGCTTCCTTCTTCACACGTCTCCCGAGTTGTGCACCCTCTCAAACTAGGACATCTCCCCCACCCCCTGCACCCACCCCCTCCTCAAACTTACCACTAGACCTTTCTCCCCTTTCCGTCCCTTCGCCTCAGCCCATTCTCAGTGTCTTGCACTGAAAGGGAGAAAGAATGCTAAGCCCGCACAAATCTCAGTCATTATTAGTTTTACAGGAGCAGGGCTCATGTCACTGGGAGGCCCCGGCTTCACTTACACAAAAGGCAGAGTAAAGAGTTGGAGTGAGAGAAAAACGAGGGACCAGGAAGGGAGGGGTATAGAGATAGTGGGCAGTGGAAAAGACTGCATGAATGAATATGTGCGAAATTCAGAGATGAGCTTGTTCAGTACTGAAGGTTTGGTAGCACCATGCATTTAGTCTATTTTGGGAATGGCCTTCGCTAGTCCCACTTCAGCATCATGCAGTTCCCTATGAAAACACAGGGAAATTTATAATGCAAAATTCTCACAGTCACTTGTATGTGTGTTGCAAACTATTTAGCGGCACATGCTCCTTACGGTTTTACTCCTGAGTACTCAGTATCACTCTTAAGCACCATGTACATGGTGACAAATCCAAAGCTTGACAGACCTGCAGGGCCTACATGAGAGACAGTAGCTAGTTTGATTGGACAGTTGGAATCCATCTTGCCAGGCTTCAAGCTATGCCCTTGAGGCTGAACGCAGGCGTTGAACCAATCAGTGTCTTGTGAACTACTGGAAGCTGCAGGCGTGGTTTATGTGTACCAACCAATGAGTGAAGGGACCGTTCGTTTGGAAAACAACAATGGACACTCCTCAAAACCTCAGCATAAATGCAGCTGTAGTATCAGTTGTACCAAAACTGTAGAGTATCTGCTTTATATTTAACTTAAAGAAGAGCATTTGCTCCACTGGTGGTAGCGCTCTCTTACAGTTGATCTGACTGGTTTAGATAGCCAGATGGTTCTTCCAGTCACCTGAGGTACTTTTTTGAAAGTGTCTTTCCTCTGTCAAAACGGTTTTTAGCTGTGACTTTGCCAGTGGTGTGACAAACCATCTGGTGCCTCCAGTTAGAACATTTAGCCTCTCACATCTGACTGTTTGAAACACTGAGTAGTCCTATGCTGGCATTGAAGTGCAACATAAGGAAGGTCTAAAGTGAACATACTTTTGATGTAGAGACATGAGCTAACTTTATTGAATATGAGCATAACTAAGGATTGAATATATAAAACCACATTAAACCCTCTGTAATATAAAGACTGATGCCAGAGAGGCAAAACTGTGCGTTATGGTTTAATGGGCCTGATGTGGTGTAATGGAATGAAATGCACTGGAATGATACCAATGCTCTGTGTCTCTGTGTTGTATTATCTCGTCATGATTTTTAGCTCTACCACACACTGAGCTAGCTTTAATTCTCTCCAATGAGGTAAATCTGCAGCTGCTGTCACAGACATTCTGCTAATATTCCCAGACCTGTTCCCACGTACATCATCCATATCCTGCCTCTTGTCTAAATCTGGAATATTAAATAAACTCAGCAACTGCAGTCATGAACAGGACAGGGTGAAACATTCACACTAGCCTACAGATACACAGGTGCACACATACTGTACTATAGCTCCACACACACACACACACATACACACACACACACAGATACACATGACTACTCCCACAGTTAAATCAGACATGGCATTTAGTCTGGCCCCAGCATCCATTTGTGCAGTCGTGAATGAAAGCAAATGTAAATTCTGAACTGAATGGGTTGTCATATGAGAGATAAAATTAACAGAGAGAGGAAGGGAGACCTGAGAGATAAAGTCTGCCGACTGTTGTTCAGTCTGTTCAGAGACAGACTCTCCACTCAAAAGACAAAAATTCCTTTCATCTGAGGGGCGTTCTCTGGAGGCGAAGACACACTGTAGCTGTTTCTGCAGGGTGGAGTGTCTGCGAGTCTCGGGAGGGCTTCGTATCACATGCTTCTACTCTCTGATGGTCCAGATTAATTCCAGTCAGATTCATGGCGTAATAGTTGGCCGCTGTCCAGAGATGGCTGTGGCTCAGCGTTCAGCGCAGCTCCTCAGCCGCACGTGACGATTATACGAGCACCATTAGTATGACTGAATGTCAGCCACATGGGGATATGTATGGCATATGTATATAATGAAGCCCCAGCTTGTGCATCTGTGCATAATATGTGCAATGTCAGGATTCACTGAGGTTTGTGTTGTTAGTATGTGGTTTCTGTGTCTGTGTACGCAAAACATTTACAAAATGTGAACATATACACAGTATGTATTTATTATATCTATGTCTAAGTACACACACCGATTATGGCTGCTTCTCATATTGACAATAATGTGGGATGTTCAGAATTGTTATGAAAAACCAAAACCAAATAGAGACAGAAAACTGAAAAGAAAGTGAAAACATTTAAAGTGAAGTTAGTGTAATAAGTGAGCAGTGTAATTAAATGTACCAACGTGGATACAAACTCCTGTATAGCTTGCTCCTGGTATAGTTTTCGCTGCCGTTTCTGTGAGTTGAAATGATGGTCCTGGAACAACACCAGCATGAGGCGCAAAGCTACGACATCAGACTAGTATGATTGGTCAGATTTTAGTGATTGTGCTGGAGAAACAGCGTGGCAATATCAGAAACACCAGTGTTTAACAGGTAATGTTTACCACTTTAGTGTAGCACTCTAGCATTAGCTAACTAGCACGCTTCACAAAGTACTGCTGATGGAAATGGCAATAATTTTGCTGGTTGTTCATCATAAATGGTAGATGAAGCGTCAACTGATCATCAAAGAAGCTGGCAGTTATCTTCTTGGGAACATGAATGTCGTTTAATAGTTGCTGAGAAATTTCACTAAAAAGCAAAAAAAGTTAAGTTTGTGGGGACTTGAGGAAAAGTCAGGGGATCAGTAGGATTCATCCTCTGGGGACCATCAACATGAATATCCCTTCTGTAGATATGTCAGTCAGTCAGGTCCAAAGTGGTGGACCGTCCATCCATACAGACATAAAGCTGGCCAGAAATACAACAAATTAAAAGAGTTATTGTTTTTGACCTTTCAGGTAAGTTTCTGCAACATAAAGAGCTAACAAAGTGAACATGGAAGTCATCGTTTGTCACTGTTATGTTCATTAGCATGCTGCTGTGGTGGGCTTCTCTTGTGTCAGTGAAGCAGAAGCTTGTGAAAGCCATTCACTCCAAACCATGGCTGTCACCCGGGGTCAGAGGTCAGCCAGAGGGGCCGGGGGTCAGCTGTGATTGGTTGGTTTGGTTGTTAGGCTTCTGTGTGAAGTTGACTGGCTGTAACCTCTCAACAGGCGCGCATTATAATACAGGAAAAAATACTTACAGTATTACATGAGGAATACGATCCTAAACTTTGTCTGCATTTATTCTGATGTGATTTCACCCTGCACAGTTGTGCCAAGTGGAGAAGGAGACACATCTCTGTAATACTGTATACAGGAAGTCTATACGGCACTTTGACTCTGGCAGCATGCTCAAAACTAGTTTTCTCCTTCTGATGTGTTGTATATCAGTGGCAATAAAAGTCCACTTTGCTCTGTTTTACTGCCTCACATTTAAGAAGTTCAGCAGCGTCCCGGCATTTGGTTTTAATGTTTATCTGATAGAATGTAAACCTCGTGCAGATAGATCTCTGACTTAGCAGCTGTTTATTCAGTGATGGCATGTGTGTCTGTCTTGTTTGTGCAGTTTAAGCTTGAGCGATGTGATTGAACTGAAAACACACACACAGAGACAGTATGGATGCACACAAAGAACAAGATTGTGTTTCGGATTTATTTGACTGTTAGGAGCCCTGAAGAGTATTACTGGCGCCATCCGATCCGCTATACCAGACTATCAGCCGGATACATCAACACTGAAATGGAAAAGTTTCCTCACTGGTGATAGAATCCGCTAATGTACCTCTGCATCTAGCCTTTTTAAAAACACATATTTGTGATGCATGTAATGTGATGCTTTGGTGCTTCTTTGTGCTTTTATATGATGCCATTTCTTTTGTGTGTGTGTGTGTGTGTGTGTGTGTGTGTGTGTGTGTGATATGGCAACACAATGATCCCGATGAGCGAAAATGGGCCAGATGTTTTAAAGGTGCGGGCTGGCTCTGGCTGATGGAAAGAAAAAAAATAAGAGAAAGCGAGGAAGATCAAGCGAGAAAAGAAAGAAATGAAGAATCTGGAGGACAGAGGACACGCAGAGAAAGAGGGTTGTGAGAAGTAATTGACAGCAGACGATGAGGGCATTGCGTAGACCAAACACCTGCCTGACTGCTCCATCATCTCTCTGCCTCACATCTGTTCAACCTTGTGAAATAAATGAGTGTTTGTATGAAGAACCAGTGCTTGTATTGCCAGAATCTTTCAAACTGAACTGAACTCAATTGGTTGGAATTGGATAGAGCCACTCAAATGAAAACAAGATTCATGAAAGATTCATCTTTGCACATAGAGCATATTCACTGACATGTTGCAGTGGCTGAAGCTGCGTAATATTTTTTGCCCTACACAAACAAATGTAGCTGGTTCTGACTGCAGTCTAGAAAGTCACTCAGGAAGGACTGTAAGTAATGCAATAAGCTGTTATCAAAACTATCATAAAAGGGGTTCAGAGACAACTTTTAAACTTTTGAGGTTTTATAAAGAGGATTTTTCTTCAGTCCTGATTGTCAACCTGACGGTAGCAGCGATCCTCAGTAGTGACCTCCGTTGACCTCCATTAGGAAGTTGTCAGGAGCTAGAGGGGGAAATGCATTCTACATCTTCATGAGAACCAGAGTCTCTGGTGAGTGCTGAGTTGAGTGAGTGGCTCAACTTGCTAGCTTAAATCCAATGTAATGTCCGTTTTTAGACATTTTAATTCAGCATTCTTACATATGATGTCTTTCACTGGAGGCTGAGTATGGGTCTGATCACTTGTACTGCTCGTTAATTTAACCCCCCTGTAGCAAAACGTATCATTTCTCATTACCACCATGTCCGTCTCTTTTCTTCTAATCAGTCAGCAGGTTAAAAGCCTTGCCCGATCTCAACTGCAGCTTCCCCTTCATGACTATTTCATTCCTGTATCATTATCCTTTATCCTCTAATGGCCCTCTAACAGGCACACAGTCTGGCTACACTCAGCTAGCTCTGAGGGTTTCCCCAGTATACGGTAATTGCTTCTTTTCCGTCATTCTCCTCCTTTCCTCACATTCCTCAGCTCCTTTCATTTACCCTTGCCTTTTTATCTACTGTAGTTTGCCTTCTGCTCCTGTGCTCCTCCTTAGTTTTATGTTCCCCCTCCTTGTGTTTTCCTCTCCCGACTCTATCCCAACCAGTTTCTCCTCCTTCGCATGCCGTTATCCTCCCTTTGTGCCGCTCTGTTGCCCCTGTATTTCAGTTTCTTCCCCTTCTCTCCACCCTCCTCCTTCTCTTCTCACCTCTCCTCCCTCTCTCCCCGCTACCGAGTGCTTTGAACTCAGGTAGCTGTGCAGCATTCCTTGACGTGACCCCCGGGAGCAAGGTCAGAAGAAAGAGAAGAAAAAAGAAAAAAGAAAAGAAAACCTATTTCAGCTGTTTCTATAGCGACCCTGAGCCCAGGGGCTCCACTGTGGGGTCAAAGTGACCGTGGGGCCCTTCAGTAAGTTCTGTTAGACTTCAAAGCTCTCACTGTGTTTTCTGATTTATCGGAGCTGATGCTGAAAGGGTCAAATGTAGATGTTCCCATATCTCTGCTGCTCATCTCTGTCTTTACATGCACGCACGCACGCACACACACACACACACGCACACACACACACACACACACACACACACACACACACACACACACACACACACACACATACACAGGCTGTGGGTCAAGTGAAGACTGACATGGTCCCACGTAGTTGCTAAAAGTTAAAGCACATGGGCTTGTCTCACCAGCTCTCCACCTTCCCGTGCTTAAACAAAAATCACATTTAGTGTGAGTGCTGCTTTCATATATTGAGTGGGGACTCCCAAAGAAAAGTCTTCAGAAAAGAACATTCAAAATCAAAGCATCAGAGCCCAAGACATCTTGACTTTTAATCCCTCTACAGACCAAAAATGCTGAATCCTACATTTCCGTTGATGCAACTCAAAAGCGTCCTTCGTTAGACTCTCCTGACTTTCTGAATGGCCGCCTCTTCCAAACTCCAGCTCTCCAGTTTGTAAATCAGACTGCAGGGATGACGTGTTTTGTTAGCATCACCCTGGTCCCCTCGACAAAAAGCCAAGAGGATTTTTCTGTTGGGTTTTGAATTATTGCAGAATATAAACTTTGTGGCACAAAGGTTTATCATACAATTCAAGTTTTGTTTATCATGTTAATCTTCATAGATAAGCACCACTTCTGTTCCAGAACAAATCCTGAACATTTCTTACACTTTTTTACTCAACTGGAAGTTCAAAAATAGTAACTTATTAACAATAGAAAGTGTCAAGCCCATAACAAAGTAACCCTGATGACATAATTTTTTTCCCCATACACTGGTAATCTCCAGTCAGAGACACAGAAGACATTATACAAGTCACGAGTCCTCCTTGTGATGAGTAAACTGAACTTCAGGTGTAAAACTGACGGCGGTACTTAACCTCTAAGATTACTTAAATACATGTACGGCAAGGTCAAGAAGGAACATCCACAGCCACGTCGCCGTAGCTGTTATCTTAAGACATGTATTCATTCATCAGCTGAGTCGGTACAAATGTCTTAAAAAAATAGTGTGCAAGTCCACACTGGCTGTTTTGTTTGTTGCTCCATCAGATCCATCCTCCCTGTAAGGAGCAGAAACACCGTGTGCTACTGTAATAAGAGGTTTGGTACTTCAGGCAGGCTGACGTGCAATTAAAAGATCAGAACTTCTTTGTGGATCAAGTTGCAATAGTTTTTATGTGAGAAATCTTCTGATAATTCAGGACCGTCCTTTCTCTGACAGTATAGCCTCCTCTCTCTGCAGTCAACCAAGCTTAACTGTGTGTGTGTGTGTGTGTGTGTGTGTGTGTGTGTGCATCTCTGTGTGTGTTTGGTTTTCATGAGAAGTTTCTATGAAACATGGATTATGTCTTTGTTCCTGTCTGGCAGATCAAAGGCTTGTGGTATTTCATGACCAGCTCTCTTGTTGTGGCAAGTTTTCTTTTCTGCAGTCTCTTTCCTTTGCTGTGTGTACATGTGTCTGAGTGTGTGTGTGTAGCTGTTTTCTGTTCGTAGGGACGGACTGGGTCCAGTGTGGGCCACTGTTTGTAAATTGTGGTTTGGTGTTTGTTATTGCAGATTTATGCCGAGTGACATGTTTATTTCTACCCGTTTCATTTGAATTATACCAGGTCGAAGATGTTTATCTGCTGCCTCTTGTTGGTTCGGGGTTATGAAAGCTACTTTTCTTGATGGTTGCACATACCAAACATTCTGCAGCAGAGGAAGAAAATGAAGAAAAACTTTTTTCTCCCTCTGAGCTTCAGGCCGCATTGAGACTGAACCTCACTGAACCATTTAGAACTTGTTCTTTTGTTTCTGCATGTAATTTTACACTTCAGAAATAATAAAAAAAAAAAAAGCTTATAATTCAATAGCAGCATTCTTCACTTTCTTTTACTCTCTTATTTTAAGCAGCAGAGGGTCCTGCGTCGTGATTGAGCACTGAACCAACAACTGATGCAACCAACTGTAATCCGGTCACTTGGTCTACATCTAAACTCTCCAGTCTCCCCCTGTGGGATAATTATATCTGCGCCTCTCAGCTCTGTCCCGCAGCTGTGAAGGTTACAGCTGCAATGTCTGTAGCTTTTCACCGGAGGGAGCCAAACTCACATTCTTGTTGAGCAGCACAACATTCAATCATCCATAACATTATTGCTATAAAGGACAAAAACATTACATAACGCAGGTCTGACTTAAGGACAGCATGGGTACAATCGACCTCTGAACTTGTGCTTTGTCGGAGAACAATTCAAACTCACGAGGCTGGATGATTGTCACAATAGGGACACAATTTTGCACCGCAGTGACAAAAAGACACAGCATCTGCAGTTTTCTTTTGAAGGGCAGTGACAATATGTTACTCCAATTTGGAACATCTCTGATAGTTCAATATTATTTATACTAAAACTTTAGGGACTGTATGAAAAACCCCAACCTGTAGAATTACACGTTCGTTGACTTTGAGAAACACTGAAAAACCCTCCCGTTGATAGTAAAAGACAAGACAAGATTTTCTCATAATCACCAGATGATGAACAATAAAATACAGTCTACAGGTCACTCATACAGAGTCAAAATTACAGTAATAATTTTGATATCAATTAATAATTCTACTTAATAATTCTAATATCCTTGATCCACTTCTGGCGATCATCTTGGTCCTCTGGTCTCAGACAGGGGCATTCTTCATAGAGAAGTGGCTTGTGTACTTTGCCACTGGGTTTGCCACGACTGTTGGAGCAGCACAGGCTCGTTCAGATTTCCTTCACATCATTGTCAAAAGTATCCCGACACAGAGAGTAAACATAAAAGTAGATTAATTACAATTAATTTCTTAGGACAGGCATCTTAGGTAGATGCCACCACAGTAAAGGCGACCTGTCTATTCACAGTACCATGAAGTATCCAGATTTGATTTCATTCTAATTTACTATCTTAATAGAGCATTCAGTTCACAGCTCGAGCAACTAATCACATTAGAAAGGAAATTAGTAATTGCCAGTTGTTGATTGCAAACAGCTGATCGTATTAAGCAATGAGAAAGCTCCCGGTTTACAAATAAGCGAGGACACTGTATGTCTCCTGTTCAGTGCTTGCCCATTGATAATAAACACCAGCTGCACTATGAATGTTTAAAACGTTTTATTAGTCCCATAATTCCCTGATAACAGGCACTCTCTCATTCTCTAAGAGACAGACATACCAATCTACAGAACCGTACCAGCTAACTCTGAAAGGCCCAGCTCATCCCTCAGCTGATTCTTCAGATGATTGTTCACAGGACAGTTTCTGTTCCTCTGAACTTAATATTTCTCCTCTAGGAAAAGTCTTCATGATCCAGATCTCTCTATGAACTCATCATCTATTGGACCAGAAATCATTTTCCTCCCCTCATGTCATGTCCAGCTCTTTGACCTCTTGGCTGTTTTGTCCGGTTGGGTCCGTATGAATATGCTGCTTGGTAGTCGACCCCTGAACCCTGAGGTTCATCTGATGGAGGAGGAGCAGGAACATGGCAGATACGAGGAGAGCCACTCCCGCCATGAGGAACCCCGTGCCGTAATCACTCATCTTGTCTATGAAGAACCCTGCAAGGAAAAGAGTGAGTGAAAGATTTGCAGTTTCCATATCATACTGTCATATTTCATCTAATGACAACAATAATTGCTGACTGGAATGCGCCATTGCCGGCCAAAACAATGCAGCATTACAATAATTGTGTCATTTTGGCCTCACTCACTGACAGTTATGAACGAGGCAAAGATACAGAAGAGAGCATTGCACAAAGATTAATTTTAGCGGAGAGCAGTAATGCCAGTGCCGTCCTCCCGTGAAGGAAATATAATTAGAACGCTTTGATGAATCCTCAACATCCATCAACTCCCCGCTCTTCAAAGTGCTCAAAGTACTGAACGGTACAGTAAATAAGTTAGAAATAGCCTGTGTGTCAGGGGGACCATGTTGAGTTATAAATAGGACACCACCTTCACTTTAATTTGTTCTTAACTTTATTTGAGGTCAGTTTGAGCCTTTAGCATTACCTTTAATTGAACATTTACATGTGATGGTAGAGCTTTAATCCTAATTAGGAGGTGTTCAGGAACAAGGACTAATGAAGATAACTAAAACAAAAATGAAGAGAAGAAGGAAACGGAGAAAGTCCTTTACACACACATTCTGCAGAGTGAAAGAAAAGCCACCAGTCACACTTCAATTGCTCAAATCACTTCTACCCTGATTTTTGCCACACAAAAGCTTTCTTGTAAATCCATAAATACCATCACATGAATCCAATCCACAACAATGTGGATGTATTATTTTTCCATTGGAGTGGTTTCCCCAGCTGATTTGCTGCTGCCTGTGCTCAGAGGCAGGACGCTTTCTGGCAGGGGTTGCTGTGTCTATGTGCCAAAGTCAAGCTGGGTGTTTCGCAGGCTGTATTTATTGCGATTGTTTAGAGTTGTGTGTGAAAATGGGTCACCACCTCAGTAATCAGGCTCAAATGTTCAGCGGTTGGTTGGAAGCGTTTTGGGTGGTATGGCAGCAGTACCGTACTGTATATGTTCAGTGGACACAAAGAGAAGATTTTTTATTTTTCGCAGTTGAATAGATTAATGAAGATAATTGAAAACACACATTTGAGAAGCTTTCCAGCCTCTGACAAACCTGTCTGTTTACTTTCAAATGTGTTAAAATGTACTCCAGAGGGATGGTTAGTGTTAGGTGCACAGATAAGGGGACGGATCTTCCTTTCTCAATCCGTGATTCTCACAAAAAGGAAATGTACTTCATGAAAAGCAGATGAGAGGATTTTAATACTGAGAGAAGAAGGGGGAAACTCCTGCAAAATACTAGATATGGAAGATAATATTTAATGTGTTTGCTGGATCTTTTATGCATCTTCCCATGACTTAAACCTAGGGTTGATAAATTAGAAACCTGAGAGAGTCAGCTAGATTTTGAAAGTGTTCAACCGAAAAAAAAATAACACCTCTTTCCCTTTAGGCCTCTCTCAGAAGCTCTTTTCAAGAGGAGCTCAGCATTGTTTGGTATTAAGAAACTTTGACTACACTTTCTCTGCCAAGAACTACCGATTCTGATTGTGTCACTAGCCCGCCAATAGTTTTAGCAGTTTATCAGCCTAGGCCTTGTGGAAGGCTCTGGTAATGCACAATGAATGCACAGGTAGTACATCATTTTGGTAGACAGGCAAGTAGATATTAATCATAATCTTAACCACTACGAGGAGTGTGTTTGGTTTTTTTTGTTTTTTTTGTTTTTTTTACTGATGAAGCCTCAGAGATGTATCACTTCATTCATTTTTATCACTTTTCTGCTACGGACCGTTTTAATGTCTTTCAGCACATTGTTTTGGTTCCCAACTTTACAACGTATTGTCAGTGTTATTTTTGGATAAATTAGCCACCTGTTTTCAGTGAGAAAGCTTTGATAAACCTAGTGTGTGCTACACCAAAAGGCAGATTGCTGACTGCTGTTCAACCAAGTAGAGCATTTAGCTGCCGGTGAGCCACACGTTCCCTTATGAGTAAGTGGCAACCAAAACAGAGCTAAAAAGAGAGAGAACGTTGGACTTACATTCATCAATTGGCCAGAAATATGATTCCAAATGAATGCTTGTGTTGCTCGGTATATACTGGATGTGCAATCAATTGCACCTTATCAGTTTAAACTATTGTGTCAGTATTGTGCTTATGGCTTGTTTTTGACTGACCCCAAGTGATCAAAGTATCACGTTTTGCTCAGCCCATAGATTTGAACAAAAAAATAGAAGAAAAGAAAAATCCTATTAATAAGACGCTTTGTTTTTTCTACTCTGTTTTCTACTGTTTTGCCATTTTGGTATCACGGTTGTTCACGTGTTGTGTCGGACACAGTGTATGAACCTGGACAAGAAACTGAATGGAATGTCAGCGGTGAAGAAAAACTCCATTCAAATCTTTGGGGAAGCGACCAGCCATGAAATTAACACAACCATAAAGTATCATGATATTATAATTTTTACACAGCTGCTCTCTGAATGTAACAACCTCAGCTCCGGGGGGATGGAGCATCGAAAAAATTCCTGATTAATTGAAGGGTGGTGCTGCATGTCATGAAGGTATAAAAATCTCATTTTGGTTGAATAGGCTCACTGGGCTGTAGTTACAATGCTGAGCGCTGTATAGGCACATCCATTGTATGAGATTTAATGTGCTGGAAGAATGGTCCCAGGAAAACGATAGACACTGTAACCTTGAGTTAATGATTTGGGGTTTTTGTGAAGAAAAAAGAAACATACGGTAAATTAAATACGATTCTATTCTCCCGGTCTGCGCAGCTTAGTGTTTATTTCTTGCTGCCAGCCAGTTAGCACGGTGGAGCAGATCACAGGGAATTTTACAGCAACAACTCAAAGCTGAAATCCACTTCTTTTTGATATGCAAAGTAAGTACACCATGTACTTGCGCTATCGAAGCATCTTTCTCACCCACCAGCAATGGGCGGTCCAAGCAGGCCTCCGCTGCTGCGAATGAGCATGAAGAACCCCAGTGCACTGCCGAGCCTGTGGACCCCCACGACCTCGGCCAGCACGGTGATGTGGATGGCGACCGTGGCGCCGAACGCCAGGCCGTAAGCTGCACTGAAAGCAGCCAGCTCTGGGAACGTCGAGGCCAGCGGGCAGAGGAGCAACACAGTGGCCAGCAGAATCACGGTGGCGGCCAGCTGCTGCACCTGGTCGAGGCAGAGACACCCATACACACTTATTTGCTGTCTTGCCAAGAATGAATTTTGATCAGACGCTGCATATTCAAGCCACCCAGCAGCTCATTAACTCATTTACTAGCTAGCTTGCCTCTCCATAAAAATCAGCCTTTCAGGGTCAAATTTGTCATAAGTATCCACTTGGACTGTAGGATTAACTGATTAGACATTGGTGGTCAAAGGTCAAAGTCAGTGATGCCTCACAAAACACATCTTTGGCCATAATTCAATAACCAAGAACTACATTTAATAAAGTGCTGTGTGAACAACTCCTAAAACCCTGAAATAAATTAACATTACTCCTCCGGTTCCCTCGTTTCAGAGTCAGTTGGCGTTCAAAAGCGTTCTTAACGAAGGTGGTTGCTAAGAAGTGGTTAAATGAGACTTACCTCACTAGTCTATACTGTAAAGTGAGTGTACTATTGTGAAACAAGATGCTTACTGTTGAAGTTCTTTGACTGCAATATAGTTAATTCATAGCCTAACATCAGCTTTTTACTTCTGGTGATTGCATGTACAACATGTTTAAGTATCATAAACTCGTGTTGGCCACAGGGCTTATTTTCTTATCTTATGCTAGTTTCCAGGTTAGCTCACAAAAATATGTTACCCTGCAGCACTCTATACCTTTTTGGTGAATTCCTTCAAAGTATTTACTACATACTCCTAATTATGGGGGCTTTATGCTAACTAGCATTATACACTTGATGATATGCTGCCCCATATTTGTTTGGAGTATGAATTTATTTGACACATCTGCTTTCAGTTATGTCATATCAAGATGTCGTTTCCCTGGTCAACAATTATACTCAACGTACCGTCTGCACCAGTCTCAAGTTTGCAACCCAGCCAAAGAACACCCTTCCAAACAGGTCCAGCACTGCAGATATGGACATGAGTGCCGCCGCCTGGTACTCCTCGATCCCCTTGCTACGAGCATATGGAACCAGGAAGAGAGCCGGGGCGAAGAAACCCAGTGCAGCAAACAGCCCGAACATCGAGTAGACCATGAATCTGGCGTTGGTGATGAGGGTGTAATCAACGTACTGAAGGATTTTGGTCCTGTGTCCGGCTCTCTTAGTCCTGTCATTTGAGTCTTGTACATTCATGGTTGAGTTAGTTATCTCGTCACGATACGCTTTGACTGTCCCCTGATCAGACGCCTCAGATATCCCTAACTCCTTTGCCTCTAGGTGGGTTGGTTTACTCTCTTTTGAGTCATCTTTTAGGAGCAATTCCAGGCACAAGCCCTCCTCCTCGGCTTTGTCACAAGTCACATCCCTGGTTGCTTTAAGGGGCCTCAGCAGCATCCCACAAACACACAGATTGAGCTGCAGACCTCCCAGGATCAGCAAAGCGCCCCTCCAGGAGTAGCTGTCAATCAACAGCTGGAACAGAGGCGTGAGGACAAAGGTAAGGATGCACTCTCCAGCGCTGGCCAGAGCGTTTGCCACCGGCCGCCTCTTCTCAAAGTACAAACCCAGCATGGTTACGGTGGGGGTCCATGTCAATGCATAACCAAAACCTACAGCAGAGGAGACCAGTGAATGTCACATGTTTTGTGTATGCCTATAAATTTGTACTGTGCATCTAAATCACTCACCGTTAAGGAACCCCACTGTTAAGTAGAGTTCAATCAGGTTACAAGCAAAAGCCCCCAACACGACGCCTATACTGCAGATAAGTCCTCCCAGTATCACTACAGAGCGATGGCTGTAGCGAGCACTCAGAGCAGATGCTACAGGAGCTGCAGAAGGACACACAGGACATTTATACAGAATCCTATTCAGGACATAAATAATATATCTTCAACAAAGTTGAAGTATGATTATGCAACACTAATTTTTAAAGATATTCCCTTGAAAAAATAATCCTGTCCGACTAACATTCTTACTGCAAACAGACATTAAATTAAACAGATTTAAAAGGGTTTAAGTTATTAAATGAATCCCAGTGCCTCTCGCTCTGCCTGGTAGTTCGCACATTTGCGGCAGATAATGATTTAATTTGCCCACACACTCATTTGATCAGAAAATTGAAGCAGACTTATTGTGTTTTCCCATAGTTTTGAATTGGATTTAAGTGTTAGAATGTATTAAATACAAGAAAGGACTTGGCATCTAGAGTTGAACAATCTACTGAGATGTAGGAGAGAGCCACCTGCTGGTCAAAAGCTCAACAAGCCAGTTTGGCATTGATTTCAGACAGGAGTGGAGGGAATTTGAAAGATATGCATGTGTAAATGTTTAATTTTGCTTTTGCATAGATACAGCTGTTTTAAAGAGAAGAAAGATTGTGATAATTACCTATAACGTGAATGGTAGCCACTGCAATAGAGGTAATCCAAGATGTTCCTGTTGCAGTGGTTTCAAAGTATTGGTGTATTGCTACATAGAACACACCAAAGGCCTTAATGACCCCAAATGTCAGGCCAAAGACCAGGAAGCAGGAGAGCAGGATGAACCAGGCGTAGCCACCATCAGGGGCTGCTGCTGCTGCTGTCCTCGCCCTGTGAGCCTTCACTGGAGAGTCCATGTTGATCTGCAACACTAAATTGTCACGGGAAAACACACCAACAACAATGATAAGCGTTACACAGGGATGTAAGTAACAACTTTCACTTACTGTAATAATGTTTTCACTTGTTTTTATTTCCAGTATTTTTTTGTATTTCCAACTTTATTCTTTTTTACGTTTCAATGCACGTCCGTCGAAGCAGTAAAAACAAAAGGCGCGTGAAAAAATCATGATAAACCTGGTCAGAGTGGAACAAAAGAAATGTGATGAATCCAGAACGGCTAACAGAGAACAAGCGTCGTGTCTTAAGTAGCTCAGTGTCAGACTGTTAGAGCCCTGTGAGACATGTGGGTGCACCCGGGCTGGGGCTGGGAGCATGTGAGCAGTGCAAGAATTTTCATTGTCCTGGGTTATGGTCAGCATCGTGGTGCCTCAGCATAAGTACATCAAAAGTTGTGTTTAATTTAATCAATCACTGGTTTAATGCACCACCTGACGAGCACACTAAGTGACCCAAATCTAACACACCCACAATGACTGACAATGCTATGCTCATGGTAGATCCCCCGACGGTGACTGATATCACCTGAAGGACTATCTGGTAATTGTGACCGCCGAGCCCCATTCAGCTCCAGACTTTGTACAAACGTATAGGAGCCCAGTGGGGCAGACGGGTGGTTTATGCTTTGAGAATGAACAAGCAGAAAAGTCGAACTTAGAGTAGTACTACTTAGAAGTAGTACAGGACTTCTGGGGGCACAAGAGTCACAGAACTGGTGAGTACAACAACAAATTCCCTTACGCCATGTGATTCTCTCTAGAGTATATCATCTACACAATGTGTCTTGTGTGTGCTTGGCTGTTTTCAAAAGAAGTATTTTTTTTTTAATTAGAATTAATTAATTATAATTTAGCTTGAGAAGAATTACCTTTTGTCCGAGTAAAATGTTATTTCCTTCCCTGATTGTACAGCAACAACCGAATACGGGAAGCCCATAGAATTTTGAATGCTTCTGCCTCATTTGTCATCTGCTATTGTATGGAGTTTTTACTTTAAAGGGGCCCCATGTAGTTTTGGGACTCACTGATTTTTCATGCTTTTACTATCTAAATAAACAAACTATCTTTGTTTTCTTGACTGAATAAACAAAGTGACCTTAAAGGACGACACAATTTCGTACTGTTTCATTTTGTTTATATGTGGCGGACCCTGCCACATTTCTAGCTTCTGCTCTGAGGATCTTATTATCCTCTGAGAACAGTTTGTTGATTCAGTTATGGAAAAATAAATATTTATGAGTTTGTATTATTACCTCATTAATATTGTAAATCTTACAAATCTGAGTTTAAATGTCTCCTCCAATACTTTTGTCTTGTCAGCTGTAATATCACTTCATACATAAGAAATAGATATATTATAAAGAACTATATGTAGTTCTCAACACACATATAGTCTCTTTCTGTCTTCTTAAACCAGCTCTCCCCTAAGCAGACTGTGCATGTGTAACCACAGTACCAAAACCCAGAGGCTTGGATTGGTTCTACTATACTGGTTTATTTATGAACGCCATGTGAAACTCTTATAAATCTGCTATGAATTTAACCTAAAACATCAATCACCACAGGCACACCAGGTGCAGTTTACTGGCATTGGATACCATTGGACATTTATCTGCAAGAAACATCTCTATTCAAGCAGAGTAGATCATTTGTGACACAAGGCCATTCTAGGACAGCTTAAACACACTGTGAGAAATTATCACAGCAGTGTTAACGTCAGTCTAGAGAAGTGAATAAAGAGTGGAACTGTGCCATTGTAAGCTGTTTTTCATTTCTGTGGACGACAGTCAGTGCAAGTAGATTAAATCTACAATGCATGATAGGATTTAGCTCAGTTCCTCTCTCCATTAATGAAAAATACATAACGCACACAGAAATAATAATAATTGTGCTTCACAGACTGCATAAGAACCTGTTTGTAAAGGATTTTCAAGCATTTTAATTATGGAGATTACCCACTGTGCAGGTGATTGGACGAGACCCATCTGGATCATGACCCCAAAGCTCACAATGCAAGCTAAGGTGAATCAAACTCACAATACTGTACAATTTTACCTTTACACACTTGATATTACGTGTAAAATCACCATACCTGTTGTGGTCAGAATTAAACTATCATGCTCCTCCTGCCGGCCAGCTTTACAAGCTTGTTGTGGTGTTGTAACCTGATGCTATGTCACGTGAGGTGGTGGCGGTGGTGGCAGTGTCGGTCACCCAGGAGAAGGTGCACCATGTCCGACAGGCATGTAAAAAGTGCAAAGGCAACGAGAAGAAGTTAAGAAGCATATTAAGAAAGTCAGACATGTGCCTTGTCATGTGAAATCCTGGGCTGGACTTTATGTGTAACACAAGCGCACGAGCTGAGAACCTGGACAGACCTTTGTAACCCATTTCCTGTCCATGCGTTAGTGTGTCGGCACACTGAAAACAAAGGCACATGGAGGGCAAAGTTTCAAGGCTGTTATTACATTTTTGTGTGTACATGTGAGTGCACGTGATTCAGAGATAAGAGCATGAGCAGTTTGGCCACATGCTGCGCATATTATGTGACATCATGTGAGCAACGTTATCTACTGCACACTCTGTAGCAGCTCTATAGTTATGAATCAGGTAGGGAAAATGTAAACTATTCAGTTATTTCCTTCTTACACACAGCTGTGACCAGTGGGGCAAACAACTGGTGCACATGTGCGATAAAGATAAACGATGTACAGCAGAAAACACAGAGGGAAGTCCTTTTATGTACCAACCGCTCTTGGGACACACACACATTTACTCACTAGAGTAGGGTTCTTCTCCATACATCTCTGGTAAGATAGCAACCATGAAGACAAGTGCATTAGTTAATCATTATCTGTTGAATTTCTTTTATGTCTGCTTTTCCCCCCACTAAGCAAGACATAAAATAGGGAATAGTTGGCTTAATTTGCAATTTGCTTACATCAGCTTATTTCTTTGGTTTTAGGATTTGCAATGTTTCATCAAAATGTCCCAAAAGCATGCCACACTGAGTCATTACATTGGCGTTCAATCAACTACGAAAAAAATCTGTGGTTTAGAGGATGAGTGGAAGAAGTAGTTGGTCTTGTGTGTGCTGATGGAGCTGCTGTCAATATGGTAGTTAAATGGGGTCGACCCCAAATTATGTCAGATTGTAGCCAGCGGGGATACCCTTGTGCACATATTCTGTACTGCCCACACTATGGAGAAGTGCGGCAAATCAGCTCATTGCACAGTTCCATACTGTGCAAATTTTAATCGCTCCCTTGTCAAGTTGCACAGCTTTACTTTCCAAAAAGGGGGTGCAAAAAGAACAGAGCAATTAAAGAACATATGTGCTGAGAAAGCAATTGCATTTGTGAAATCAGTAAAATTTTACAATTTCAGATGGTCTGCATGGAGCCAAGATGCACTGTTGATGATACTGAGGCTTTTACCTGCCATTCAAGTTCTAGTGGCTCGACGTGACCTGAAACACCTCTGCACAGAGCTCATGGCAGATACTGGACTGCTGACACTTCTGCTTGACACTGAAGGCAACTACAAGAAAGAGTCTGTTGCAAAGGCTGACGCAGACCATGATAACCCTAAGCAAAAAGTAGTATACTTGAAGTTCATTTTATTAAGTATGCTTGTAAGTATAGCAAGTATACTTTGGACCATATACTTGTAGCGTACTAAAAAGTATACTAATTTAATACTTCTTTGGACTAAATTGGAATCTTTTAAGTTTATAAATGTATACTTTAAGTACACTTTATAAGATCATTTTAAGTTTACAGAAGTACACTTTCAAGTACACTCTTCTATATAGTACTAGTGTACTAATTATATACTTCCAGTCCACATCTCAGTTTATTAACATGTAAATTTATAACAGGAGTAATACCTCAATGCAAGTATGTGTAGTAAAAAATATTTTTATTCTGTTAACTTAAATGTAAGCACAGATCAATGACTTGACATTACTCTACACTTATATCAAGATAGATCAAGTATTTGTACTTGTAATTTGGGAAGTTCTAGCCAGAGACTTGCCAATTATTAGTACACATGCCAACAATCTAACAGATAGGATGTCTCTCCCGGAAAACACCCCTTCACTCACGGTGCCAACATTTTTATCATCTTTGTTAACTCGACACAGTTTAACCACAGAACAAGGATGTGAATTAACCCACAACCGTCTTGCACATCATCTAATTCACAACCACATTCACAAACCATAATTACACCAGTAACAAGAGAATACCCAAGAGTCTCTGTGCCACAGTCCACAAGGGGCGCTACAGTATACTAAAGTACAAGTGTAAGCTTTAGTATTAAAGTATAAGTGTAAGTCTAAGCATTAATGTACTTAGTCTTAGATTATTCTTTATACTTTTCAGTATAAGCCAAGTATATTTCACTATACTTTTCTTAAGTATATAAAATATAGTATCTAAAAAGTACACTTCAAGTATACTGCCTCAGTTTTAGTATAAAATAAGTATACTTGTAGTACACTTGAATAAACTACTTTCTGCTAAGGGAAGATCGAGGAGGGATACGAATATCTCAAGTGATCATATTTGATCCTTCCACTTGGTCTCAGGAAATGCAAGACATGCATAGTTTGGCAACACAACACTTGGTAACATAGTTCAGAAACATGAAGCCTGCTTGTCTTCTAAAAGAGACTCCACTGTCAGAGAATGGACGATTTGAAGCAAGCAGGAAAACATCTGGCTGCTTCTGCTGTAAATAACCTGCTCAACACAGCGAAGAGAACCAATCCATGTCTCTACACCAACATCCAGAAAGTCCTTGTGTTGTCACTTGCACTGCCACTGAGTAGTGTCCCGCACGCGAGAGGGGATTTTCACGTCTCAAAATAACCCAAAGCAAGTACAGATCCTCCCTGTCAGACTCTCGCCTCTCTTCTCTGATGCACATTCACTTGTCTAAGATGACAACAGACACTTTAGACCCAAAGCCAACTGTTGACTTGTGGATTCAAACAACAAATCACAGGCTCAACCAGGGACCAGCCCTACCATGCTTGAGTAAAAAAGAAGATAGTGAGGAGAGCAGTCAGGAGGAAAGCGATGACGGCGGCTTGTTGGATAAGGGCGCCGCATAAAGAGTGAGCACCAAGCAGCATCTCCAGGTGCTCCATTGAGAACCAGACCAAAAGATTATGTGCACCCCTGGTTATGATGTTGTTTATGCTTAATTGTTCATATTTCCAAACTGTATGTTACGTGTTAACTTAACCGGAGAAAACGCTTTGAGGATGGACACATTGCGTAATAGCATCAAGAACTTTCTTTCTCATATTTAGCGAATAGCCTACAACACTACAACCTTGGATGGTCAAGGTCTGAAGCAGGCCTTTTAAAACTTAACATAATATAACCCCACACATAATAGTGAGTTCATGACATGCTGCTGATGCCTGATAGAATAGAACTATATAGCACCAAAAACAAAAAAAAATGGACATCTGAACATCCACAGAAATGACTTTCATGAAATCATGAGCCAGCATGAGACAACTTCCACAGGCCTTGTTGTGAGCAGTTTTGTGGCGGAACTATTTTCTTTGCTTCCCAAGTGGAAGTGTACATTCACTCATGGATGAGAGGCTTGTTAACTAAACAAACTGATCTAGGTAATGTTACAGTTTAGCATAGGAGGATGCATTATTACAGATACAGATACAGATCCCCCTGATTGGTTGCCTTTGTTGGTTCTCTATATGTGAATCCAACTGTTAACTCATAGTTCTACTGGTTATATCTGGTTTCTTGCTGTTCTGATGTATATAGTCATACGTATAGTTACCGCAGTAAACACACCAACCTATTTGGTCTCCCTCCTGGTTGGCTGCTACTTCTTATGGGGTCACTCATCCGCTGGAGCCCCTCTTTGCTGCCAGTGTACTTGTCTGGTTTGAGGTTACACAGCCTTCTCTCCCAGGTAGAGGGGAGTGAATGGTTCGTGTGCCGGGTGGGTGGGGTTCCTTCATGATACATGACACTCTGCACCTGCTGACATAACTGTCCTCCAAGGAAGGGAGGCCGCCATTTGTTATTTCTTGTCCTGACAGCCGCAGTGCAGTTCCCATAGCAAACAGTGATGGAGGATGTCAGTATGCTGTCCACCACACACCCGTAAAAAGAGGGCAGGACGGCAGTGAGTCTCCTCAAAAAGATCAGTTGTTGGCGGGCCTTCCTCATGCTGATGGCTGCGTTGGTGGCCCACGTGAGGTTGTTGGAGTTGTGCTGGCCCAGGAATTTGAAGGTGGATCGCCACAGCTGCTCCTCCTTCTTGGCAGTTAATGATTCTGCAAACTAATGACATGCTCTTCATTGACCTGTCTTGAAAATGTCATGTCACGTTGACATTATGACCTGACCTTTCCTACGGGTTGGTGGAGGGGATGGCTGGGGAGTTACAGGCAAGAAGGCAGCCAGGCCAGTGTCCAAACTTCAAAGCTGTTGGTGGCAACAAAACAGGTATTCTAACGAAACTTGCAGTGGCGACATAAAGGAATAGGAAGTTTCAACATATGCGTGATGTGCAGAAATGTACATTGCCAACACTTGTTCTGCTGACTGGGTTGCAGAAATGCAGCAGTTTTTAATTAACAGCAATTTAACCTCAGAAGACTTTGATCAAAATAAAAAAAAAAAGGTCAGACAATGTTAATATGCACATGATGAACACCCTCGTGCAGGGATAAAGCTACAGACTCAGACAGCCGAGACAAGGTTCTGCATGGGGCAAGTCACAGCGTGGCGCCAAGCGACTCCTTTCATATGTGATAAGCTCCCCCGTGCTCACCTCTCTCCTGCTGCCTCGCAGCCAGCTCACACGAACTAACTCTAGAACTCTGTGTGTCAGAATGTGTCACAAACCAAAACCAAAGCAATAAGGTGGAGGCCGAGTCATGAGTCCAACAGTCATCCAACTGCTAAGAAATCCTGTAAAAGTCATTTAAAACCTACGCTTGAATTCGTCTGCTCCATCAATGCATAACGTCAACTTTCTTAGTGACAAACAGGGAAAAATGGAGATGTGACAGGACTTTTTGCAGTCAGATGGCTTCATTGTCCCACAAACAGCTCAGACAAATGTCTCGTAAATTTGCCTTTGAGTGCCTGTCAGTGGTGCAGCCTGCCAATAAACTTTTGCAAACTATTAATGCAGCCTATGAGCAGCTTCTTTTATGGGCCTCCTTTGATGGAAATTTTGTACTTTATGTGAGCTGACGTGAACTGAAGTCTTACACAGGAATGTTCAATGTAACTGTTTAACGTGACCTGTGACCTTGTTTTAGGTCGTTTTATGACCCAAGTAAGGCACTGAATACTCACTGAAGGTTATCATTTCCTTCTCTGGGAACTCTTTCCTTAAGTACAGGAGGGCATAAGTTAGTAATTATCAGAGTGAAAACACACCCACAGAGACAGATAAATACCATACTTTTCTCCTAAGACACTGAGGCTTCACTTTTTAACAGACCTGCGTGTTGCTCTGTGAATGCTCCTCTTGCACAAGATTAAAACCTTGTTTGAACTTTGAGCTGACTCCGATCTCCTTCCTCCAGTACTAAATTATCGCAGAATTATTTTAACACCTACGGTTCACTAAAGAGGCTCAGCACCAAAGTTTGGAGTGTGCTGGAGAGCTGCTGGGGACAAGAATCTGCCAAGTGCACAGTGTTTGGGCCAAGTTTCCTTTGCTTCTGAGTCAGCAGACAGAAAGTTTGTAGTTTTGCTTTAATAGGGCAACAAATTATTATTTATAGTCTATTGATCACATTAGATCTTCTAGGACTGTCAGCACAACGCTAAAGCACTTTAATGGTAGCATTAGGTTGAGTCACTGGCCTCTCTCTCTCTCTCTCTCTCTCTCTCTCTCTCTCTCTCTCTCTCTCTCTCTGTCACTCACACACACACACACACACACACACACACACACACACACACACACACACACACACACACACACACACACACACACACACACACACACACACACATTTACATTCGGCGGACCCTGCCACCTATCTAGCTTCAAACAGTCTTCTGGACCTTATTTTCCTCTTAGAACAGTTTGTTTATTCACTTATGAATATAAGAGAATATGAGTCTGAGTTTGCATTATTACCTCATTAATATTCTGAGTTAGAATTTTTTCCACTCCAAACCTACACAGTGCCACGCTTCACCTCATTCGAATCATGCGGATGTGTGCGCTGTCAAACAGTGCAGTCATCCACCATCCTGACAGCGAGTTCCATTTTGCGTTTGCATATTTATCCTTCTACTTTTCAATTTTATTGTGTCCGCTCGCTGCTTTTAATTTGAGAGATTTGAAAGTTTCTGCTATGCATTCTGGTGAAGGTCACAGCATCGCAGCTCTGCGCGGGTATTAGAGTTTAGACAGAGAGAGGGGGTCAGAATAAAATAATCTTCTCTCTCTGCGTTCTGTCCAACATCCAGACAATCACCGAGGCCGGTCTCATTCTCCAGGAAAGCTCTGTGTTACATAACATGATGATTAGAACTGTCCCTGCCTTTTTTTTGACTTTCATGGAAAAAGCGTGTGTTTGGCGCACAGAGCATTGAATTATACATCCCGCAACGGCTGTTCTAAAAACAATTAAAGATTTATAGGCATGGGCAATAAATTATAAATCTATGGTGGGGATGACTGGGAAGGGCAGACCTGTGGCAGAGATGGAGAGAAACACCATCTGAATAATGAATAGGTGCGAGGGAGGCCTGACGCAGTAGGCACAGGGGGAAGTGTTAGTAGCTGTGTTTCCAGAGGCAGACGGTCTCCTCTGATGTCTGTTTGTTTTCTTCACTAAAGGCTCCTTCAGCAAGCCAGAATACACTGGATCTGACTTCATGTCTGAGCTGTTGTTGCAGCAGGGACCTGTTTGTCTGTATAGGCTTCTCCTATATGTCACAAAACAAGCCCCCCCGAAAAAAAAACAGCCACAGTGCTGGTCTCACCCAAGATCGTTACATTTTTTTAATCTTCATGTTGCACATCCTCATGTACAGCATTGCCTTCATTCATTGAGTATCTTTGCTCCGATTTATTAAAAAGAAAAGATAGGAAGAGCTGTTTCAGAGGATTTCAGCATACTAATTTTGGAGAAGACACCGCTGACTAAACCTTTGCTGTTGTTTATTTTCGTGTTTTCCATAAAGACTTCAGCAAATTCAGCAAGATGGTGATGCAATAACTCTGAAACGCAGTTGAAGTCCATGTCTTTGAAGGAAAAACAATTTGAGTTGGTGACAGCTAGCTTCCTCACTGTACGTATGGAAGGTCTTGTTTTTTGCTGAACCTGGCTTGTTTTTACGCTATCGGTGCAGGAGTGGCTCTACGAACAGCAGTGTCGGTTTCATTCCCTGGAAATATCCTCCTCAGTACATTTCTCAGGGACGGTGTGGTGCATATTAATACAGCTCACTGTAAAGCCAGATATGATGCTCTCACTGAAAGTTCAGACAGGAAGCGTGCTCTTTTGCATGCTTGGTCCTAAGTGTATTTCTCAACCTTACAATCCTTTCATTCACTGCTCTCACTCATAATTGCCTGTCTGGATCCGCGGCCGTTATCGATATCAGCTGCTCACATCGGCCGGGCGCATCTGTCCAACAACGCAGCGACACACCTTCGCTGTTAGCCTCTCATCTCGCTGCTGTCTTTTTGATAAGATTGTCTCCCGCCTCTAGTTCATTAATGCTGCCTTTTTGCGAGCGCCCTCCACCTCCCCCATCACCGCCCAGTCTTTGCAGATTCACCAGCTTCATCATCTTCATTGTGTCATCTGCCTATCTTGTGTGTCTAGACACCACAGGGGGATTCTCCTCGCTGCTGCTCAGGGCAGACGCCCCTCAATCATAAACCTTCCCTGTAGACTTTCTGGCAAGACTCATCATCACGTGTCATCTGCTGTGATAAATATTTTCTTTGCTGTATTCCCTAGTCTCTCCTGATTTAAATGACACTGGAAAACGACTACCATGGTGTAAGGCTTGCAAGTTACAGTACAAGCTAAACAAACGCAGGGCTTGACAGAACACAGACATGGGTAACAGTCAGGCCAGAGCAAATTAGGTGTAACCGAGCAAAAAAAAAAAAAAAAAGCAACAGAACAACAGAAAAAGCACAGGCAAGCGCAGACATGGCATGTCAGTTACAGAACAACTTTGCACAAACAGACAGACAGCCATGAGCAGAGACAGTAACACCAACTCAGGTCAAGCAACAGCATGGTTTAGCTGTATATTCACAGACATTTGCCAAACGAAGGTGGTATCCAAACTACTGCCGATGGCTTTGATGGAGTTCCCTGATGTGAAGTGCTACTGAACCCATTCATGTGCTGCTTTAATCAAGAAGGCCAATTAGCTGAAACCAGATTTTCTTAGTGGGAGAACACAGTTTCCTCTTGTGATTATTCCTGTTACCTCTTTACTTGTTGCCTTACAAATGAACTGGGCAATGAATTATTCTATGGATGAGAAATATAATAGCAATCTTGATCAGGTTGTCCCAGCTCAGGCGGTATTATTTTTTCAGTACAGTGGTAAAAACAATTTTCAGTTCTTTTTTTTAAAGTCATAACTCTAGGTGCCCACACGGTTGAACTACTTGTCTGTGATCAGCTTGTTCAAAAGTCGGTGAGAGACGATACAATCATTGCATGAATGTCGTTCTCACCGACTGCTGAATGGGTTTTCATTACATTTTGTTCACAAGTGGGATAACTGTGGTGTGCTGTCTCCTCTCTTTTTTATCCAGCACCATCAGCAGGTCAAAGTTTTTATTTATACATAGTGACTTTGGTGGTCCTCTGACTTTTCCATGAGGTTGACATGCACGGCTTTGAGTTAGATGTCTCGACACCTACTGAGTGAATTGTCGTTGCGTTTGGTACAGACATTCACGTTCCCATCAGGGTGACCTTTAGGCTGATTTCAGTGTTCCCTCAATCTGTCCAATATTTCTGTTCATGACAAATCATCTGCAGAGCTGACGACGTCACCCTCATCTTTACCTGGCATTTAAAGCAAGTAAGCATGTGACACGGTGGCCCTGAGGCTCAAATATTTTTGAGTCTGAAATAACATTGTGTTTTCCAAAAGCCATTCGGTTTTCTGAAATGTTGTGGTGTTCTGACTCTCAGGGCCACCGTAATGTTAACATGGTAGCACACAACATTGTATTTTCTATATATTGTATGGCTGTATATTACTAGCTGTCAAGTGTCTCACCCCACTAAAATAGGGCTAAAAATGGGGCTTTGAGCCCTGGCTGACCGATTAATAAAACCCAACAAAGATGGCTTTATTCACTACAAATAGCTATTTAATTGAACACTAGCCTCTCGTTGTGTGTACATGAGCTGGTTGGTTGGCAGATTTGTGTTTACAACAAGACTTTAATGACTTGTGGATGTGAGCAGAGCAAAGCAACAGCGGCGTTACACAAGACACAGCCTCCCTGCATACTGATGCTCCCTGGATGTGTCCAACAGCCCCTCACACATGCACCACCATAATTGCTATAAAGGCTAACAAGCCAGTCTGGGTGTGTGTGATGCAATCATGTGATAGATTGTGTGATGAGCCAAGATTAAGAGGATTAAGAAGGAAGAATGTGGTGGTAATCATACAGGGACAAAGTGTGCTGGCATCGAGTGGACAGCTCACAGTCTGGACTTGGTCCCTGACCTCTGATGAGTGGTGAGTGTTACTTCTCATTTCCGTGCATTTGTGATAAAAGACAAGCATTATCTCAGATCTGGCTGGAGGCTTGCCACGCACAAACAAGCACACGTAATCACGGATTTGAATCTTAGTAATTCAAGTCAGTTTGCTGCTTTAGTTTTTTCGAATCAGGATGCATATCAGGTATACAATGACTGTCCTTATAGCAATCCAGAATCAGTAAGAAATGTGTTTCGGAAGCCACAATACATATTCATATATGCAACATGACAGAGCTTGATTGCTCTCTGATGATTTCATTAGTAGGACTGTGAGGTCGTTAACTCTGCACAGCTGGTTCCTGGCGAGGGGAAGTTTAAAGATGTTATTTCGAGCTAATTTTCAGGCTAGTCAGGTTCTCTAAAACTGGCCCTCGGCACCTTCCGCACTCTGTCTTCTCTGAAAAACGGCTTAGTCAATGATCATTTCAGATTCAACCCTACTTAAAAAGCACATCATGTACGCACACTCACACCAACCCACACACACACACACACACACACACACACACACACACACACACACACACACAGCCACTCCTGTGCTGCAGCACACACTTCACATCTGCAGGTATCCAAGTTTCATCTATTTCCACCCTTTTCTCAGCCCCCGAGGATGTTTGGCGGTCGCTTTTGTTTTTAGCTGAGTGTGAATATTCTGGTGAATGAATAGGAGAAAAAGGGACAGAAGGGGGTACGGAGAGGTGGGCTTCCTGTGGGGGGGTGCGACTAACAACATTATCAGAATTTCTTGTCAGAAATTCTGAAGACACATGCAGAAAGTCAGACAACACTTGGTGCAAGCCGGAGGGGAAATAGATTTGACCTTTTGACGTGGATAACCATTAAACCACGGATCAGCTCATTCGGTGCCCGAGTGGCGCAGGGAAAGGTGTGTCACTAATCCCACTTCCTCCTCTTTACCCCGAGATACTTTTCGAAGAATTATTCTGCCAAATGTGTTAAAGTCTGACATCAGCATCCCCTGGAACAAGCACATTTTTTCCCCCCACAGAATTAAATGTGCTGTTCAAGTGTGGAGGAATTTTGATATATGTGGGAATAGCGCAATACATCTCACATGTGGTAGTGCCTGTTAGGGATATGCTGAAGCACAGTCTTTCCTTCGACTGACCCCTCTTTTCAAGCCCCGCCTGTCTCCTGCCCTCCACCTCTGCCTCAGTGCTTCAGCCTTTGCTGTGGCACGCTCCCAGAAAGCACAGGTGTGTGTGGGCTTACCCAGATGGCGGTGTTGTTGATGCCGAGGGGAGGCAGCCAACTAGCCGATTGCCCGCGGGTCATCCACCGTCCATCCAAGGCTTTTCCAGCACTAGCTATAACGAGAACTTTTCATTAGCGTTTTGCACAAATGTGTGGGCGGGTAAACAAATCTTTACTGGTGATGAGAAGCCAACGCAAATCTGAGGTGTATGTTACAGAGAATAAACATATCAGAAAGATGGAATGTAGTCGTATACTCTATTTGCAATCAGGAATTTACAAGACTATTAAATGTTAGACGGTGAGGTTTAGAGCTCTGACGTATCTGTGCGTTCAAGCCGCTGCAAGGAACTTGCTTTTGTGCTGATTCTCGCAGCACCCATGGACAGAAGCAGTATGACCTCTATGGCCTCGTGAGGAAAAGACCTTGAATCGGCTAGCATGTACGCTTGTTTTGAAAGCAAACCCATTTTCAATACAGTTTCTCACAGCTGTCTGCAGGATGCATGGCGATGAGGCGATGCATCCGTCTGTGACTTGGGAAGATGAAGAAGCATAATATGATCAAGGTGACGGTGTCACCGAACGACCACACTACGGTGCAGCTTCTGTCACAATTTTCACAATGCTATCGCTTATTTGAGATAAGTCAGAATCCATCCATATGAGAGGCATCAAGAGTAACTAAAATAAGTAGTAAGGCTGGTCAATACATCAATAGTCTATCATTATCTTGATATCACACTACATGTCATCTTCGATTTTGGATATTGTTTTATCATGATTTGGCATAAGTGGTGTTTGTTTTTGGACCAGTCTTTTGGACCCCATAATACCAATACTAAGATATCTGATGAGGGAGGAGGGTGAAGTTGTTTTTACACTCCTCTCTGCATATGGATTAGGCAAGTAAAATTCATGGGTTGGCGCGTGATGTTCATTAGTCTGCACTAAACATGGGGTTATAAAGCCAGCGGGTTGCAGGCTTAGTGGAGCATCAAGTCTGGAAACAGGTTGAACTAGCAAGATAGAAAGGATAAACCCATCACCCGGATAAAGCCCACTAATGAACATGTTATATCTTGTGCATTTGGATCTGTATACATACTACAGTTAAATAATGACACTCTGTGTTTTGTGCAGTGGTCATCTCACTGACTTCTTGTCCAGCTTCAGTGACTTCCTGGATTCTCTGATGGTTGCCAAACATGTAAAACTCTTCTTTTGAATGTTAACCCAGTAGAAATCTCCTTTGCTCTGTAATCTAAACCAGAAATCATTTAAGGAATCTACAGCTCCTGATGTTGCAGGGTGTCTGCTGCCCTTGTTATTCACCAACTGGAAAAAAGCATTGGCTCCAGATCATGGTTGCCAAATCGAGGTATATTCCTGCTTGGTCCTCCGGTCGCTTTAACTCAAATGTAAACAAGAGTTGCACCAGTAAAATTGCTGCAGCCCCTCCTTACCTAAAACCAATTTGACATGCAACCACAGCTGATTTAACAAACAATCATGGCCACTTTTGTTTCCTGTTTGTAGGACACAGCCTGCAGCACGCACCGCTCATCCTTAATACAAACATGTAAAGGGTTCCTCTCACCTGCTGATGTGGAGCTCTGCTTGGTCTCCAGGTGAAAGGTGTGTTGAGTCAGGAGGTTGTTTCCAGGATGTGCGAAGGTGTTTACAGGTAGATACAAGAGGGAGGAAGAGCCTGGGTTTAATGAGAGGCATCAGCTGCTGTTGGAGTGGTTCTTTTTTTTTTTTTTTTTTTTTAAAAAGAAAGATCTCACAAGGGAATAACTCCCCTGAGCTCATTTGCATCCCACCCTCCTGAACAGATAAACAAAGATAATGTTGGGAAAACGCTTCTGGTGTCTGATGATAGAGGGATTTGTTATATCCACAGCAGGGGTTCGCCTCAGTTTTGATATAACAACTTAAAGGTGCTGGTATTCCTTATTCACCCGGCTAATTCAGATTGTTTTAGGCAGTTGAGCGTTTACAAAATGTTTCATGGATTAAGTTAATTGAATCACAGAACATTTGAATTATTCGGCATTCAGTCAGAGTTGTACCAGGCTTGTGTTCAGCAATGAAGGCAGAAATTGAGATGGTAACTTATAATAAACTCAATGTTTAATTCAACACATCATGCCGCTGTGATAATATGGTAAGTGAGGTGGAGATTAATGCTGTACTACAAGTAACGCAGGAACACAATGATGCAAGAGGGATTTGTTTTTAATATGATTACACGTTCACTTATTTGCAGAAAGGAAAGTCCTCTAAAGCCACTTGAGTGCCTCTGATCTTTCTCTTCAGGTTTTACAGTCTTATCTTTCCAGTGGTAGTGGGGGCTGGGATTTTGAACAGAACACAGAAATTACAAATGTTATGTTTTGAACCTGTTACTTTACAAGCAATATGCCCACATTTAAACTGTTTCACACACATTTTGGAGTCCACATTGCCACTTTGGCGTCTCTGAATTGCAACAAATTACAACCTTGGCTTGATATGCTCACCATAGCTTGGATTCTGATCAAGAGCCCTTGAAATTAGGCACAACATTAATCATACACTGTATTTTCAGCGGAAAATGTGGAAACGTCCTCATGCATATTTTTATTTATTTTTTATTTTTTGGCCCGCTGCCTGGGGAACCAGATCCGCTCATTTGCACTTTTTGTCCCAGTCATGAAAAACATATGCCAATGCCTTGTGCATTTAAATCATTTAGCTCTGTTGTGCAGTGTCTGTGTCTGTGCCAGATGTCATGGCTGTATGAATAATATTTCATGAGATAATGAACAAATACATTTGCCTTTCCTTTGTGAAAAGCTGACAAGGAATTGTAAAAATTCAGTGAAAAATATTGACAGAAGTTTTGGTATCAGACAGCATATATATAAAGTAAAATAAAAAAAAACAACTAAAAAAACAAAGACCTAAACAAAAACATATCCTAGCTGACACAGATTGACCTAATACATGCCAGAGCAGCATGTGTTTTTTGAGTTTACATGAAGATTTGTTGTCATGTGTACCAAAAGAATGAGAAAGTTTGGCGGTTAAACTCCATCACGATTAAATGATATTTGTCAGGGTGATGAAGCGCTGTGTAGAATGGGAAACCACCCGATGGAGTCTAGAGTCTGGTGGTGGTGATGGAGGAGGAAGACCCTGGAGTTCTGCTGACAGGGGACTTAGTTCTGGTGAGGAGAACTGGATACTGAGAGCTGAGCTGGGGGAGCGGCTGACAGCAGAGAGGAGAGCGGTTTTAAATTTGACAGCAGAGAGATATGATTGGCTGATGGTGTTTGTTGCAGAATCTGGCTGGATCAATATAATGGGAGTACATAAAATTCCCATGATCAGGTGAATAGAGGGAGCAGGGAGTGTGGTGAATCAAATGACAATCTCCTGATTGAATGGACCAACGTCACTGCAATCCAAGTGGAGGATGTTGAGATGTAGTATTTCACTTGACATATGAACTTTTAGCCTGCTGGTGGTGCTAGCAGTGTCTTGCCAGTCAATATAAAATATATTAAATAACAACAGAATTGATATAGATTTAATGACTTAGGTATCTTAACATGATAAAGTCTTATAAAAACTGCGGTATATTTTTCTCATATAAGCGTTGATGTTCAGATCATCAGAGCATTTCAGAAGCTACTGACTGATTCAAGTATCACACTGCATACTACCTGATTGACAGAACTATCTCAGACAGCCGCTCAATAACACCCCTAAAAGGCATCCTTATCTGTTTTGCCTTCAGTACACAAAGACAGAAAAAACAGGTCGGATTGATGATGATAATAGAAGTCTGAGGACGAAAGCAATTTGGAGACTGTTATCACTGTAGAAATCTACATCTCTGGATCTGCTGCAGAATAGTGCAAGGTCAGGTCAAAGTCACGAGTCAGCGAGACGATCGAGGCAGCTCTTCACTTGTTCAGGCGTTGCGGTGTGTGTTTGAGCTCCCTTAATAAATATCGCAGGTTGTGGAGTTTGGAATCACTCGGGGGTATCAGGTGGGGAAAAAAAACACTGGACGATGCTTCAAAGGTTTCTTGCATTTTACCAAACGGGTTCAGAGGTTTATGCTCAGAGGGTGTACGTGGCTTCTAGAATAACAGAAAATGACAGGGGGGAAAATAAGAACATTTGCTATAATATAAACATAATACAAATGAATTATGTCTGATTGTCAATACAACATCAAATATATGGAGAAAATTCATATAAAAAAGAGAATGAAGCAGACTGTCAAGCTTTTAACTAAAAGAAAGTATTTATTTGTTTGTACAGTATAAACCTGTTGTCTCACTTATATCACACTCTCACACTGAGAAATAGACTATTAGGCTACAGGTATGTTTGGAAATGTCAATATGTTTCAAGTTGAAGGGCACTTATCTTCCCACAGGCACTGATGATTCAAATGTTGCAGTCTAGACATCAGGTAAAACTCACTCATCCTACTGGAACAAATATAAATCATACTTACGCATCATTTGACACACGTAACCTCCTATAGAGCCAGAAAGACAACCTTTCTCCCAGGTGTACTGATCACACATTCTAGAGCACGGGTGCCAAACATTTTCTCCTGGAGGGCAGAAAGACGAAACTTGATGGTGGACCTCGGGACAAAAGCAACACCTATTGTTATGGATTGTGTTGTTGAGATGCAGAAGTGTCACTCTGCCCATCATGATAACGTTAGGAAGATCTCACACAATTTGGCCACACAAACAATGAAAAAATACAAAAAAATAATATAGGGTTCTTCTTAGTTTAAACTTTTTTATCACTAGGAACATCTGACAGGCTAAATTGAACCTTATGTTGGGTCAAGTTTGGCCTGCAGGCCCTGCTCTGGGCAGCCCCGCTGCAGAGTCAACTATCAGATAAAGTAAACAGGCTAACAGCACAATTGTCCACTCAAAGGAGCTTATTGACTTCATGAACTTCATGCCTTATTCATCTGCTGTTCATTTTGCTGTTGTGCTCAGGTCAAAAAATAAATAAACAACTACACAAACAAATGGAAGTGTGCGTGCTTCATAATGCAGAAGCATTAAAAGGAAGTGAAACCTTTTAGCTTCATGCACCTCTGAGCAGCTTTCAGAGGTATGAATGGGGCTCCGCCTGTAACTCTTTATCCAGGTTTTCTTTAGTGGATCCATGGTGTCAACCAAGTTATAGCGACAGTAGACCAAGTAAAATAAAACAATACAATGCAATATTAAAATTATGGATTTCTGTGTGTTTGATCATTGTACGCATGAACAAAACCCAACAAAATAATCTAAGACAGCTGTTGTTGTTTTTCCGACACTTCTGACATTATATATTACCTACCAAAGAGACAGAGATCATTCGGACCAATCCGTCAGATGATGGATAGATACAAACGCAATGGACAGTTATGCAGCTTGATGTGGTCTGACACACGAGCAGCTACGTGACAGAACACCGGTGTAAATGTAAATGTTTCAGATAAACGAGCCTCATAAACAGGCGCAGCTCCCGTTTCATTCTGGGCTTTCAAACCGTTACATTTTGCCCCCACAGACACTTTAAAATTAACTGAGAAGAATTTGCAAGTCTCTGATTTCTGTTGTTTCTCCCACTGAGATGCTCTTTCAGTAGTCATCATTCAGAAGTGAAACAAACCTCGTGGACTACCACTCTGGAATAGTGATTCGGTACGACGAGCCTCCTGTCGAAGGACTTTTGATTTAATTACCGGCTTCATAGCTGCTGCTCGAGCTGTCTTCCTGCTGAGCTTAAGGTAGCTTTTGCAGGTGTGTGTGCATCTTGTATGTAAAGCTGTTTCTATGAAAGGTGGGGCATCGGGTTGAAGTTGACACCACGTTAAGGGGCTGATTCAGAGTCCGAGCACGTAGCTGAGCTCATTATGAAGCTGAATAAAATGTGATAAGAAGGCAGATAAAAAGACTCTCTTCCGCTCTGTCCGCCCTGTTCTCTCTTTGATTTTTCACCACTTGCTGTCTTTTTGTCTCGCTTCATTTCTGTCACCCTAAAAGGTATTCTGTGTTCCAGCATTTTCACATTCACAAATCTCAGGCTCCTCTGTGTTATTTCCCGCACTCTGATAAACCAACATTCACTTCTCTTTTCATGTGAGAAAGAAATCAAGCAGAATAACTTTTCTTTCCCTTTTCACTGACATGCACGTTTTATGCTGTTGAATGAATTGGTTCCAGTGTCCCTACAGTGAGGCAGTGTTGGCAGATACCAGCAGAGATTCTCTTCACTTTCCCATTTGATTCCTCTAAATTAGAGAGAGAAAACGCCCCATGACCCCTTGAAGACTCGTTCAGCTGATTAAACTCCACATTTGCCGTCCGAGCCATGCGCTCCCGGTCTAGATGGTGGGATATGGCCCCTATAGGGGGCTTCTGTCCTGATTTTCTGCCTCTGTGTGGTTTAATTGGATCCCCGTCTTATCAGAAGTCTTGTGGTGTGCATCCACCTTGACGCAAACAGCGGGGAGCAAACACAGACTGATCATATCTCGTGGCAGAGAGGGATTTCAAAAAGACATTACGGCACAGTGGAACCGCGGCTGTAGAACTAAGAGCTTAACCTCACACGGTGCTACAATGGGAGACTCACTGCACAGTGGTCTTAGGCCTAAATGTGGTGACGCTGCAATTGCAAAAGGCAGTATGGGAAATATAACTTGAGTCATACGTAAATGTCAAATATTTTTCTTTTAACTGTTCTTAAAAACATGATGATATTAGTTTAAATGGTGACAAATAACTATCCATTTTCTGGTTTTTTACAAGCCAGAGGAGACTCAACTGAATATAAGAAGTAACATTCAGATGAACAATTCTCTCTACCTTGACTTGACGGTGCACATACTGTAAATGCATTGGAGGCCAAATGATTTGATATGTAAAAACATCTCAATTTCACCCCATAATCCTTTCAAGCATACTCCCTTCTTTGCTTTGTTTCGATGCAATGAGACTGATTATGTAAACCTACCGTACAGGCCGACATGCGCACGGCTGAAGGAACACTGAAAGTCAAGTGGCCGCTACACTACGATAATTCAGACACTTCTTGCAAAAACACCCCTCAGCGCAGACGACCCCAAAGGACTTGACTGCGGCAGCCGAGGCCTCATCAGTATATAAATATAGGATGAAACTAAGGCGGGCTATGAATTTTAAATATCCATGACTTCCTTTGAGCTGCTTCTCATGTCTTCTGGGGGTTTCCCATTGGTGCAGACTGAAGGGTCTTCACAGTTTAAAACCAGATGAGAATAAGACTGGGCTCTACAAGATCATTCACATCACTGACTGGAGGCGTGCCAGCATATACAGCACACACACCTCGTGTTAAAGGAACAGGTTGACATTTGGGGGAATGTGTGAATGTCTGAGGGAATGTGTGTCTTGTCTGCCCTGCTGCTGAGAGCCAGATGACAAGATTGATACCACTCCCATATACTGTATGAAAGGTAATATGAAGCCAGAGCTGGGACCATTATATGGAGGGCAGCATGTTTAACAGGTTTAATGGGTGTATCAAACAAGAGGCTTGCTTGATACACCCATTACACTCAGCCATAAACACTACAGTGGGAGAATCTAAAGAGCTCCTCATTGATCTGAAAGGGAGCATCTCTGATTGGAACAAGTCACAGGTCCAAAGATCAACTGTTCAAACAGCTGTTTAGAAGAAAGTGCATGGCACCATTGTGTCACTGCCACGATCAGGAAGAAATCACAAACTGTCACCTGCAGCTGAGAGAAAATTGAATTTCCCAGAACAACATTTTTCTCAGACCTCTTGTAAAGGTAATTCAAAAATAAGCTAAAATGGAACCAATGGAACAAGTGAAAATTCTCTATGAACAGCTACTTTTCAGGTGACTCAGACTTATGAAGTGTAATCAAATGTCTTCAACCAGAAGTGAGACAAAGAGACACGGAAAGACCTGGAGATGGACTAGAATATGCAGTCTCTCACTCACATCCCACACAGTCTTTCTGTGGCCCCAGGAATTCTCAAAGTTAGCTATTCCATTAATATTTAAATGATTTTATAGAAATGAGACTGGAGCACTGAGTCACTCTTGGAAACCTTCCCCCAAGCTGGATCACTTACAGTCGAATCCGAGTGGTGTGCAGTGGTGGGAGAGAATGATAACTTGAGAATACCATCAGACTTTTCTTTGTTCAAAGCGTGAGCCAGGTTTTGTTTTTTTTGGTTTTTTTTGTTTTTTTTAGATGGAGGCATACACACACATGACAGTCGATCCATCTGATGCACTTGCTGAGTCTCCATCATCACATTACTCCATTAAAACACCTCACAGTGTGCTTCACCTCCATGCACCTCCATCCTCACTTACCGGCAACGAGAAAACCCGTATTTTTTCTGAGTTAAGTTTGTCTGTACAGCCTTGTTAATCACAGCTACAGTCTCAAAGGGCTTCCCAACGCCTACGACATGGGAACAATGAATGCATGCGGTGACCCCTTCAGCCCTTAGACTCTCAATGAGCAAGAAAAACTCCCACTAAAACCTCAATCTGCATTGCGAGTAGGTGTGTGTGAGAGAATTTGTCAGAGAGAAAGAGAGAGAGAGAGAGAGAGAGAGAGAGAGAGAGAGAGAGAGAGAGAGAGAGAGAGAGAGAGAAATGTTGATGCCTTCACCAACTTTTGATGGATTTGTTTGCATGCGGTGGTGTTTGACCTTAATACCTGAATAATGGTTTGGTCACACTGTTTCAGCTGAGCAGTCACGCAAGTGTATGATCTAAGAGTGAAGAGACAAAGACAAAGAGAAGAAGGGCAGAGATACAGAAAAATCTGAAAAAAATGAAGAAAAAAAAAGCAAAATGAAAGAGAAAATATAGGCGAAAATACTGTCCTGATACCGCGAGGCAGGGCTGCCTCGTTCTGGGCATGGGGTGAACGAGCCGTGCAGTTTGCGTTCAGCAGGGGAGTTTGAGTCTTTGGCAGCACCAATGGATGTGATGAGCCTGCAGACATGACCCGAGCAGGAAGGAGGCTGATGAGGGAGCAGACAGGAGATCCATCCCAACAACATCCCAAGAATCAGCCTCTGTTTCTTTGTGTGTTTTTGTGCAAGAGACTGAGCAGAAAGGCTTTGCAAACACCAGAAGAAATAAATAAATAATGACCCTGTGTGAAAAAAACCAACAACTTTGTATGTGATCATAAATCTTCATTAAAATATACACGATTTGTCCTATTTTCATTCAGCAGTGCAAAGTATTCCTCGGCTCTTCCTGATGGTCTTGAAGTGTTTTTTGCAGGCTGGGAAACAGTTGCACAATTTGGCTTAACAGCCTCAACACTGATATTACCCCCATTTATTTTGGAGACAAATCAAAGGCTGAACAAGTGCCTAAAAAACACTCAATTTATTTCCAGTGGCTGCGGTTTGGAGAGATTGGTTAATTAACAGACGTAATGGGAGCCATTTATCAAGCATAAATGTAATGAGAGGTTTGTGTGTAAACCGTTGAATCGTTGAAGTCATCATCCACCCTTTTGATTTACAGTGTAATGAGTTAATTGTCTTTTAAAGTGTTATGTGGAGGAAAGAGGTTTGTCACTGAGACGGGATGTGAAGCAGGTATGCTGAAGTTGCAGAAGTTTGATCATGGCCGTCTGCAGTTTGACACCTGATGAAGTGATTGTTGGATACTGTCGATCTGTCTGAGGTGACACAAATGTCAGAATGTGCATTAGATTAAATAGTGTAATTAATCACTCACAGAAATGTGCCTCCAGTGTGCCGTCAGCATGGCTATATATAACAAGGGGAACTGACAGCTGCTGGTCTTTGCTTGTTGTCCTCGGCTGTGGTGAAGTGGACCGCTGGACTCCAAACTGGGACTGAAGGAGATGAAACTTCACTTCAGAAGGTGTATCCTTGCATTGTTTCTATTTAGTAAGGACAACAGAAGAAAGACATGAATCGGCTCCATACGGCTCATCTGGCGTGATCCAAGTCTCCAGAAAGCCTGAATACCAATCTGATTTGAAAAGATGTTATTTAGAATGCTCAACGTGCAACACTTTTAGCTTATTAGCTATACTTGAGATTTTGGCCTCAAAAAGGGGGTAAATGATGTCTTTTCAAATCAATTTGGGATGTCTGTACTGCAGTATGAATTATTTCAGTTGTTACTAACTTGCTGCAAGGCTTTTTTGCTGTGAAGCTCCAGAAGAGTTTTGTGGTCTACGCCACCTCACCCGACTTTCCATCTTCATGAGGGTGAGTGTTGGAGTTGTGCTTGTCTCACAAAATGTTGAACTTTTGTCTCATAGTAATACATTTCGCAATTAAAAAGCTAATATCCTTGAGAGATTTCTAAGAAGCAGTTTTTCTTTGTGCCACTACAATGAGTGGCATGAAAACCGCTGGTTTATTATGTACTGCAGCTGCAGTTACTAAGTACATACTGTTGGATGACGTATGCATACAACTGGAAGATACTACTTCGTCCTGACATTATGCCTTGAACTTTGACAATCCTGCTCCTATATGCATCACAGCCTCGGTACAGGGACAGGTACTGACACATGAATACGCTGTCATCTGTCATTTGCAGCGTCTCTCATTCTGTCAAATGAGCTGTCGTCTGTCAGTGACACGTCAAATGTTCGTGCTCTCTCGGCTTTGTTTGTATTGACATGACCGGATGCAGCAGGAAATCCCGGTATTTTTAGCATACTGCACTTCACGTACTTTGTGTACTTTTCCTGGCATGCTAAGCAGTATGGCAGTATGGGTGAACCCATGAGCGATGACTTCTGACAGAGATTCATCAGTAAACCTGCTGAGCCACGTCCGACCATCTGAACAGCCAAACGCATATTGATTACCTTATCTGCATCTTTATTGCTTATATGTAGATTCATCATCCCTGCAACTGTTTTTATAATTATGATTCATGCGAGTCCTTTGACATCTAGTGCAGACACTGTTGTTTATGGTATCAATGTCTCTTAATCTGTTGAAAATACAGATGGATAATAGCCTTAATCTGTGTAATCCATCATACCTCATCATGCAAAATTGGACTGCCTCATTCAGACTGATGACCTCCGGGCCATATGCTCACATATAGCTCCCATTAAAGATTCCACTGTGCCTATAAATCTCACTAAAGCTATAGTCCCTGAAATTGGATGCCATATGGCCAATAGATGCCACAGTATGCCAAAAGTGATTGCACTGGAATCACTGGGATCCCAGGGAGGAATAAAAAGTAAATTTAGAGCAACTAGATGAAGTTGAGTTTCAGGCTGCCGCCTGTTTGCTTTTAATCCCGACTTTAATCTAGATTACATCCACATCTGGCATGCCCCTGCGTGCCTCCACATCTTTCTGAGACCCCATGGTGCAGCTGACCGCTCTTCTGAGAAAAAAAGTAGGATGACCCCGGGCGTTTTGGAGGCCACCCCAGGATTTGACAGTAAATGAGAGGGTTGCTTATCACAAAAGGGGGAGATTCTGTTAGAAAGATCCACAGAAGAAAAAAAAACAAACAGATCTGCTCCTGTAGAAAGGCAAATTTCCAGAGCAGTGAATTGTTAACAAAATAAGAAGGTGATGTAAGAAAGGGATTATCACAGAATCGGCATTCACACAATATGTAACTGTGCCTTTGGCTCGGACAGCTTTATCTGTTTCTTCTTCTCTCAGAAATCGGCAGGACTCTGACTCAGCATCCCGGACTGGCAGAGTAGATCAGACAATTATACCCAGAACAAACCAAAAAACTACAGCTCAGAAAATTGATTTCTCTCAGATTACTAGAAGAGATTTTATTTGGAACATTGCAAAGTACATATCATGGTTGTTAGAGCTCATTCGCCTTCACTCGCACAAACTCTCTCTCCCACACGAACCCTCTCTGTCCTTTCTTTTTTCTCATCAACTGAAAAAAAAAAACATCATCCTCACACCTCATTTACCTGAAGAAACCATAGTCTCTTGGAGTCCAAGCACACAGGAAAGAGAGATGAATATACATCATATATGGGCCAAACTATGAGTTTGTTTATATATCCTTCTCAGAACATGGCTTCAAGCTTCTCAAAAATAAACTAAGATGAGCACTTTTCTATGAATACACAGTATAAGACGCATTTTTAGGTCATACTGTAGGCAATTAAAAAGTAATGAGAATACAATTAAAAGTTGCAGTAGGGCTTATATTAAGTGTTTTCACAGTGGAAGGAAAAGCAACTTTGGATTGAATATTGCATGTTTATGTAAGCAGCCGGTTAGTAATATTGGCTTTTCTGGTCAGGCAAACGTCCAGTTTAAAGGGTTTTTCAGTCTTTCAGTTTCTGTGCAGTCCACAGTGTGTACATTTGACCAAAAGAGCAAAGAAAAATTGCTATTTGTCAATCTCCTTTTGTCCAATGCAACACTGATACCTTCCTCACAACGTTACAGGAAGTGGGGCCTTTGGAGCAGTGGCCATTTGCAGTACTTTTATTGGGATTTGTGTACTGATATCCTTTTAAAGTTTGGTTTAAAGTCCACGTTCAGAAAGCTGCTGCTGGCAGGCTGTGGTTGTTATTTCCTGCAGAATCAGTGCCTTTCAACAGAGCAAGAGACTCCAGTGAGTGCACGCTATCCTTGTCTAGACGTAATCCCAGCCCAGGCAGGGCTGAGTCCACCCCCACTCCTTCACCTCCCGCCTCCTGCAGCTCCCCAGAGGCGGCAGCAGCAGCCGCGGCGGCTGCGCACTCCTCTTTGAACAGTCGGTCGTGCTCCATCTTGAGCTCCTGATAGGAGCGCGAGAACATGTGGAAGATGGAGGTAGCGGGGAAGGCCATGATGAGGATCCCGCTGAGGATGCTGCTCAGGGCTACAACCTGTCCTGGAATGGACCTTGGCACCATGTCGCCATAGCCCACGGTTGTCATGGAGATAATGGCCCACCAGTAGGAGGCGGGGATGCTGCTGAAGTCGTGTGTGCCCGTGAGCTCGCTTTCGGCCAAGTGGACCAGCGGGGAGAAGAGGGTGACCGCCACGCAGAGAAAAAGCAGCAGGAGGCCGAACTCCCGGGTGCTGCGCCTGACCGTCAGCCCCAGCGTCTGCAGGCCGAGAGAGTGGCGAGCCAGACGCATCACGTACAGAATCCTCAGGGCGCGCAGGATCCTCAACACCAGGCCCAGCTTGTCCAAGTAGCCCTTACCTCCTCCTGGCCTCTCGTGGTCCAGCGTTGGATCCTCCTCTTTCACCACCAGGGAGACGTAGTAGGGAAGGATGGCCATGGCGTCGATGATGTTGAGTGGCCCTCGGAGGAATTCCAGCTTGCTGCGGGCCTGAATGAACCGCAGGATGAACTCCAGGGAGAACCAGGCCACACACACCGTCTCTATGATGAACATGTTGTAGCACTTGGACGAACACTCACCCTGAGGTAGAGAGGGGAAGGTGAGGAGAAGAGGAGGGGGGGTATAAGAGAGGCAGAGACAGAGAGATTGAGGATGAGAAGAGCAGGAGGTTGACAGGGAGCGGGACAGATGGGGAGGAAGGCATGGTGAAATGGAGAGAAGACAAAAATCCTGAGGTCAGATAATCACCCTCGGTAATCATCAATAAATCATGAGCTACAGCTACCGCAGCAGCACTGATAGATAAAGCAGTCACACAATCAATCAATTACTGTATTAGGGCGGGTTTCAAAGATTAATATGGCACTCAGCGTGAGCACTGACAGGACACAATCAGGTTTGCATGCCCTCTAACCACAGTATCAAGGAAGTGCAATGCAATAATCAAAAACATTTGAAGCAGAGAACCCTACCGTTCACCAACCCAACACTTCAAAGCTTTGCCCCACTGGAGAGCAAACAGTTATCTCTGTCACTTTCCCCTTTTTTGCTAATTAGCATTCCTTCCACGTCCTCACATTTCCAAATCCCACGACAGAACATATCTATAAACTAGAGTCTTACGTTCACAAATAAAGGTCCAGTCTGTCGGATTTAGGGGGACAGTATTCATAATCATGTTTCAAATACTCTAAGACAAATTGTATTCTTGTTACCCTAAGATCAACCGTTTATATCTACAGAGGGAGCAGGTCCTTTTCTAAACACTGGCTCCAGAAAGGGCCTATTGCGTTTGTTCATGGCTGTAATGGCCGATGGGAGAGAGTGAGATGAGGAGTATTCAGTTGGTTGCAAGCTGCACCTTCACTACCAGATGTCACTTAATTATGAACCTGAAAACAACATAATGTAACTTTTTGAACTTAGACTAACAGCTTCAAATTAATATTGATGTCACAATTTCTTGTGAATGGTGTCGCTGTCTCAGCCACTCTGACCCTCTATCACTTGTTTCTTGCACTGTGTTACTTAAGTGAGAATGGAGGATCACAGCGTTACATATATGTTTACTCCACCGTACAAGTTTCCAATACATAACATTGTTATGACGTAGTGAGTTTTGTTTTTAGTCAGCACCTACATCACATCTGACAAACTGTAACAGAGCATTGATTCATATTTTTCATAGTTGGGTTGCCCTCAAAAACTGTGGGGAGCGCTACATCGCACAGAATGCCAATTTCTACCTAATGTTGATTTAAGAACTTGTTTATGATCTCCAGTGTGAACGCAATTACAACAATTACTGTAAAATCTCATTATCACTTAAGAGGTATTAGTGCCAAATGTAAATAACACTATGGGTCTAACGAGTGTGTCGTCCGACAACATCTAAAGGCAACATTTTTTATTGCTGGATCCAATTAACCAAGTGCAACATATTTTTTTGGACCCATCCATCCATCCATCCATGTGGCTTTTTTCCACATCAGACTTCCTCTTTTGCTCCTACGGGAAAAGAGTCACAATTCCAACAGCTACTAGGGATCTGTGTCACTTACAGTATTAGGCATTTGCTGAAACTCATTATGCTGTCGTTTTTCTGTCGGCAGAATGGGAGAATTCTCCCCCTGCTGCAACTCACTTACATATTTTTGTACATGATTTGCATTTTCCTGTCTCATAAAGTCAGACTGCATCAGAATTCACGGCGTCTTAGGTCGAGAAAACATTGTAACACTGAACATGAGCCTGTGTGACTTGACATGTATTATTAAGTTGGATTTTAGTTTGGTCTCTCTGCCTCTGCTTTCATCGGCTTCTCCACATTTCTCCTCTTTCCTCATTATTCACTCTGCGTTCATCTCCCTGCTGCTGTGCGCCTCATCTTTTTTCCTTTGCGCTCATCCTTCTTTTCTCTCTCTGCCACCCTTCTCTTTCTCCTCCGGCCTCTTGTCTCCACCTTCTCCTCACTCATTTGGTTCCCCCCTCTCTGGACTCCCTCCCTCTCATCCTTCATCCTCTGTTTGCCCCTGGCGCCCCCCCTCTCTGTTTGAAATCCTTCCTTCATTCAGCGTCCTTTAAAGTGAAACACAACTCCCTCCACTGTTTCTCCATGCATGATGCATCCTTCACCCACGTGTCCCATTCCTCCAGCTCTCATCTATCACTCTTCCTCACTGATTCTCAACACAGTGTGACTCTGCTGTACAGTTTATACAGGGCTGTTACTGAATGGGTGCAGGAAAGAAGTAATGTGTAATTGAGATAAAAATGAGGGCTGAGTTTAAAGATGGGTGTGGTGTCATAATTTCTTAAAAGCGTGTTTCAGTAGGATTAACACGAAGAGTCGTTCCGATAAATAATCTAAATACAACTGTGGCTGTTACTTTCCTCCTAGTGTGAAGCTCGTTTAACACTTGTCAGTGATGTGTCGTGTATAATACCAGAGTTTAATTGACTCTGAAAATGTAACACTATGTTTATATAGTGACTTCTGCACTCTGTTGACTGCATGCCCACAGTGTAAAAATGAACTCTTTCAGTGTTTTAATACCATTGCTGATTTCACTGCAAATTCAATTTTGTGGTAAATGGACTTGCATTTCTATAGCACTTTTTCGACTGCTTAAAGCGCTTTATAACACTTGTCACATTGATCCATTCACACTCTGACAGCAGAGGCTGCCATGCAGGCAAGGATACTTCGACATGCAGCTGGGGGGAGCCGGGGATTTGAACCAGCGATTTTAACCTTCCAATTACTGGATGACCCGCTCTACTGAGCTACAGCTGCCGTTTTATTTGCAAGTTTGAAGTTTGTAATGAATGAGTTTGCAAAAACTGGCTCCCTGTCAGGATGCCCCATGTTTAAGCGTCAATAACTGTATAATAATTGCAACTGTCATGTCTCACAAATGACTAAATGGTTGCCAGAAAACATTGAGAAGTGACTTTTCATGAACTTCTTTCTTACAATATGCACCAATTGCACCAATTTTTTTCTTGAGGGACTACAAAGTTCCACTTGAGGGAAGCAGACAGGCCAGAAACAAGTTGTTGTAGCAAACATGGCTGCACACACTTGCCTATACAGAGTCAGAAAACAGGAAGCAGCATTAGCATTGCTTTGAAGTCATATTTTCTAACCACATGAAATATAGATCTAAGTCCAGTATTCATGCTCCTTTTAACTCTTTTGGTTTTCACCAACCCCTGAGGAAAACAGGCTGTTAAGCTGCAAAGTGTTCCACTGTGTTCATCATCATGTTGCTGGTTTTCTCCGCGGTTTGATGCTGGATACAGGAGGGTTTATCAGGGATTTTTTTTATTAAAAACAGCTGCCAGCTGCCAGCTGCAGCTAGAAACAAGACTGATTGACACTGCAGAGTCAGTTATAATTCTCTGTGGGTTCATCACTATGAGTGACACTTTCAACATTACACACAGTCTTTTGATCCATTAGAAATATAAAGATATTGTTTAGCTTTTAAACATGTTTACTGAAATAAGTCCTTTTGTAACGTTATCCCATTTAGTTCCACATATTAATACAACATTAAAGATCCATATTACACTTCACATTGAATGTGGGTCCAGAGCAGCCATTGTCTGTGCCCACACTGTAAAAAGTGGAGCCACAATTGCTTCATCTGAGCAGTTCATGATTTCTCCAGATGTCTGAGGGACTGACCGGGGGATATTTGTTTGTCAAGCAGCACTTACAAAAGGAACAGACACATTCGATAGTTTTAAGGGTCATTCTCGGGGAGGTGCCTCTTCATTAAATCTTTAACTAATATTAACCTTTGCACCTCTCCCCCTCTTAAACCAAGACTGCATCCCTCATGTTTCCCACGTCTGATGTCCACTCCTGCTCAGATTTCTGGTGGTCCATCCATCCTGTAGCGCCCTGCAGCGCCCTGCAGCGCCCTGCAGCGCCCTGCAGCGCCCTGCAGCGCCCTGCAGCTGTGATGTCCTATCTCAACCTCTAATTTGTCCCCTGCTGTCACTGCTATTTCTCTCTCTTGTGCTGACATTAGGCCCATCAGGGCACCGCGACACCATTCTCGCCCTCTGCATGATAGGCCATTTGTTGCAGCTAGAAGCTTTCCACTTGTCTCTCTCTCTCTCTCTCTCTCTCTCTCTCTCTCTCTCGAACAACACAACCACACACACACACACACACACACACACACACACACACACACACACACACACACACACACACACACACACAATACCTCCCACAATAGCCACTATCTCCCTGACCTTATCTCCTCTGTACGACTCTCTCTGGAACTAATGTCGGTGACAGCTCATTTCAACACAGACACCGTTCATCCCGGCAGCTGTCTGACACGGGTTTCACATTATCGTCCGTATTAACACATCTCAATGTCAAATTAAGATAAAGACTGCAGTGAGAGTGGAGGCACTGTAAAAGGCACTCTTGGGACATTTGAATCGACCATATGGGAAACCACAGCAGCATTGTTACAGCCTCCCTGTTAGTCCAAATGCTGTCTGTTTACTTGAGATTCAAGGGTGATTCCATGGCTACAGTGCCGCAGAAAGGAATGTGGTCAGTGACGACAAACAATAAACTGACACACAGGTGTCTCTGTCGAAGAATTTGACATCATTTCCAAAATATTATAAAAACATAACTGGAACAAACATAGGACAACTGTGTGTCTCTCTCTCTCTCTCTTTATCGCTCTCTCAGTGGACGAAAAACAAAAACACAACCAATTAATACATTTCAAGAAAAAAAAAAGAATAAACACACACACACACACACTCCCACGGACACCCATCAGAGCAGGATGTTCTCTCAGTCAAAATGTTGGGGAAATTGCAGTTAAGTGATAACTGATGGTAAGTGTTTGACCTCCTGTCTGTGCAGGGGCTGTATGTCCAGTTAAGTGCTTGGGTTTTTGTCACTTACGTGACAACGCTTCAAGCACAGCGCAGATGCAATTTGTTACTCTCAATGCAGCGAACATTCATGTGTGACTCTGCATGACAGGGAAACACACTCAAGAGACAGAACACCCGTGGAGATCAAGTTGGGCTCAATTACTTTTCCCTTGGACTCGGCACTGTAGGACAGTGTGCGGCCCAAGCCGCACTGCTACGTGCACACACACATTTTAACAATTAATTTATGTCTACATAAGGCTGGACGTTATAACCTTAAAATAATATCACATGATTTTAAATAAGTTAAGTTAAAACAAATCACAACATTTTCCTGTAATGCAGCCACAACCCTTATACTATATCACGATACAACAATATCCAAAATCTGAGATGATACATAGTCTCATATCAGATACAACAAAAGTGAATGTTTACCAAGTAGTACATTGTACAGTATGTAGTTCAAATGTATTATCAGAACAAGACAACATGTAAGTTTCTGTTGCATCTGTCTTTGAATAAGACCCGATGGATAATTTTCCATAAAGCCTTGCTTAGTGCTGATGGAGGTGACACCCACATACTGAAGTGTCCTTAATTAAGAATCATTTCAAAAGAAAGGTGATGATTGAGGTGATATCCAGTGTTGGGGAAGATGCTTTGCAAGCTTGTAAAACTACATGTACACTAGTTCAGCCTGGCAGTATTTCAAACAAACTACATCTCTACCCCTGGAGAAAAGTAGTTTGTAAAACTACTGCTTAAAACAGTGGCTTTAGCAACTACTTATACTCATCACACTCATTTAACTCAATGTTAAATAAATCAACATACTGTGTATATGAAAAAAATTATAATAGCCTTCAAAAAATTCACATGCCAGCAGAAATATGCCTTTCAACTCAAGTTGACAATTTTGGTCAACATCACAGGAACTTCAGAGGCAGTAACACTTAGGCATGTGAACATGCAGGTCATGTCTGTAGATCCATCTATATCCAACATGTACATGCTCAAATATGGCCATGGCTGGGCTGGTGCGTTGGCGGCACTGGAGCACTGCCTTCCTTGGCACAAAGACAAAGACCCACACTGTGAAGCATTTGAGTGCTGCCAGGGCAAGCCAATCAGAGGCAGTGTTGGCTTAGCATGTCATGACATGTTTCATGCCTTTTTTTTCAAAGAAACATGAAATGAAATTTATATGATATAGGTCTTTTTTTCTCATCAAAAAAAATGATATTATTAGCCAAAATTGTAGTTTGTAACTGAGCAGTTAAACTGCAAAAAAAAATGACCCCAAAAGTTGTTGAAATACTTAGCGCAGCACAAAATATGAATGTAGTTGAACTACCAGCAAGTTACAGCAAATCGTAGTTGAGCTATGTAGGTCAACTACAGGTAGTTTAAGTTTCCCTAACACTGGTTATATCCTGTACTGTATGAAGCTATTTAAAAAGGTGCAGTAAGCCTCCAACCTTGACAGTGCTGAATAGTTTAAACTAGTAAAAGAGACGTGTGATTTGTATTTTTAAAAAACGTTTTTTAAGCTTTGAAAGGTCTCTAAATTGTGATACTGAGTGTCATGTTATTGTGCAGAAAATATTTATAAACCTCATATTTACTTGGAGGTGTCTAAAGTGTTTTTTTTTTATAAATGCTGAGAGAAGGTGAAAACACTCTCAATGTGACTGTCTTTGACACCTACAGTACATTTTCCCAAACTGAAGAGCATGGGGGAAATGATGCCTAGATTTGTGGCAAAATGAGCTGATAGTGAGACTGTCTCAAATCCAAACTGTGTTTAAACCACTTCCACATTCTTATGTGACATATTTGTTGACAAAACAGACGAGACGCTGAATATTTAGAGACAGGCTGTAGAGGCAAATGGACTCAACATCTAATGACCTATAAAGAAAATGTGTCACACTGCAGACTGCACTGAATCTACTTTGTAACTGGTTGGTTTTCAGTCGTCCCTCTAATTAAACATCTGGCATTTATTGCATAATTCTTTTCAGGGTGTAACATTGATGTTTGCATTAATGGCTGAGCAGACGGTCAGAGAGATGAAATTATGTTAAACTGGTGCAATATAGTGTGCACACAAACACACACACACACACACCCACACACACACACTTACACAAAGATAGCACACACACACATTTCTCTTCCTCTTCCATGAAAGTAGAACATGTTAAGTAATAATTCTTAATTTGGGCCGAAGTTGTTCACACAGTTTACCTAAAAATGGTCATCATTCAAGTAAACCACGACTACTGCTGCCTGCCTGCATCCTGCTGTTTTTACCACCCAGCCTGCCATCCACTCCCAGCAGTGACCCGTCACTGTGCAGCGAGACAGCTGCTGGATGCCTTGACAGCAGGACACTCTGTGTACCGTGGGTTTGAAGTGTAAATGTATCTCTTTATTGTTGGACAAGAGAAAGCTTCTATAGCCCTGAATTATGAATGTGTTGTTTCACACTTGTGTATCAGATGCAGCCAGTCGTTTCACTGTCTTCAGCTCAGTATTAAGGACACTCTTCCTATGTACGACAGGCACACTGACGAGTGATCTACAGAGCTGTGCTTTTATAAGCAGAAAACTGCAGTGTTTTTAAAGTTTGATTCTTATCCTCAGGAATGCTCCCGGGTGTTTGGTTCTAACTTCTAATTACATTCTCTTATTTTACAGCATGTCCCAAACACTAGAGCTGTCTCTTCATCTCTCTGGCTCGAGGCCCGTCTCCCAATCAAGTGAAAAAGCCGCCCATCATCAAGGACTTAGGTTTACATTTGGATGGGAATATGTGGGAGTTTCTTTTGAGTTTTCTGTTGCTGTTTGGCTATGTTAAGGATAGAAACGGTTTGGTTTAAAATGTACCCTTGTGCATATTTTGCATATTGTGCTGGTCAATTTCCCAAGATTGCAAAGCTATGACATAACGAAAACGGGACTGGTCAGTTGAAATGATAATCCTCGAGCAACATTATATATGATGATTGTCCCAGAGACTACATCTCCAAGACAACCGATTTAGGCATGCCTGCTGGCATTTGATTGGCCTAAAGGGAGGGGGCTTAAACACTTCAAACACTGCAGATTTAACATACAGTATGGCTGACAGAGAGGAGGCGAGAATTGATCAGTGTGCTCACAGTGGTAAGCAGACAATGTAATTCTGTTCATACCGACGCGTAATGGCAGAAGTGCATCTTCAGGGTTTCAGCTGCATGATTTGTTGTTGTTAAATTGTTTGCCCAATCCAAAATTTGCGCATATTTATTTTGAAAAACGTGGTACATCAGAGCAGGGTGTTTTTACAAGCACCCCTTCACTCAATAATTTAAGGACGTTTTTTTTTTTTTAAAGTAAAAAAGGTCAAAGTCCGCAGCAACAGATGCTCCTCTCTCTCCTCTTCTGACAGAAAACAACGCTCCTGAAACGCCTCATCGGTTGTCCCGTCTCTAATTCCACGCCACCATGTCACAAATTTGCAGCTAGTTTGGCACGTGAGAATTGATTTAGCACAGCTGCTCTGTTGCTGTTAGCATTGCTGGCGCAGGCATGTATGAGCTGACCAATCAGAGAAGACTGGGTATTCGGGAGGGGGGCCTTAAAGAGACAGGAGCTAAAGCAGAGCGAACGGATGTGTTTTTTGTGCATTAAAGAATGTAAACTTATTCTAGTAGTAATCCAAAACAAAATGATGAACCTGCAAATGACCATAATTCGTCCCCTTCAAAATTGCCCCCTCTGTCGCTTCGTCCTACAAGTAGGTTGGGATCCAGGCTTGGGCTGAGAGGGGAACCGAGGATTTTTCCCATCAATCAGCTCTTGGTTGCGGCAGACCTTGAACATACGTTGCACCGCTACATTTCTCTACACTGCTTCCCTGACCTTGCACTCACTTACAGAGCTGATTGAAGAAACGAGGGAAAGGAGGAGATAAGTAATGAATGAGACAGAAAGACATGGAGAAAGAATTAGGGGGTGTGGTTGTACGCCACACTGCTGGCCTTAACCTGAAACACTGCACATCAAGCACTGTCTTCCGTGGTCATGGGTTATTAAAAGGCTTGTATTATGTGACACCTACATCCATCATCAGGGCTGTTCTGCTGCGACCTGATAGCTGCATGTGCGCACTAATGCACACAGGGCTGTAACGAGCTTCCCCATATTCTCACAAGAATCCTTGATTTGTTTTAAGAATAACAGATAAACAAACTGCCAAACCATCTCTCAACTCCATTGTCCACTGACTATTGGCACGCACAACGACAAGCACCATTAAGTGTAAGTGATTGTGAGCACAGATCCGAACAGTTTTATCTGAGGCTGCTGTACGGCTGCCAAGTGTCCTATCACCGGCAGAGACTACCAGCTTGTTCACGCACTAACACCGTAATGGAGAGAAATGAAAAGGGGAAGGTGGAGAGGAGCGATAGCCGGAACAGAGGGAAGATGAGGTTAGAATGAGGGAGAGTAGGTGGCTGAGAGGTGAGGAGAAAGAGATCACAAGACCAGCTGATGAGGAAAAGACGAGGTGACATCCAAAGCATGGGTTACCCTTCATACCCTATAAGGCTCTATTCTCCGTCTCTGTCATGATGCTGCACGCGCGCGCACACACACACACACACACACACACACACACACACACGCACACACACACAGTCACTGATTCAAATAGAGTCTCCCCAGTTCAAGCTCAAAATGCTGTTCAAGCAATTCAGTGTTGATAGTTTCTCATCCATTCTAAAGTGTTCCGTGTCTTATCAAATTCAAGATGTTATAGGTGCATCAGCAATATACTCAGAAAAAGTCACACACACACACACACACACACACACACACACATACACACACACAAAGCTGAGGAGCCATGTTATTATCACAATGCTGTGAGAGCAATAAATGACATACTTTTTATCTTTTATCTATTACAAGACGCTGGAAGTATCGCATCAATTTGTTGCATCAATAAGCATGTCAGAAGAATAAATCAAAGAGACACACACATCTGCTGCCGGCTCTGCTGGATGCATTTAGGAATGCAGAGGCACGTTGCAAAACAATGCGTTAGATGGAGGGGCCGTGATGCTGCGTGAATAGGGCTGTTTAATTTTGTGGGTAGCTCTGAGCAACCTTGCAGGGTCTCAGTATTTAACCTTGGGGAACAGGGACAGAGCACAATTAAAGGGTAACTCCAACAATTATTATTTCACATATTACAGTGTGTTTACAGGTCTTGGGGAGTAAGTGTAAGTAAAAAAAAAAGAAGAAAAAAGTATTATAAAGTCTTTTGGGGCTCCAGAGGAAGCTGTGTGTAATCTTGTAAATTGTGATGTCACTCAGTGGATAGGCTGCATTGTGGGTAATATAGGTGCCAGTTAACATTGCACTCCTATGACACTGGTGGAAACATTATGGACAGTTCAAAATCGAAACAGTCAGAACCAGAGACATCACCTTTGTGATTCCACGCATTCTTTGTCCTTTTAAAAGCCTGGTTCCTACATTACCCACAATGCAGTTTAGCCAATGAGTGACATCACTGGAAGCAATTTATCACAAACCTGCAGCTTCCCCTGGAGCCACAAAAGGATTTGTGCTATTGTTTCCACATATGCAGTGGTACTCCCCAAGATCCGTAAACGCACTTTAATGTATATAATTCGTGGAGTAGTCCTTTAAGCCCTAAGAGGGTTGTCTTGTGACTTGTCCTCAAGCAAACAACAGAAACATCAGAAACCCTGCTGTGAGGTGGGATGCATGCCGGGGAGCTGCCGAACCAAAAAAAACTAAGCCTTTGAGAATGAAAGTGGTCATCAGGCGTCCACAGGAAGAATGTGAAAACTGACGGATCCTGACACTCAGTGTGCCTCACGTTATGCGTGCAGCAGGTATTTTGGTTCGCAATAAGTTGATAAAATACCTAATATGTTTGTTTGTGTTGGTGAAAGTGTTATTTCTGCAGGTGGTTTGTTCAGGTGGGTTTCCAAAATGAAGAAACAGAAAGCCTTGGTGATGAGAATAGTTTGTTGAACTCAACATCTGTGACTTTCCCGGCATGACTGTACCATCATAAGAAATCTCTGAGGTGTTTGGAGCCAACAGTTAGGTGAAATATCTATTCATTTATTCATCCATTTTTTCAGCGTATTACTACAAAGTTGGCTGTGAGAGACCTAAAATGAATCATCTGTTCTTTTTTAGAATAAATTGCTGCTGAAGCCAAACTTTTATTGTTGTTGGGTGCCATCGAGAGTGAATACATAACTTATTCTTTTGTTACAGGCATTTTGTTCTTCAGCCCTCGGCTGCATATGACCGTATGGTGTGGGCGTTGTTATCAGAGTATGTCACCTTACACTCTCAACTCTGTAGAGCTGCTGCTTTGTTTTTTTCTTGCGTGTGTGTTTTGTGTTTTGCATGTGCCGTGGCCTCAGCTGTCTCTTGTCCCCATATTGGCTCTGCCCTCAGCTCTTCTCTCTCCATGATGTTTTCAGGTTTTCCTGACGGGTGTCATCCCTCACCTGTCCAACAGACACCCTTGGTATGCGCCCCTTGTCTTGCACACAGGTGGTTCATAGTTTATCAGCCCTGATCTGTTGCTGCCTCCACAGCTGCACCGATCACCAGTTACTGTGTGAGTGTAAATAGATGGAGCTCCTTTGCATGCTGGTTGCCAGATTGTCTGTTCCTTTGCTGCCAAATTTCCTTCAGCTCTTATGTCTGCAGTCGCAACAGCAAAGTGCTGTGATGAAATGGAAGGAATTTCTGCAATGAGTTTATTTGCATTTCTAAATCCGCAAAAAAATATTTGATTTGCACATAGTGGTGCCATGGTTCAGTTTTGATTGTGCTGTGTTGCACAAACCACTTTCATGTTAACAGTCTTCTGCTGGAGTGTGAGCTGCTCCATTAAAAAGGAGTGGGCTGCAGATACTTATGAGACAGGAATCAATAGGCCATTTGAGGGGGGCTGCTATCCCCCTTGTTAGCATGGGTAAAATGCATCTCCCTTGTTTACCTGCCATCTTCCCTCTCCATTCCTGAGTAGCAGAGAGAGTCTCTTTCTCATGTTAATTAGTCTGCCTGCGTTATTGATCCTTTATCTGACTTAAGATTTTACAAGTTAAAATATATAACCACGGGCCGTGGCGTTGAAATATCGGTAGCCTTTTAGATGGAAAGCATCTTTGAAGATATTTCCCCAAAGACTCATTCTTAAATTCTATAACTGATTATTTTTCTATTTTAATTGTAAGCCCATCTGCTGTTTAGAAGCTGCCTAGTTATATACAGGCCTGTTTTTTCTATAGGCAGACTGTGTGATTGCATATGGGGCCCCTGAACCCACCACCCCAAACAGTGTGCCCTGGTGATCATCTGGCCTAACTTATTTTATTCATTGTTTTTTGTTGTTATTTTTCTTTTGGAGGGGAAGGAACCATTTTCTTATGATAAGTCCTGTGTGAATTGTTTCCAATGTATTATCATTGTCACAAGTGTTTACTGCTGGCTTCAAGCTGCTGCCTGAGTTTTCTGGATTTAGCCTCCTTTCCTCTTAAAGTGCACTAGATTGATGCACTTCAATAATAAATGGGAGGCCTCTAAAAAGTCCACCAGAAACGCTAGAAACAGCCCTGCTTATATTTTGCGTGTCAAAAGTCTGCAAACAGTCCTTCCCACAGTACAGCTGATTTCTGGCGCACTCAGGGATATATCTGGAGACGAGGTCATTCTTACAAGGTGTTTGCTGGTTATTGAGTAACTGTAAAACGTATCATCAAAGTTTCGCCTCTGTTCCATCACTATAAATCGCTTCGCAGCCTGCTTTATTGCCAGATACTGATGGGAGACTTGTCTTGCTGTTGAACACCACTAGATTTTGGCTTGGTGAGCCTTGGTAAGGATTCTACCTGCTGGCTTTCATAGACCACGCTTGTTCTCTTCTTTCTCTTCTCTTTCTCTTCTCTGTGTCCTTGTAATGTTCTTAAACAATCACCAAAGAAGCCCAAAAAAAAAATCTTGAATGAAGATCCTACGTGGTAAAATCAACTATTTCTCCTTAAACACTAACTGTTTGCAACAAGCACCTGCACCGACATTATTGAGACCAAAGAGGCTCCTCTCCTCTCACTTCGGAGTGCTGCACTTGTCTATGCTGTGCAATCCCATCCTGGCACGGACAGGATAAACACCTCATACTTTGCTGTTCTCTCCCATAATCCCACTTGGCAGCCATGCAGCACATCAGACGGGGAGGGGGAATACAGCTTGTAAGCACATAGGCTGCAAGAGCCGTGGAATCTGCTCCACACTGATACGGTCAAACAGAACACACAGATGCCCGCAGACATAAAAAACACAGGAAACATGTGTGTGCATGCTAATTATTAGCACATACATCAACACTTATATAGTGCCTGTGCTGTAATGGAGGCACGTAATTAGCATAAACATACTCACAGATACTCACATGGCTTGAGGGTGTGTAAGTTGGAGAAAGGATATTCTTGCATTGTTTAATAGAATCGTCTATTTGACATTATCTTAGCTCAGCTGAGAAGGTCATCTGCAGCTGCTGTACGGTCAGCTCCTTCTGATACTACATAATTGTGTGTGTGGGTTCACCACTCCTCTCTTCCTCATGCATCTGCTTTAGTCCTCTCTCTCCCTCTCCCTGCTCTCCCTTACGCACGCTCCCTCCATCCACTGGCATGCCTTAAAGTCTTATTTGGTTTCCTTGATTTACAGTCGCTCCGACTGACTGCCAGCCTCAGCCTCACCAAGCCGTCCCAACAATGTTTACGGTCTCGGACACGTTCGTGTTCACTTGACGGGGAGCTGAAATTATGAGGACGCGAAGATTTATAAATGTGGCACACGAAGAAGGCATTCTTAATTTGCGCGCCGCTTTTTTTTACACATTCAAACGAGGCTCATGATTGATGATGGTGCTTCGTCTCTTAGCAAGCTGACTCTGTGTATAGAGAGAGACAGAGAGAGCACACACACACACACACACACACACACTCATACAAAAGCTGAGTCATTTAAAGCCTTTTTGTTAGTTCTTTGTTTCTGCTGCTACAGTGTGTCTTTCACATTTCAGGTGCTGACTTACCTTAAATAAAATTATTTGCTTGCAAGGCCTGTAATAGCATTCGCCGAGCAAGAATTCACAATACTTCATTTTCTTTTGCAGCTCAGACTGTTGGCTGTGTTTCTTTTCGCTGCAGGGGAAAATTCATTCATGCTTCCAAGTCCAGACGGTTAAAAATGTTGGACAGCGAATCACAACTCCCCCTCAGAGACAATAAATGTGGAAACTGACTTTGTTGATTCGCATAATGCGATTCGGCACAGTCGAGAAGCAGGAGATGTAAGCAGAAATTCTTGTGAGATTTTTATCGCAGCCAACACTTTGATCTTTTTTTCAAATGACTCTCAATGGAGGCGGACATTGGTGCAAAATGACAGATAAGGGAACAAACTCCTCTTCTAGTCTCTGCTGGCGATATGACAAAACATATTCGTGCTAGTGAGAGATAAACGCACACTCCACATTTCCAATTTTTACCCCTATCCCTCCTTTTCGAGTGGCCCCAGATTAAAGTTCTACCCTAGTCTAAATGTTTTATGAATAGGAAACACTGCTGTCACTAGGCAGAGAGTAGGGATGGCGCCCCCAATCAACCTGCCTGAAATCACCTACTGGCAGTGGTCGATATCAACTCATATGAAAGTCACAACTTTGTGCTATCAAATAAGTCATCAATTTGAAAAAAAAACCAACTTTGCTTCATTACGTACTTGGCCACTAGCAGTGCAACCAGTGCTCATTCCCTGCCATCCTGCACTGACATTCAAGCGGCGGTACTGCAGCAACCTCAACCTCAAAATGCAGGACAGTCGCTCACAAATGAACAATAACAATGTAATGTCAGCTAGCAAGCTATTGGGCAACAGTGACATGAGCAAACTAGTAGCACTTGTTTCATGGCTGTTATTTAGGGGTGTGACGAGATCTAATGCCACGAGATCACACCATCTTCAAATGTGACAGTATTTCTTGTCGAGGTCAAAAGCTGACTGGCTCTGTCAAGAGTAGATTCGGAGCAGCAGCAAGCATGACGGGATCTGACAGTGAGCCCTCGACGTGTCCATCTTCATACATCAAGAGACCACAAACAAGCCCTAACACAAGAAGAATGGGTGCACCCTTTCCTGAGGCACAGATGCGCAACAGTAGGGTTGGTGGGGCAAGGGGTGTGCTGGGATTGGGGCCAAAGTCCTTCCTGGTCATTCAATTTGCTTTTTATTCCCATTCATAAATAATGTTTAAACAGAAAAATCAATATTGCATGCAGCCCTTACCTATTGTACAGTAAGTGAGCTAATATAGTGCTAACAAGTTCCGACTACATGCTAGAAAATGGTCCTCCTGACCAGTCAAACACCCTGGAAAATTGGGGTTTCCAGTCTAAAGCGACGCTCAGTGAAAATATTATTATTATCATTAAATAACCTTTAGTGTTGCATGCAAATTACATTAGAGGAGCAGTCCCGACAGTGATTGGTTGCAGGTTATTATTCCAGACTGTAATATATTCATTTCCCATCACCACAGCGCTGTTGAACACGACGAGAAAGGAAGCTATTTTTTGCAGACAGAATGTGACTACACACTATTACATAAAACGACCTGATACTAATGACATGTATGTAAACTGAAAAATCCTCCTGAGCCTCTTCAGCAAATGCACTATCAGTGTCACAAATCACTTTGACCCTCCCTCATGCCCTCATGTGGCGCAGATAGATGTCAGATGACACGCATGTCGTTTTGTCACGCTTTGTCTGATCCTGACGTTTAAACACCACTGTTGTCTAGTGATCATGAAAAAAATTAATTAAAAAAAATGATTTTGTAACCAGAACAGAGGTTGTTTACACAGTTTTTTGCAGCCTGTCAAAACTTTCAACTTTCGTCCTCATGATGAAGAGAGAACCTTTGCAGAACATCTGTTTAGTCATTCCGATCAGAGAGATGAATATGTCCTAGTTATCATGAGAGAAGTACTGAAAACAGTCATCTCCGCCAAAGATCTTCGTGACATTTGCTCAGTTTGATTTTTTATAAAATTCTGTTTTTCTTTCACAAATGACAATTTTTTCCGCTTGTTTATCATACTTCAAAATGTGTGTGTGTGTGTGTGTGCCCTCTTCCTCATGCGCCCAGGTAATATGGCTGTGTCTCAGACAGTCTTTAAACTTTGAACAGCTCCTCTGGGAGGAGATGAGGGAGGGAAAGGAGGCTTCTTGGCTGCTTTGGTGTTTACGTCCTCCTCTCTTACTCTGTTCTCCTATTATCTCCCTCTCCCTCTCCGCGGCCCAGACTCCTCTCTGTTTCCTGCCTCCCCTCTGATATAAAGAATAACCTTATCTTCCTTCCCTTCAGACGTCACAACGCACATTATCCCCCTCTCACTACATCTCTACTGCTTTTTTGTCTCTTAATAGAATGAGATAGCACCCATCCACCTGCCCCCTCTATAATCGCTTGTTTGGTGGTTCAACAGGATTATTGACACGTCTCTCCTGGAGAACTAGTTAGAAGTCGATAAGAGAATGTGTCAAATCTTTCAGTCTGAGGCTTAAGTCCGCTACTCAGCTGTCTCCGTTGCTCTCTCTGTCCCTCGCTCTCTGCAGACACTTGTGATTGATGCCTCGGGACGTAATTATTGAACAGCAAATCCCACTCCAATTTATGGCATTAAGGACATAAAATGGCCACTTCAATTACTCCCCAGGCCAGAGTACGACAGAATTAGGAAAAAGGAGAACAAATCTGATGAGGCTGTCTGAAAATACTCCGTCACCCGGCGAGAATATTAAAGACATGAATCTGAGTGACACCCGCCCGAGAGTGAAACGCTCCCGCGTATATGCGGTAAATGACCAGGAATGGATGCAGGGAAAGGCGCCGTCTTGTTCGGAAAAGTTTCACTCAGACATCTGTGCGGAGTAAGTCCTCGTCTTCGGTGGATGTTTGACATTTGAACAGCGGCAAGATGTAAACTCAGGCAGGTTATCAATGTGTGCTGAGGCCCGCTGCTTTCCATAGAGAGTTATCAGCTGCATACGCCCTTGTTGATTCCAATCTAAATGCTGCTGCTTTCCTGCCAGAGATTGCCGAGGCCAGTGCGGGGATAGGACAGCAGTCGTGATGGAAATTCATCTTGTGAACTACTGAATAAAAGTGGAGATAATACAGCACCCACCACAAAACTGTGACATTAAAGAACCATTAGCAGTAAGGGAATAGTTTCGGGCTCGGTTGAAATGGTGAAAGCATTTCATTGTTTCGCAGCAGAGGGTAGTCGCATCGATCTTTCATCAACTCTGGTCATCTTGGTTAGTCATCTTAAACAAAGAGCTTGTCCTGAATTCAAACGATTCACACAAAAATCTTCAAGTCCGTCCACACCAAGAACAATCGTTAAAACAATACCTGTAGACAAATGATAACGCTCTGTAAAGCGCTGCTGTGCTCCAGCTGTGACGGCTGCCTAGGAAAATTGATATTAATGAGCTGTTACTGTTGCTGCACTGAGAAACACAATATGAAAACCCACACACAGATATGGTTTCAGAACGACAGGAGAATCCAACACTCCGTTACGAGAGCTGTCAGCAGATTTCCATTCATAGTCAACATCAATTATCCTGCTGATGGTTACAAAGGACATCAAAACACATTTCAGTGACCCAGTTAACATTTGTCAGTATGTCTCAGGTCAAAACCAGCACTATTAGCACTCCTGCAACATCATTGTGGAGGGAAATGTCCCAAAAATCAGTGTAGTTGAAGGCCACACTTGCTGTTACAGGTGTCAATCTTGGTATGGAGGGTCATTTAATCCCCCAAACACAGCTCTGATTGGTCAACTGCTCTGATTGGTCAACTGTCTCCAACACTGCGCCACATTTACAGTAACTGATACAGTGAACACATCAGAGCTCCAGGTGGAGTTTTAGCAGTCTGGAATCAAATTGAAACTTTACAAACACACCTCTTACGCTCGAGCGAACATCTCACCTGACAAACAACGCAAACAAAACACGTGGTGACATGTTCCAATCCACGGTGGAAGAATGTGATGTGGTGACCTTGGAAATGTTAGTTTGGGTGAAAAAGTCACTGTCAAGTTTGTACACCTCCAGAAACTCAAGCTCTACTCCAGCCCAAAGTTTTATTTAGAAGTCATCATGCTGTCCATAATGTTCACATGCTACTCTCAGCTGGGTCTAAAAGTCCACCACCGTTGATCTTACATCAATAATTCATGCAGCAATTTGCATTTCTGACACCCGTCAGGAGAGTCGTGCTTCCCGTCAAAGTCTTGCAGCTGTACAGCCTCAAGGAAGAACAGTGGCTCCAGAATAATATGAAGAGTTTTTACATTATGAGCAGAGCACTTATAGAACGGACAGATACACAATGACAGCAGGGGATGGAGTGGTTATTATAAGTGAGCTTAAAACTAAGCTGTATGATAAAGGCGTCCCTTAAAGATCTTAAGGATCAACTGAGGACAGGCAGAAGGCAGAGACGCATTACATACTGTACAGATAGACAGAGGGGATCAGGAGGAGGGTGGAAAATTAAGCACTGTTTATCTCTTGCTTTTTTTTTTTTTTTCCCGCCAGAATCTCGCTCATCCTTTCTCCATTCTAATTCTCTCTCCAGAGCATTTTCTTTAACTCCATCTCTCTCAGACACATCCTTTATTTGGCCCCTTCCTCCTTCCTCCGCTCACTTTATCTTTTCCTTTCTCACTCCAAACCCAAACCCAGGCAGGCGGCAGGATGAATAATGAGCGGACGAGGGAATTTTGGCCCACTCCAGCACAAAGCAGACCAGAGACGGAGACAAACAGCAGGGCCATGTGAATTAAAGATGACAGGTTTCCTACTGTTCCTGCCTGGGCGGGCGAGTCGGACACTGCAGATGGAGTTCAGTAACCCAACACACGAGAACTCAGGAGCACGCAGAGAGAAAAAACAAAACAAAACAAAAAAAAAAACCGTGAAGGCAGCAGATGGATTTGTTTACCTCTGGAATGAGCCGCCATCCCCTTTCCGAGAATTAGTATCGACATGTAAAGAAACGCTCGGATGAACACGCACGTCTAACATGTCCCTATAACCCGCGATGTCCTAACAAGGAAATGTCAGACACAATCACGCGCGCACAAAAACACACACAAACACACACCCCAAGATGCACTCGCTTGCACTCACACCGCGAGACTGTCCTCACGAGGCACGGAGATGTCTGACACAACCGTGCAAGCATCCACGTGCGTACACACAGCAGCGTAACATGTCACAAAACTCTTGCTGCTTTTTCCGGAACGCTCGCGCCAGGAATCAATATCAGAATGATCGTGGCAGAGGAGTGCACTGACCCCTGACAGCTCCACTCCTCCCCTGGAGCTCCGCTGTCACTCCGACTGTGCTCACCTGAGAGATTTAAAAGCGTTTTTTTCCGTTTCCGTTTGCATCAGACACAAATGCAACCACGACCCTATACATCAGGTAACAGAGATGGGGACCGTAGTTTGCGAAGTGGACTTGAGATGCACTTAAGTCACCACACACAGAGACTTGAGACTTGACTCAAACTAAAAAAGACCCGACTTGGACTTGCAATCTGGGACTCTTGAACAATCTTCGTCTCAACGCTGGCACGCCTACTGCCGTCCCCTCTCTTGATCTCACCCTCCCTCCGGTTTCACGAGTGCGAAGCCGCGGCTGTAGACGTGTGCTGCAGTAACAACAGGGCTCAAAACAACACCATGAGCTGCCGTGCTGTTTGGCATCACCTTTGGCTAGAAGGGACCAAACAAAAAAAAATGCGCCAAGGGCAAAGCCTGCAGAATCAAAATAAAGCACCCTAGATCAACCACATCAAACTTTGTCACCCAAAAACACATCCGGACGGGTCAGCTGGGATAGTTAACGTTAGCACCTATGGACAGTTAGCAAATGTGCTTAGCTCAGCATAATAAGCTACTTAACGTTAGCTTGCTTGATTAGACTGGCTTCTTTCTTTTTTTTTTTTTTTTTATTGAAATGCAATGCCTGTTTAAAGTGATGAAACACAGGAATGATAATAACACGTTGCATGCCTTGAACTCCTCAGATATAGTTATGGTGTGTTCTCAGCAGATCCGACGGCATACAGCAAATGACAGAATGCTCAATTTTTGTCAGGGAACAGCACAGTTATTCTAAGCAACACTTGTACTGTGTCTCTGCCTCTGCTGTATGAATATCTGCATGCTTGTGTCTCCTGCTGTCTGTCTGACTCTGCTGTTGTGAACCTGCCCTGTGCATGACATACATCAACATTAGCCTCTGACCCCACTGCCCTTTCCCCCCCCGAAGGCTAAGTCTTGCAGATTTGCCCAAACAAATGCTATCAATGATCCATGCGGCAGGAATCATCCAGTCACGCAGGTTTTACAGCACTCGGTGAATCAAACCCAGGGACTCTGGCCAAGCTTTTAACCAACTCATCGAGCATTCTGCCTTCCTCCGCCTGCTAAATTCTCCAGTATCACACCCTCCTGCACTTGATCCTTTGGCTGCCTTTGACTGCTCATATCAAAATCAATACGGAGGCACCACCGTTGACGACTTCTTAACAGCTGTTGAGCAGGTGCGTGGAGTTTTCCCGCTCTGTGCACACATCGGATGCATATATGGATCGCATGTCTTATTGCAAGTGAAGCGTGGATACACTGCAGTATCTTTCAGTCTGATGGGAACAGATTCAAGACTAAATGTGTGCAAAATTCAGAGAGAGCCGTATCGGTTACAGCAGATAAGTTCATTACTATTTTATGTGCATGTGACCTTGACCATGTGTGTGTGTGTGTGTGTGTGTGTGTGTGTGTGTGTGTGCATGCGTGTGTGTGTGTGTGTGTGTGTGTGCAGGAATGTGACTGCCTTGAGCAAATCCATGCACTGTTCGAGAGTATCTACTGGTGCGCACATTTGTATGCGTGCGTGTGTCTGTGCGAGATACAGTAAGCCCATTTCATTCTTCCCTAGTGTTTACTGACAGATACTGGACAGGCCTCAGTGAGCAGCTCTGGCTTCATTATCTCACGCTGCTATGGGTAGACACAGATCACAGGACATGGGTGGCCAACACACACAAACAGCGGCATCCAACAGGGATATTTAAAAGGGTGTGACGACGGGGCATTTTCACATTTGAGAGTTGCAAAGCCCGACTTTTTTTTTGCAGCATCCCAAACTCTGCCTCGCTCTGTGATAAATAAAAGACTATCACATGCTTGTGTTTCATCACTTTTAAACAATGGCCTACTGTAGACACACTCTGATGATAAAATTCAACGTTACTTTCCAGTGAACAAAGATAGAGTCTGAATCTAAATGAGCATCCGGTCTGTAATGTTAAGCTGTGAGCAGCTCTGTCTGTGTCTTTGAGCGTTGAAGATTTGTGAGATGAGACGGCAGTAATTATTCACACCACTCAGATAAATCTCACTGACAGACAGGCAACTTACTATAAAAGTTACATTCATGGGCCGTCTTCTGGTTCAGTATTATAACTGATTATTTAGAAATGAGTTTGATTTCACTCCAGGGTCCTGTGCTGCTGACGGCAACATCTACGACATGCAGACACACCGATCGACTCACCCTCTCCTCTTCCTCTCTGAGGTCTGGCATGGTGCTTATACACAAGCTGATGACCGTCACCGCCACCATGATCACCGACATGCAGGCAAAGATCTTCCCCGGCAAGCCAGACTGTGGATTCTCCACCATATCTCTCAGCCAGTTCATCACCTGTCGGTACCTCGTCTCCTCCACCGGCACGCGCTGCATGGCGTTCCTCTGCCTGCACTCCTCCTCGCGCCGCTCCAGCTCGTGCACCTCCTCGATGCGGGTGTACATCTTCCTCTTGCAGCAGCGCTCCATGTACGTTATCTCCACCCCCCAGTAGGTCAGCTCGTCGTGCAGGGAAAGGACGCACATCTCCCGCAGCAGACGCAGTTTCCCGGCGGCCAGGAAGTTGAGGATGACCCTGAAGGCCGACGGCGAGCGGTCGAAGAAGAATTCCTTGCGGGCTTCGTCATAGTCGTCGCAGATGCTGGCGATGTCCTCAGGTGACCGGCAGCCACAGAGGCGGCCCAGTCGCGTGAGGGGGAATTGCTCTAGGGTGCTCCAGGGGAAGGTGTAGCGGTTTCCCCCAACGTTGATTACTGCCAGCAGAGCGTGGTCGACGGACAACAGGTCCTCTGGCCGACGGATGAACTGAGCCCTCTGGTAGTGAACACCCTGGAGAATAAACAATGAAACCCCTCAATGCAAGACCGGACTGCATCTGAAACATGTGTGACTTGACTACAAATAGTTGTCTACAACTTGATCCCCTATTAGTGACCATCTTAATCATACCTTGATGGTCTCGGTCTCGGGGATCTCTGTGAAGATGCGGTCAAGGCTGCTGTCATCGCTGACGGACAGATTGCTGAAGTCATGGTTGGCATTGCTGATGATGGGCATGGCGGCATCTGGAAAGCACCCTGCTCCTCACTGGGCAGCTCAGACCAGGTGATGAACGCAGAAAAGGTGTACAGATCGCACCAGGCGAGACTTTCCAGTCTCAGGATACAGCAGTCTCTAGTGTGTTGCAGCGTCCAGCAACTCACGATAACTCTTGCACAAAGCTTTCCCACAACAGCCTAGGCCTATTGTAGACAAGCAGAGCATGCACACAGCTGTAGCCCTCTGACTTTTTGGTCTTAGAACCCCTCATAACAAGGAGTTTTTTCACAGCGACGAGCTATGGCTTTGGCTTCTAACCAACAGAGCAAAAGCCCAGAAAACAGAAAGAATGAGGTGTGCAAGGAATCCTTTTGTCACAATCGAGTGTGGGTGAGTTCTGACATCGCCATCAGAAGTCCACAAGTTGGCATATCAGGATTCAGCATTTGATCAGTGGGTAATCCCAGTCTGATGCGAGAGCCTGGGAAAGGAAAAGCCGAAACAGAGAGGGGGTTAGCATTGATCAGTGGCTCATAGCTGCAGAGGATGAGCTGGATGAGTCAAGGAGCCAAATATGTAGCGCTCGGGTGTCCGGGGACTGAGGGGGATCCTCTCTGTCGCCGCAGCAGGATCAGGGAGGGCCTAGACATTTGGTGGCATCATGCAGGCACTGAGAGAGAGAGACAGAGAGAGAGAGAGAGAGAGAGACAGAGAGAGAGAGAGAGAGAGAGACAGAGAGAGAGAGAGAGAGACAGAGAGAGAGAGAGAGGGAGAGAGAGGGAGAGAGAGAGAGACAGAGAGAGAGAGAGAGAGAGGGAGAGAGAGAGAGAGAGAGAGAGAGAGAGAAATGTCAGAACGGAGCTATGATGGGATGACATTAAGCTGCTGTCACACTGTAGAGCAAAAATGAACAAATAATAGGAAAGAGATGGCGTGAAGGCAGAAAATGGTGAGGGGGGAGGTGGGAGAGAGCACACCTCAATGAGACTGCAGTGCTGTAGGCTCCACCCCCTCTTACACTTCCTTTCAGTGGGAAACAAGACAGACAGACACATCAGCTCTGCTGCTATAAATGGCCGGTCACTGTGGACGGTGGAGGACCTGAGCATACAGCAAGGGACTTTAAATGGAAATCAACATCCAATAAAGATGGCCCGGCTGGTCTACTTAGCCTGGGTGTTGTAAAATTCTAGGAATGACAGTAGAAAAGAACATTCAGGTCTGATGTGTTATTCACACTCTGAGTGAGTTATTGGCTGCCGTAGATGGGCAGCCATCCGAGCAACAGACACTGAAGCACAGGGTCCAAAATGTTTTTCTTGGCAACACAATTGCCCTGAAACTTATTGGCACTATTAGATGTTACAGTTGCCCAGAATGGTGTGCTGTGTATCAAAGCCTTCAGCAACTGAGGTAATTTAAACCTGCTGTATTTGTTATTTATTTACTTTGACTGTCTCACGGTTCGTCATTTTTTTCCAACTGCAGTCACTCAATTATGCTACCTGCATGCAAACATTAGAAGTGGGGGTCAAAAAGAAAGGCAGTGGGAGGAAAAAAAAACTAAAAAACTGTTGATGTTTGAGAGCTGACAATTTGACAGTTTTTTCTTTTTTTTTCATAGCAGCCAAATCACAGGTGTAAAGACTTAGCTTAGTAACGGTTGCTTACAGATTGCCATCATAAATGCTATTAGCTGCACCTGTGCTTTTGCTGCTGTAAGATTTCCCCTTAAAACTCCTGAGTACGCCCTTGGGTGCAGCTCAAAAATGTCTGTGACACCTTTTTAATTGTGTACTTGCTCATAAGTGCATAATTCAAAGTTGTGTTTTGATAAACAGAATTTCCACATTCTACCAGTGACAGACCTTTAAAGGCACCGTGTGAGACGGATTTTGTATCTAATGTTACAGTGCCGGATGATAAAAGAAGAGGCTTTCAGTTGCTCGCAGGCTGAAACAGCTGGAATCATCCTTTGAGACTCATTGTGCGGTTGCTTCTTGTATCAAGCCGCTAACTGTAGACTAAAGCTGGCTTTTGATTGTGTGGCTGCCCAGCTCTTTTTCTCCTGCCAGCTTTTGTTGGGACTAAGACACTGTAATACATTTTCTACACATGCCACAGCAATTTTAAAAAGCCGATTCAGACCTTTCTACCGAGGTCTGCGCACACGAGTAGGTGCAAATGTCTCTGACACACACTCGTCACTCATCGGTCACTGACTCACCACACTGTCGGTGAGCACAGTCAGTGTCCTGTGAGAATAATACAGACCTGCAGTCACTTCATATTTTGCTCACAGCAGCCTTTATAGCATCAGATTATCATCAGCCTGCTGCTCAGTGTCTATCTACAGTAACCACAGGCTTATTGAATATGTGGCTGGACAGGGCAGACAGTTTGAAGCACTGGACCGCACCAACATGCGTCACTAATTCAGATCCAGGAGGATAGGATCCTGTACTGGTGGAACCAATAAATCACTTCTGTCACGACTGCTCTTGTTTCATTTCCACCTCACAGGAGGAGGAGAGAGTGATGAAGTGTGTATTAATCGATTTGTATTCCCCGTGGTTGTGGCTGGTGATTCTCAGTGTAAAGTTAGCCGAAGGAGGTGTTTCCAGGAGCACACTGCTGTTATCAGCTTCGCTCGACCTGGTTTGGTTCTCGGCCAGACATGAATGATGGACCAATAAAACTCATGATCTCAGCTAGGACTTTAGTTGCATTTTTTTTTTCAACTGTAAAGACAAAGTACAATCGGACCAAATCAAGCTGTAATGAAACTTAAAGCAGAAATTACTTGTGTACAAATTTTTTTTACTGATTTATACTTTTCTGAATTGATTTTTTGGGTTTACTGACATGGACTTTGTCGATGATGGGGTCATACTGCATTCAGCATTCAGTCAGGGACCCCTGGGATCAGGGAGCTTCTGTCATATTCATGGGCAATGTCAACAGCAGCTGCATTTGCCAGGAGCTGGTGGAGGGACCTGCCTTCTAATATGGATCGAGTTCCTCTCTCTCTCTCTCTCTCTCTCTCTCTCTCTATTCATCTCTCTCTCTCTCTCTCTCTCACACACACACACACACACACACACACACACAGTTCAACTTGCCAGAGCGCGCACACACATTGTTCCGCAACTACTTCTCGCCCTTCTCCACACCTTCCAATTAAGCTCCGTGAAATTGGGCAATTAATTAAAATCTCATCAGAGAGTCTCCTTTGGGTGTTTTCATGAAGAGGGGGAAAAAATTTTACGGAACGCCTGAAGTCAGAGCCAAGTGTTGTTTCTTACATTACAGTTAATTCATTCATGAAAATGGCACAATTTGGGCTCTGAAAATTTCCGTCTTACGCTTCTGTCCGTGTGAAGCTCCGGCGCTGCTCAGGTGAAGTGTCTGCCGCAGCATCACAACTTCAGGAGAATATTCACTGACACAACACAAGCCCCTGAAGGCGGCAGGATAACTTATGACTTACCGTCCGGAGCGCCGCTCATCTCCGCACGGTGGCTGTGAAATCCCCTTCGTTTCCTCGCAGTCCCTCCGACCATTCAGCACCAAATCGGGGTGTCTACGAGCTTCCAGGTCCCCATGTTGCAGCAATAAGAGGAGCACCTCCGCGGCGTCCGCATCATCCGGTGGACGGCGCGCACAGAGTCTGAGCCTGTCACGGGTAAAAGGTCTGGTGCGCTTAAAGTGTCCCGTTACGGCTCGGTTAGTGGTGCTGCAGGAGGAGAGGAGGAGCAGGGGAGGAGGAGGAGGAGGAGGAGGAGGGACGGGAGGGAGGGGGGAGTCAGAACCGTGGTGCGCAACACAGGAGACTCCCGGGACCCAAGTTCAAGTTCGAGCGCAAGTGTGACGGCAGGCGCAGTAGTGGGCTCCCTGTTAGAGGAAGATGACATTTCAGCAGGACTGGAGAGGGAGCGAGGGCTCGACACCTCTGCCTTCTCGCTCGGATAATGTGAACATTCAAGGACAGCGAGGAGATGCTCTCATCCGCGTCTCCTGTCGGTCCCCTCATCGCTTCATGCGCAACAGGGGGCGCCTGTTACCTCCCAAATCACCTCCGCTAAAAGCTGAACCTGAGCCAGCTCAGAGTCCAAACATTGTGAAGTCAGTGCAAAAAGAAGAAACAAAATGTTTAATTATATCTGTTAAGAAAACGCTATAACTCACTAATTATAATTTAATATCAGACCTGGGTATTATACCACATGAGAGGTACATCAAGTGAGTTTAATTTATTTTTGTCTTTTTTAATAAGAACTGTGAAATACTGAGACAGAAATGGAATATAGTTTGTTTTTTTTGTTTTTTTATCTAATGGCCAAAGACAGGATAGGTTTTAGTCTTATACCAATTTTCACATACATTTGTAGAGTTGAATACTTACCCCCATATTTAACATTTGCTGAATGAAAAAGTACGCCCAAATACCTAAGAGAGTGTTGTAGACAGCATTTAGTCTACAAATTGAGTGTTTTTTCCATGAAGTCTGGTGACTCCACGTTCTTCACGACTTTATCATGTTTTATCTAACACATGGGTGTCACCCAAGAAAGTACCTTGGCTGCAAATTTTTGGACTCCGCCCACAGCCTCCCATCCACCAATACATATTATATTATAACCTGGAGATGCATGTTATGTACAATGGCTGCGTTTTTGTAATCCCACGCGTGGGCATGACACAGAACTAAAGACTGATTCCACAGATACAAAAGGAGATCTCTCCTCCACAGACGGAGCAAAGGGCAGTGACACCATGCCTAAGTGACAGCGAACGGGTGGCCAAACTTTTAGCTGTGTCACAAGTTAACAGTCCACAGAGCTCAGTGCCTGCCTTTGAAAACCTGCACTGTTCTAGATTTAACGCGTGCTGTATCATTCCCACTGCTACGCCACTGGACATAAATTTGCACGAGGTGAAAGTTCGGAGAGAAAATAAACGAAAAATATCATCGTGCTTGCAGATTCATCTGCGTCGCTGGCTGTGCACACCCACTTTGTCCTTGAGAGGCAGCTCATTAGGTTACGTGCGCCTGAGGGGACTGCTAAAACAAGCAAACACTTTGTCCGGGCCCTTATGGCTGCTAAAGGAGCAGACAACACATTAGCGAGGCTAGAGATGGAAACTGAAGAGGTGGGGGTCTGCATGAGTGTATGTGTGTGTGTGTGTGTGTGTGCTGAAAACACAGACATCCCGCTTCTTGAATCCCTCCATCACTAGTCATTAACCTGCAGTGCAGCATGTGCCCCGGGCTGGTTAGTGTATGCAACATGAGACTGATCACACACGCTGGCCTATTAGTCCTCAGTCAGCTATTTTTCTCACAAAAGAGACGACGCTTCAGTCACAGCTGAACGGATCGGGCGCCCTGCTATCTGCCTCGGTGAGACAGTGATGCAATACACCTTTTAAATACTGCCCGTCATTTTCTTCTGCTTTATCACACGAATGCAGACCGACTGAGGAAACGCTCATGCAGCCTACACAGAGCTTTCTCAGTCTGGATGTTGCACAGGTGCTGGATATGGGAGCGCCCGGCTCCTCCGACGCTCAACCAGCTAACTTGTTTATGCGCTGCACCACCCCTCCATGTGCCTGCCTCATTGCTTTTTATTAATCTCACACACATCCATACAGTACACCTGCAGCTGCCCGCCGTCCATCTCACCAGCATTCACACACGCACACCACACCACACCACACACATGCAGCAGAAAACACCAAGATAGTCACAGCCCTGTCGGTGCTAATAGCAAGCCTCAGTCTGGCGGATTAAGAGTTTAATCCCTCACAGGCAAGAGGGGCTGAGATGAGATCGCAGCAGCCGGCGTGCTGCGGTCTGATGAGCAGCGGTGTGAGCTGCGTGCAGGAGAAGAGAAATGAGTCATTCAGCTATTTTAAAAAAAACTGTTTGAACAAACGCTTTCACGCCGATGGACGCGGCCACCCAAAGGTCCCACCAGATGGTCCTGTCCAACTTTTGCTCCCTCTCACTTCAAAGACTCTCTCTCTCTCTCTCTCTCTCTCTCTCTCTCTCTCTCTCTCTCTCTCTCTCTCTCTCTCTCGCTACGCCTCTCCTCTGATTTCCCAGCGTCTCGTCTCTGTTGGTCCTCCTATTCCACTCCCCTGCTGAAATTTGTTTGATCTCAGCACCAGGAAGTTTTGATCAGGTTAATTGCTCTCTCAGCGGAGGGTGTGAATAGACAGATTAGCACTTGGTGCCCAGGATGGAATGGAGCGCAAAAGAGAGCAGAGAAGGGGACAGATCCAGCAGAATGGATTAGAAGAGGCGGGGAGGGAAGGCATTTAGGTGGAGAAAAAGGTAGACAGGGCAAAGAGAAGCTGGGAACACAGGAGTGGAATTAAAAGGAGGGGACAGGTCGATGAAACACCAGGCTTATTCGGTGAGACAGCATCTGTATCAGGTCTGTTTCAGTTAGTGTCCCCGACAACCAGTTTCATGCAATCCTAGAATGATACTGTTGATTCGTCGTATAAATTGAACATACAAACGCTGTTGTGTTGCCTGAAAGTGTAGACCAAAAATCTAAAGGCATACGCAAATGCTTTGGTTTACTTGAGACTCAACTTGTGCACACACACACACACACACACACACACACACACACACACGCACACACACGCACACACGCACACACACACACACACACACACACATAGTTGAGACTGGACTCACATAAACACCTTTTAACACAAGTTAGCCCTGATGACCTTGACAAATAGGTAAAAGACAGCATAACTGGCAACCTGTATTTCATTGGATTTGCTTTAATCGATAAACAGGTGGATCAACATTGTTTCAAAGATGCTAAAAGCTCCTCTCACAGCAGATTATTCCACAAATAAGGCAAGGATGATTCCTAATTCAGTTCTGATTAATGGACTGTGAAGCAACAACCTATTTGATCCTATGAAATATGTGGTGGAAGCATTTGCATGGGTGGCTTTATAGATTAATAAATAATTTGATAAAAAAAACAATGCTGGTGCCGTCTCACTGTCAAAACATGGCCAGCCAGCCTCTTGATAAAGATGACAGTACATAGCAGCACTGTCGAAGCACATGCCATTTCCTGAATGACTGTTTACATATTCAGAATGGATAGCCTTAGTGAAAATCATGCATTTAGTGTCTTTAGCACTAACTTATAGTAATGTAGTTGGAGTTAGAGTGAATAAAATGAACATTGTAGACAGTCAATACGCCCCGGGACCAGATATTCACAAAGCGGCCATTTTTTCAAGGTTGCAAGTCCTATAAACATAATGAATATTACAAAGTGTTATAATTTCACCATTTTCCAGCTGATCAGCAAATGAACTTATTTACGCCTTTCCTTTCGTATTGTGTAATGCTATCAATGTGTCTGACTGAAGCTAAGGGGATTAGCAGTTATGCTTTATCTTAAAATATGGTCAAATGTCCCTCCAGATTTCCACTGTCCATTGTCTTTTTGGTTGCTCTTTGGACTTGCAATCTGGAAAATGGCAGCAAGACACTTGAGCTTTCAATCCTGAGCACGATGTCTGGTGAAAATGGCTGCCGTGTGAGAATGTTCTATGGCTAATTCTTTCCAAAAGTGCCATATAAAACTGAGTCATCTGCATAAAGATTACATTTACAGGATTTTGGAGAGGGGCCAATATCACTACTGAAATTGGTCCAAACAGTGAACCTTGTGGAACGCCTTTAGCCATTTCTAAAAGAATGTTCAACGGTATCTAATGCTTTAGACAAGTCTTAAAAGAGAGCAGCAGAAGAAATTTAGTGATCCAGGGATAGTGCAAAGAAATTTAAAACCCTGAATGTTGCAGAGATGTAACTATGCATAGGTCCAGACTAACAGGGAGTGAGTACAAAAAACAAAGGGATGTAGATCCTGATCTTATAATTTACTAGGTACCAGGATTTTAGCCAAATTACTCTGAAGAGAGGGTGATTAATATCACTAGACAAATGAACACAAGCTGTTGTCTAGGCTGTGGGGAGCTGAGTTTAAGAAAAAGAGCATCCAGATTATAAGTACCAGTTCATTTCCTAGTATCAATACTAAGAATAGTAGGACTAAGACTAATGGAGGACAAACTGAAGCTTTGTGAGGAAACATTGCCCTTTAGTTCAGCCTGTGGTTTGAGGGTATGACTCAGTTAACTAATAACATTATCAAAAAGATGCCCAGCGGAGCAAATTGACTATTAAAAGCAGTACATATTTCCTCATAGTCTGTGAATGGATTGCCCCCATTGCCAATGTGAGCTGGAAAGGAGCTATTCATTTTTAAAACTGATTAAACAACCTTACAAAATGTATTTGGGTCATTAAAAGAGCTGGTGAAAAAGTGTAGGTAGTAGTACAGCAATTCCTAACACAAGGCGATGGGAGGGGTTTGGGGGCCTGGAGTCCGAGCTCCATTTCTAGAATTAAAAATATCAGCCTCATCCGCAGTGACCATGGACCGGGCCTAGCTTTCTACCTAAGTTTCATAGAAGGAGCAAGCTAAATCAACAATTGATTAAAAGCATAGATACAATCATTTAAAGCAAAGTCTGCATCAGGGATTTTTATAACCACAGATACGGTATTGTAGTCTACAAGTCACGCAGAGCTGCATCATTGGGGTTTTCCAGATTCCGTCTAGTTATCACATGAGAGGTTGCTAAAACCTCATCCAGACAAAACCAGGCATTGTGTCAAAAACCAGCCCTTGATTGAATGGAGGTAGTGTGTTAAGCCTGCAAAACAAAACAGCCGCCTGCAGGGAAAATTTGAAAAAAATTCAACTTTGGAATTACACAGTGTGCCATGTTTAACTTGTATTCATTCAATTTGGTCTTGTGCAGCAGTTTAAAACAAACATAATATGCCTTGTAACCTGGTTATTACTGAGCAATCTGCTGATGTGGAGGAACGTTCACAAAGGATAATACCCTGATGAGGGCACGAGAGTAACTGTAGGGCTGTGCTTGAGGTACATGCTAATGTGCTCGCAAAGATAATGCTGGCATGTGAATATAAAAGTCAAAAGCTAATTAACACACAATGTAAAGCTGAGGCTGATAGGAATGGCATTCGTTTTGTTATGAAACAATTCGACAATTTAATCAAACATATTTCACCGTCGGTCTGTCTATCAACCAGGAGGTGTCGTCTTTGTTGCTCAGTGGGTTCTTCTGCTCCGCATTTGCTATGGGGTGATCGGTTGTGGTGGCTTCTGAAAGTGGGAGTGGCTTTGGCCTGTTTTGGACTAATCCTGAAGGGCTACAGTGTCGGTATAGAAACAGCGATGAGACTGGTGTGCCTAGGGACTGCTAGCCTCTGCATCCTCATGAGAATCAAGCTGCGGAAGGACCGGACCATGGCTGCTAAAATCCTTAATTTGGTGGAACAGCTGAAGATCTTAGAATATCGAGGGAGAGAGATGGAGGGGAAGATTTATTACTTTGTCCTGTTTAGTGTTTTTTATTGTCATTTCAAACTCAAAGGCCTCATGAGCAGGGTTTAGAAATTTCAGAGAAGTGAAGTTCATTTTGAAAAGTTAAATAATTGATTTCTTATAAACGGTGCTGCTTTTTTCATTTCTATTAACGCTACTTCAGTACCTGCTCTAAATACCTTAAACACCTTTTGGAGATTATTTTATTAGTATTGAACCAGCTATGCTAATTCTTCGACACAGTCAAAGACTCAGCTGAAGTTTTGTTTTTTTGACTGGCTGATATCTTCGTCCAAGACTGATACTAGTTTCTTTGTTACTGAGATGGTATTTATAAAATAAAGGATATGTTCTTAAGTTCAGTATCTTTAAACAATAGTCATGTAAAATTATGAACACTGACAAAGTTTTTCTTGCTGTAATTGTTCCTCCTTTCCATACTGGCCATAAGGAGAACCCTTCCTTTAGTGCTTCTTGTGTAGGTGGTGGGGGACAATATCCTCTTTATATACTATCTGATTTTTAGGGGTGTGCATCTCTCCTTTATAAGACGCACCTACATAGAGACGCTCCAATACGATTCTGGAGCCTTTTTATTGCAGGAAGGTTTTGTGTGATTCAGTGCAATTTAATACAGTTCTTAAATTTTATTTTATATTTTTGTAGTCATTCATTTTCCATTATGAATCAAAATAAGCTATTTCTATAAAAGTGTCAGTATTTGGGGTTCCCTGGTCTTTGATTGAGTATATCTGATATACTTTAAAACCAGGCAACCCCAAGAAAATTTGCTACTTCATGGCATGGGGGACAAAATGGAAGACAAATGTGAATTATAAATCACGCTGAGGGCAGCACATTTTCACACTGTGAATATAAACTGTCCCACACAGTCAGGCCCAGGCGCCTCCCTTTGGCAGTTAGAGGGGAGAAATATGAAGTGGTGTCTGATATCCACATCCACACAATTACTCCTTGTTACCTGCATATGTTTCACCATTCCGTCGTCGTCTCTCCAGGTGAGTGTTTCCATGGTGCTACTGGTGAACCTCATCTCTGTTAAACAGACATCTGGATATCAGTTGTGTTCCTCTCCTTTACTCTGCCTCGTCCAAGACTTAGGCATAGCAGGAGGGGAAGGCTGATTTCAATTCCACATTTAAAGTCATCCTAGTTCGCATGCCAGGGTCGGAATGTTAACGGTACAGTAATGCTTTTTTTCCCTATGAATGCTATAATACCAAACCGGCAAAAAACCCTCCAAAGCACAAATGAGAGATGATTTGATCGGGGAAGAATGCTGACTCAAGCAGCAGACTCATAACTCCCACTCACCCCACGCTTCTCTCCTTTACTGGCTTTGAAAGGTTAATGTTTGGATTTTTTACAATGGGCTTTGGCTTAGCCAGCAATTTCTGTATGTCAGTACTACCTCAACCATCCACAATAAAATTTAAAAAAAAAAATGATTTGAATAATAATAATAATAATAATAATAATTCTTGATTCCTGCACCCTAAAGCAAATTATTCAACTTGTTTACTTTAAACTAAAAGTCATTCTGGTGGTACAATGTCTTGTAATAAGCTGAATGGTGTCTCTGTCTCAGTGGCTCCGTCCCCATCACTTGTTTCTGCACTGTGTAACTTCAGTGAGAGGGCAGGATCACAGTGTTACATACATGTTTACCTCAACATACAAGTTTTCAACACATCACATTGTTATGACATAATGAGTTTTGTTTTTAGCCAGCATCTACATTATGTCCGACTGTGGGGGGGGCACCATACCTCACGAAAAAAAAAAAAGATTTCTACATAATGTTGCTTTAAGCTATCTATTTTTTGTGCATATGACTATCACAGGGTCAGTCCACCCTTGAATGATATATATAAAAGATAAAGAGCAGCATGATGCACCTTTAATGTCTCAATCTAAAGAGTAGGGCATTTATTGCTGTGTTCAAACTGGATACAACTGGAGTAGGTGCTGGAGCAACGATGGCAGCCTTCCTATAAACAATTATTAGTAACCCTGTGCTTTATAATGGTGAGTGACGGCTGATTTACAGAGTCCAAATGGGTCCTGTTAATGTAAAGATATTCAACACGGCACAGCCTTCGGTGGGCTAAATCAAACCAAATGAGGCAGCATTGTGCGCGCTGCTCAGGGTGAAGTAATTCATATTCAAAGCAGGTTCACAGCTTATCAACAAGGACTGACTTCAAATCCCTTTCAGCATTAAAGGAATCCTATACAGCAGACTGCAGGCTACCAGGTGGGCAGCACTGTCCGCTGTCTCGGTCGTCTCAGTGTGTCCATCTCTGTCATTAATTTGACCTCTTGTTTTCATCTTCTATTTTAAGATCCAAATGTTACATGTGTATATTCCTCTTCTTCTGGATGTAGCCATTATCACTCACAAACACTTAAACTATTAAAATAATTTCTGATTTCATCCTCTGCTGTATGAACTGCAAAGTGGTGTTGACCAGTTTATTTCAGTCTCCGATCCGTAAAAATAAGAAACTGGTCCTCTGCTCCCTCTTTCCATCTTAGAGGCGAGGCATTTTTAAGAAGAGTGGTCTAAAACTATCAAGCAACCCCTGGAAAAACACTCCCAACACTCAATTTGTGTCTCGGCATTTGGCTGAAAGCTTTGCAGCTGCATTTTATACGAGCCTAAAGACGTGAGAAGCTCTTGGCGTGAGAAGCCTGTTACTGAGGCAGGGAGCTGCCGTCGGCCAAAAGAGGAGCTATACAGATAGATAAATAAAAAGACGTTTCTGTGCTTTTGCCAAGCGAGATAAAGGATCTCATTCTGGATTCCTCGGCTGAAGAAGGCAAAGCTGAGAAAAACGTCTCGACCTGTTCATCAGATCCTGGATCAGTATTACAGACAGTGTTGCTGCTCAATTCCAGACTGCTTGGATCATAACAAATCAAATCAGAACGGTTGGGACGTTCGTTTCGTCTATTTATGACGGCGTGCAGATGTGATGTCTGTACAGCAGCACCTAAAAGTTTTCGCAGTACTTTTAATCCTGGCACCTCTGAGCAGAAGTGTCTCTCAAAGCCCTCAAATGACACACACCTCATCGGACAAGGACAGTTTTTCCCCCCTATGCCCTGAATTGACCCTTGACGTATTTTTCCTACGAGCAGACGACAGAAACAGTAGCTGGGCAGCTGGAAAACCGATCCTCCCTGACTCTATTAAGCTCTCAGGTTCTCACTCAGGTACGCTGCTCTCCTTCTCATTACAGGTAACAGAATACACAGTATCGTGCACTGGGATCAAAGTAGAGCCCCTGATAGAGTGATTATATCGCTGGCGAGAAGAAGAAAAACCTAATCTAGCCAGGCGATCAGCAGCGGCTACTTATTCGTCAGCATTACGTTAATTGGATAGGTATTGATCCTGTTGATTGAGTGGCCTGCACTTTGTTGGTTAGGCAACTCTGCGGGGCATCATGTTCTGTTCTTACTTAACATTCCCATGCATGTGAGTTGCTCTATTTGTAACCAGGTGTATGTGTTAGTTGTGAACCTCTCCTCTCAGACATTCACAAAAACACTACAGATGAATTTGTAGGATTACGATTCACCGTCATTTGGGTCGATACAATGAAGCTGCAATTCAAATATCTGAAGTCAAACATTTTAATGGTTAAAGGTCCCATATTATACTATTTGTTTTTCATCAATTTCACACAGCTGCTGCTTGCCTTGCCTGCTATGCATCCCTCTCAGGGAGAGGATGCTAGCAGGCTAGCAGTAGCATGCGCCTATGTTATGGTGGATGTATATACATAAAAATATATATATATATATATATATATATATATATATATATATATATATATATATATATATATATATATACATGTATCGCTATGGCTCGCGGAGATGCTGTCGTTCAACCATACCAGTTTGACCCAGAAGGAGAGGCTCCTGGAGAAGTACAGACTCTGTGGCTGCAGCAGGACGTTTCAGAATGGTTAGTGTGTCTGAATAATGTTAATTTGTTCGTATGTGTTGTTACAGTTACTAACATGTAGCTAATGGCTAACAGCTAGTGAAAAGCTGTGTTTGTCTCCAACACAGTCTCCAAACCCTTGGACACTGTTGGCATCGTGTCTGTCTCCAGTCTGCAGCAGAATCTGAGCAGCCTGTAGGAGCACTGTTTCATCAGTGGGTGGGCTGCAGAGACCATGCAGGAATCGCTTGTTTTCCTCATTCTGGGAGTTGGCAGGCTCAGGGAGGACCAGTTTATATATGTAGAGACCAGAGAAAACTTGTTTTTCATAATACGGGACCTTTAAGTTGTGACTGAAATAATTCAGAAATGTCATTTTCATGTCTTTCCAAGAAACAAACAACAAAATGTCCTGTGCCACATAACAAATCTTTTTAGCTGGTCCCTAAGGAGTATCAACTCACCACAATGCTGCTCACTAGATATTGTACACCACAGCACAGGCTTTGACAGACAGTCAAAATTGTCTGACTGGCAATGCATTCCTTTTTTTAAAATCTTGTTTTCATTATTTATTTGCTGTAAACAAGTAGTGCCTCATGTTGAAATGTCAGATAGAAGCATATTATGAATACTCTACTCAATGCAGAGAAGAAAGTTATGCTTGCGCAACTCACTGAGGGAAGGGGGCCACTCGTGAAGGGGCCGGGCACTCACAAGATCAGGGGTACCACTGCTGGGGAGGAGCAAAGGATGCATTTGTGACTTATCAAACCCAAGGTAGCCAAGCATTACAAGTTTTGCTTTGTTTTGCTTTGTTTAAATTGGACCATGAATTTCACAATTAGCCTGATGATGTATTGAAGAAGACCTGAAACTAGCAATTATGGCCATAAACTTATTATAAAACAATTTACTGAAGAAATGAGTCGCCCCCTGCTGGCTGCTGGAAGTACTTCAGGTTAAACGCACTCCAGACACCTCAGACATACAAGTCCTCAAAAGAAATACAGTCTCTGGCCTACCAATGTTATCAATACAGCATTGTAAGCAGTTAGATAAACCTCTCTTTGCATTTGTTGGCACTTTTTTTAGACTAGAAACCACTCAGGCACTTAACGACACTTGTCACTTTCATCCATTCATACACACATCCATGCGCTGATGGCAGAGGCTGCCATGGAAGCTACTGTAGGTCTCCTTGTTCAGCTATGCATAGCACTCACACACCAACAGAACAGTCATCAGTGAGATGGCTGAGTGTTTCACCTAAGGATATCTACATGTAGGCACGAGATCCAGGGATCCAGGGATCAAACCACCGAGGTTCCAAGACGACCCAGACACAGTTGCCAGGTCAAGATGCAAACCATTGTGTTTTTACAGTCGAAGTGTGGTGTTGAGTATTTTCATGATCTCACTAAACTTTCTCCTTGAAAGATAAAATGTTTACCCTGAATAAAACCAGCAATTACTGCAAAGCACTAAAGATGGATCGTTTGCGAATGAATCACTTCGAAGGAACGACTCTTTCACGCGAACGAACTGAACTGATTCCTCGTTACACTTCTCTCTCGTTTCTTTCTTTCTGAGAGCCAGCCAATTGTATGCTGAGTCTTGGATACTGTTGTCGAATTTTAGCCAATGGAAAACAGGAAAGCATAATAACCGTTTCCATGAAAAACAAACAATTCATTTCATTCGTAGCTCATCGTTCTTGTTCAGTTAGTCACCCTTGGCTTACCTTCAGTACATGACAGTTTAATGTCAAGGTGAATATACACATTATCCACTGTTGTGTTGTCTAAAAGTACACATAATCATGAAGTTGCGGCTATGTATTTGCTTTGAACTACAGTGTTATGTTGACCATTAGCGTGATCGTTTGAGAAAGAGGAGCTGAGAACTGTGCATTACATGATTCACTGCTAAACAACACTGTACCGGAAATGCAACTGAATAAACGAACAAACAAACAATATGAACGATTCTTCCTGCCAAACTGACCGATGGGAACTAAATCTCAACATCAAACAATGAAATCCACCTCTGCAAAGCACTGTCATTGACCATGGATGGACCAAGTCTGATGGCAGCCATGACAGCCAGTCTTTCACATTAAAAGAAAATTCTGCAGCCACATGTACTGCATGTTTGCAAATGCAAACATAAAAAGAAAAACATATAGAAATCTGTGTCTGATTTGTTTTCACTTTCTCTCTTTTTCTTTTTCTCTTTATCTAGACACTTTTACAATCTCATGCTCTTCTTCGATAAAGAATATAATACAAAGACAGCCAGAGATCAGTTTTTGAAAGCTGAATCAATATTTTATATTATGTAGAATTTGGGTTGGATCTCTGTTTGTTTCTCACTCTAAGTTTAAGCTCTCTCCAGTATTGATCTACAGTGTGAAATGTCCACGCATAAGCAACCCCCCGTCTCCATATGTTGTGTAATGCTAATTTGCGAGCATGTTGGAGCAGAGGCTGCAGTGCGTGCCGCTGTGTGTTGCCAGTGGTGTGTTTGCGCTTTTCCCTGCTCAGTCTGGGCAGCCTGGTGTGTGTGAGTCAGCTGCCCTCATTGTTAATCAGAGCATCCCCTCTAAACATGTCAGCATGCTATAATGCATGTCGAGTGGCCATTTTTTACCCTTTCTGCCCCGGGGTCCTCTGGGTGGCGAGGGAACGTGGCGATGCTTTCACTGCCAGAGGTACGCAGACCATCAGTCTCTGTGACAGAGGGAGAAACAGACAAGAAGAAGGAGAAGAGAGGTGAAGACAGAGACGGATTCACCCTCCTCAGTCCTTCCAGTGGCTGTTTAGTATGAGACTGATCACACACACACACACACACACACACACACACACACACACCTGTTCACACTCATTTGTTGTTACAGTCACAGGTGAAATGGACTGGCTGTCGCGATCTGCCTCGCTGCCTCACCAAGCCCCTGGCCATCATGTCTTCTACCCCGTCGGTCTGTCCCTCTGCTGCTGCCCGTTTCCCTGTCATTCACTCTGACACGATGCAAAAACAATGAATAAATAAACAATAGCAGGTATTTTGCAAACAACCTGTCTCTAACACTCCTGGTCGGTTTTCATTTGATAGTGTTAAACACCTCATCTCGGGACGCAGCAAAGATAAAATAAGTGTGTGAGTCATCAGAGACACCAACACCAACAAGCATCACCGTTATCATCATCGTGATGAAGTCGATGATGCTCAGTTAGTCACTGCTGTCATTATTACCTATACACATTCTTTTTCAGGAGTGTTATGTATTATTTCTTAAAAAAGGAAAAGGGAAGGGAGAAATTTATTTCTGTACAACCTGGAGCTTATTTTTCTCTCATATTCTGGAGGCTTGACAGTATTGTAGCTTGTACGCCCATCGCTCATTTGGACTCGACCTGGACCGCTGGCTGCTTGTTAGTGTGGGGCGCAGGTGCTTAGGTGACAATAGAAACAACTGGAGCCTCAGCAAGGCGACTGAAAGCCTCCAGAGGGTGGTTGTGAAGGATATGAAAGCAGAGAGAAAGAAACTCACAACTCTGGCTAAACCTCGTACTGCAAGTTCTCAACAAAACACAAAGACTGAACCACACGGCACATCACAGATGCTCAGTGTTGAGTATGATTATCAGACTGTTACTGAACACTAAGGACTGCAGAGAGCAGTGAGGCTGTGAATACAAAATATCGTTCTACAGCTCAGTGAGAGGAATTTGTCACAAAGGTGGCACAGTTTTATGTCTAAGTGCTGCATCTGCTGCTGCGCTGAAGGAATATTTGAAGTTTAATAGCTCATAAATTAAAATGATAGACTATTTTGTCCACATGTCCCCAGGTTGTCAACACAGTACAAATATGTATGTGTATATGAATAGATAGTGTCAGTGTGCCTAGAGCAGTGCTAATGGGAAGCTCTGAGCCTTAAAATACATTGAGTGTACAACAAGATAAGGTTAGTAAGCTATAAAAAGATTTTGTAATTGCTGTTAAATTTAAGAATTAACAATGCTCTGCGTCCATAAACCACACTCCCAGCCTGCGGCATAGTGCATGTTGATGCATGTTGTGTCCATGACTAGTTTGGAGCTAAACACAGACTTAATGACTTGATGAGGTAAAATGAAAGGTTCAAAAACACTACAAACACGTTCTCCTAAATTCTCCTCCTAATTGAGAAGAGACATCTGGACCAAGAAGAGAATTTTTTTTCAGCCAAAACTGAAGCTGATGACAGTGAACCAAGTACAGGTGGCCTATGCTATCATGAGCATTAAGACTGGCATGTCTGCGTTGCACACCGACCCGTTTGGTTGGCAGACGTGCCTCTGTGCTCGGCTGAGCTGACTGGCTGTGTCTGCAGGGAGGGCTGCCTCCGGATATCCTGCCTCGCGCTCTCTCACCCAAAGACACACAAGCAGGGAAGAGCGGCTCTGCAGGAGTTATAACCCAGAGGTACAGCAGCCGGCTGGTCAGGATCGCTGAGGTGGGTGTGTTTGCTGGGGAATCTCCATGTCCCCGTTCCCTGTATTAGCACTGCCGCAAACGGAGGAGAAGACAGAAAATATGACGTTCTCAGGCAGACCAATCCCAGTCGTTGCAGTCTGAGTTCTTGCGACTTACAGGATGGAAACAGGATGAGATGTTTTGCCTGGCCCCATCTGAGCTCCGAGCACTTACCTGGAATTGATCTCACCTTCGACACAACTTGTCACACTTATTTTCCATTTTCCATTTTGCTATTATTGTAATCATGGGCTTTATAAAAAGGAGAGACATCAGCCAAAGCCAGCGTCTTCAAAGTTGAGCAAGCGGGTGTTAAGTAACTGCGAGTGTAGAGGGTCTAGATTGCACTCGTAACAGCACCGTGCTTGTGGGAGCATAAAACGCTCCCTGTCTGTATTTTTTATTTGCGTGGGTTAGGAGATTATTTAAATGCCACAGAGGAACTCCATTTCTCACTCACGTAATGCTGTAATGTCTCCTTCTTTGAACAACTTATGTGGACGCCGATTACCATGGCAACCATAGAAACTTGGAGGCGTCAAATAGCTTTTGGTCAGCCCTTGTCAACCCACCTATCAACACCTTGAGGGCTCACTGATTAACATCCACTCCTTGTAATAACATTTGCTGTTTGTTTGCAACTTGGGTTTTGAAGAGGGTTAGGCTCGACTTGGACTTCATACTAAATCACCCTTCTAAGTACTTTTTTTTTTTTTTCCAAAACATTGAACCATGCTTTTAAAGTAAAGGCAAAGACGATGGACAGGATTAAGAGACCATCTACTCACATTAAGTAAAGGAAGTGTGATCAGGTCGTGAGTGCCTTGACCGAGGGTGGGGCTCAGCTTGACGGTCGCATGCACACACACACAAGCCTCCAGAGTGAACTAAGTGGAGGTGTGTATGTGTGTGTGTGTGTGTGAGTGTGCCAGCTAAAGGACACACACATGCATCCACGTCCATACATCCTCATCAAATCCCTCTCTGCATCCCCCGGCTCCCTCTCCCTCCCCACTCCCATCCCGAGCTCAAACAGCAGCACTACTTAATTCCCGCCCTAGAACGACGATATGAGTGGAGTGGAGCGAGCAGGGGGAGCTGTGTCAGCCGCGAGCAGAATAATAATAATACAAGAAGAGAGGAGCACAAAAGTGTGAAAAAAAAAAACATGAAGCTGGCTTTGTCTCCATCATTCTTGTGCTTTTTTTTTTTTTTTTGGCCCTGATGGCCTCTCACACAAACTCTGTCAGCAGCTGCAGCGTCAAAGCCGACGTGAACAATCAACCCTTTGCAGTGACAAAAGCATTGTTCTTTCAAGCTTCTATTTGAGGCCGCTGTACGTTAGGAGGTCCCGCATGAACGAGTCATCAATAATGTATCATAACCTTGCATCTACAGCCTTGTTTCTCAATTGATTCAGATTAATGGAGCAAACAGAAAACTATGAGAGGAAACCGGAGAACGGAAACAATTGATCCCAGCGTCTCCTATATACAGAATCTGCCTGAGCAAGCAGGCCCTTCTTCAGCTACAATAACGTATGGATTACTGCGCTATGCTCATGCATTGTCATATGTGGCTGTAGAATGTGTGCGGACCAGATGAGCATGTCTGGTGCAATTTTGCCACGAGTTGAAACTCAGCATGTCTTTATGTTGCAAGGTTACATTTTAACCGCCCCCCGCCTCTCAAACCTTCTGACTCCACCACTGGTTTGCGATGTCTTCATGACTCAGTTTTGTCGCCACGAACATATCTGCAAAATTGGCTTTAGGTCTTCTTCAAAATATCAGGTGGTGTCATGCTTACATGATGTGCATGTGGTGAGGTGGTGAGAAGGGGGGATTGCTTAACAGTAAAATGGACTAGAAGTGATCTAACACAACAACAACAAAAAACGCTTAGAGCAGCTTTGAAGGATCCACATCACTCTCATGTCTGTCTCGCAAATTTGAAGCTCCCATGAATAGTGTGTTAGCACAGTGTCATGGAAACACTGGAAATGCAGAAAGCAGAAAAACTCAAAAGACTAGCTGTTTCTTCATGTTGCCAGTCTTTGTGCTAAGCTAAGCTAGGTGGCTGCTGGCTCTGGCTTACAGACATGAGACTGGTATCAATCTTCTCAACTTATCCAGTTGCCAGAAATAATGGTTAGATGTCCAAAGCCACAGATACACTAAAATTTAGTCTCCTCAATGTCTCCTTTCACAACACTGTGCTTGTGGTCTGCTAAGGTTAGGGTTAGGAAAACATCTGGACTTGGCTTAAAGTAGCCCACCTTGGACTGTTCCTTTAAAGGCTCCGTGGCGGTGTGTTATTCATTTTCCTGGACAGCGAGATGAACGCAGGAAAGCTCATTTGAAACACAACTGAAATAGCTGCCTTTTGAGGATGTTTTCGTCCGTGTCGTTGTGTGTTTATGTCTCACAGTAGCTCGTGCAAACGGAGGGGACGATCATTTTTTCTGTTTGAAGTGTACGCTTTTGACCTCAGGCAGTGGAAACTGTTCAAAGCTAGCCAGAGCTGTTTGACAGAAAAGAAAACGCATGTGTATGCATGAGTGTGTGTGTGTGTGTGTGTGTGTGTGTGTGTGTGTGTGTGTGTGTGTGAAACAAGATGTGTGTGTGTGTGTGAAACAAGACTTGAAATCCTTAGACGCCCAAAGAAAAGCCCAGAGAATGATATACAGCGATAGATCTCGCTCAATTATTGCATCATTCCTTCTATACTGTCCATGCCATCAACGCTTCATCTCTGCCTGCCTTTCTCTCCTCAAACACCTCTCTCCCCGCTATTGTCTTCTCCTCGTTCACTCAAGTTATAGTGTGTGCACACAGCAATGAACGGGGCACATTAAATTACACTTAACCTCCAATTATTGCTCACTGCTGAATGCAAACGGAGATGCCGTGCCATGCATCGACATATGGATGGGCAGAGCTGCTCTGGGAGGCAGAAAAGGCCAACTGCTCCCTCTAATTGTCACGCAAGACTCTTAACAAGGGTTCAGAGCGCTGCAGGCGAGCTGGCTGGTTTGTGAGAGCAGAGGAGGATGTGCTGTAACACAATGAGGATGGAAAGAAAGATGGAAGGAAGGGCGCGTTTAATGAGTCATCGGCTTTCACCAGCTCTCCACTGTTTCTTGATTCATTTTCAATAATTTCCGATCCCTTCATTTTTATTCATGAAACAAATGAGCTCTTGTTCCCCTCTCTAAACACGTGAAGTAAACAATATCTCATAGCAAAACTCGCAGACGGCGGTAATTGGCTCATTTGTAACTTTCTGGTTTACATCTTTGTTTTTCGGTGCTTTGTGTCTGTGTGTTTTTGCAGCCATCTGGGATGCGGTAGTTACTACCAAACAAATCAATGTGTAGAGCTGCGTTGGTCTAATCTGCAGGCTTCTTTTGATTTTTCTCAGCTCTTTTTTCTGAGGATATTATATAAATGATAAACAAGCTGGCTGAGAGCCATGTTCGTGTGCCAGCGGAGTTCCCATCAATGTGCGAATCGCAACTTTTCACTTTGAGGACGGAGATATATTTAGTCCTGCCCTCCTCCCCCTCAGATGGTCAAGCTTCTGCCCCAGCATTTGTCACTCATCGTGACGAGCTGTCTACCTTGAGTAAGCATCCAGCCCGAGGCAACAGAAGTAACCAGCGTCCCTTGAGAGAACCAGAAGTAAAGCACAAACACAGAGAATGAGTAAAAACAAAAAAGAAAAAAAAAAGAAAAAAAAAAAGGAGTGATGTTCTTTGGGCTTATGAGACATCTACTTAAAATGGTCTGTGTCCAACATCTATTGTTTATTACAGGCAAACAAGATTCAGACACAAATAAAAACATTTAGTGCACAAACACTGTTTTTATTTTTTGTAAAACAAAATCATATTGTCACGTAAAGGTTGTAATGAAGAACTGCAGTGTCAAATGCCAAATTAAAAAGACTGATACATTTTTGACTTCTCATGGTCAGAAAAAAAAAACAGACGTGTTCCAAATAACAGTCACGATGGCTCTGTTCTGTCCAGGAGACCCAGTAAGACATGCCAGTGTGACACTGAGCCACGGCATCAGGACGCTGAAACACAAGCAGCTAAATGGAATTCATTATTCATTTCATTGTTTACATCATTTTTTACCCTTGCTTTTCATACTGTCACATGTCAGACTATTTGCGCCGATGAAGGTCGATTGTTTCCTGCACAGGCAACAGAACCTCCAAATAAAAGACGCGTCTGTAAAAAAAGGAAAATTCTCAAACTACATGTGTAGCCTAAGATAAGGCAATTATGACTTCCAACGTGCATTTCAACTGAATAAATCACCACATTAACTTCAAAATAACACCTGAGAGAGAGAATAGGTTCCATACTGGTTGATTTTGGATAACTGAATTGGCATGTGTGTGCCTGACATGAAGTCTCGCCCCCCTTTTAGTTACTGTTACTGCATCATACAAGCTTGACAATAAAGCCTATGGTGACGCTGTGTGCTGCAGTGTCTATTAGACAGTTTCTGGGCGTCATGCAATATAGCTTTAAGAAGCTGACAGCAAGGATCACAGTTAGCGACGGAAAGATAAATTCTCCTTGCTCCTGCGCTGCCTGGTACAGTGCTGGGCGTTACATATTAGCAAGCGTTTTGATAACATAAGCAATCAAAATTGGAATCAATATAATGAGATTTAATGTAGTTATGATGCCTTTGCTCAAATGAAGGTGTCGATGGTGATGTTGCGGTGTTGGTTATACATTTATTAGGATCATTTTGAAAAATGAAACATAAAAATAGATAAATTTGTATTTTCATTTTTCATTTTTCAAAATGAGGAAAGAAATGTGTCATTTCTGGCTTCCAGGATAAGATATGGTGTCACAACTTGAGAAACAGCTAAAGAATAGAAATTCG